>NW_021703782.1:8065720-8169650 GCF_005190385.1 Monodon monoceros | reverse complement strand
GCATGGTCTGAGCGGTGGAAGCTGTAGTCACCTCTTTAACACCAGCAAACTCAAGAGTCAAGGAAGGCATGGTCTGAGCGGTGGAAGCTGTAGTCACCTCTTTAACACCAGCAGACTCAAGAGTCAAGGAAGGCATGGTCTGAGCGGTGGAAGCTGTAGTCACCTCTTTAACACCAGCAGACTCAAGAGTCAAGGAAGGCATGGTCTGAGCGGTGGAAGCTGTAGTCACCCAGCTGCTTCATGAAACGGAGGAACTAATGATGAAGATGAGATACAGGAGAAGGGAGGGAGAAAAGATTCCCAGCGGGATGCGAGGGCAAGTCTCAGAAGGATGACTAAAGCTCCCGCAGCAAACTCCCACCTCGGCAAAACAAGAGAGACTAGGGCACTTATCATCCGATTGGAATTGCCAAGCTCTAGAACGTTCCTTTTACAGGTGCGTGTCTGATCATTTGTTCAGTGGGGGGATGGGGGCAGCAATAGGTGGAATCTCAAAATGAATGGTGTTTATGACTCTGCTTCCTTCAAACCCTCAAATACACATCCAAACCAGTTTCTCAGACCCAGCTCACACTCAAGAGTAGTGAAGAGAATATTTTGTTAGCCCTTCAGGGAAAATTACAAATATCATGCACTCAAAGCTTTGAATTACCTGAGAATTTCAAATAGCTTTGCTCTATAAAGAGTCAGCTAGCAAGTCATCAGCTTCACTGGGGTTAAAATTGGAAGAATGATTGGTGGAAAAGTATCCCAGAAAAACTAAGCAACCGTCAGGGAACGTCCTAAAAATTAACCATTATCTGGGGAAGAGAGATTGGATTCCAGCCTTTTGACCCTGCAGGCAGCCTCCCCTCACCAGGCAGATGGGTTGGGAGAGCCAGTGACCAGGTGAGCCCAGAGGTGCCCAAACATCCCTGCAGGGTGAGCTCAGCAAGGCCAGAGCCACAATTCTGTGGCCTGTCTGCCAGGCATACGGAATCGGAACGCTGAGAAGCTCCAATAGCTGCCAAACCACAGTGACGACCCGCAGATGCGGAGAGATGGCAGGGACTTGATGAGAGTCTATTTCTCTTTCTGTCTTTGCCCTCTCTCCTCCTCCCTCCCTCCCTCCCTCCCTCCCTCCTTCCTTCCTTCCTTCTCTTCCCTCCCTCCTTCCTTTGCTCCCTCCCTCCCTTTCCTTTCCTGCTCATGTATTTTCTTCGAATGTGCACATTTTTTTTTAAGTAAAAGAAAAAAGCCACATTAGTCCCTCCAGGATGGTACTCCCATATTCCTGGGTCCCACCTCCGCATCTCCCTCCCTGTAACACCAATAGAAAAGAGCCTTCTTGGAAACACGTCTTGTCACAAGAGTCCATGCAGGGAAAAAGATAATGGAACTACTATACACTGGGGACTGGTGCTGGGGATAAAGGGACAAAAAACTGGGGGAGGAGGTGTCACGCATGCTCCTGGCGTGGTGGTCTGCAGCAGCTGGCAGCGTGCCACACCACCGGGGGTTGGGAGGCATAGACGTGCACATGTGACAGGTCAGGGGAGGGGACCCCAAAAGCTGCTCCTCTGGAGTGGGCTTGAAAAGGTTTCCAGGGGTCTTGTTCAGACCCTGTGGTTTTTCTCCCACCTGACACAGGTGTTTTGGATGGCAGCTCTTGTCTGGATCCCAAACATTCTTAGGACATGGCTCCACCCCTGGCTTTCCTCACTCTTCCGGTCAGAGGAGAAACCTCAGAATAGGATGCAGGTCAAGAGAGGCTTGTGACGCAAAGCACAAGTTCAGCACCTTTTCCCTCCTGGTAACCCCCAAAGCTCTTTTCCCCTCTGTGGAAGGACCCTTCCAGCATCGCCACATCCCCTGGCACTTTGGGTCACGTGCATCCCGTCACCTGAGAGGGAGGGAATTCGAATGACTTTTCCACTCCATGTACACCTGTTTCTTCCCAGGTCTGTCCCCAGATTTGTGACTGTCACTGCACTGGGGAGGGATGCGGCCCGGTTCTGAAGTCGGTTCTGCCTCCTAAGGGCGACTGCTCTGAAATGTCTCTGTTAGAGTCGCCAGAAGGGGGGTCACATTCCCCGAGTCGCTGGGGGCTTCACTAGGCAGCCTCACACCACCTGCAGATACTCATACTGCACGACCACACCCGTCAGGCGTGAGTTTCAGTGGCCAGAGACGCTGGTGGCCGAAGGACATCTAATGCTGCCTGGGCTCCAAGCAGTAACTTCCCACCTTCCTTGTCCACCTGTGCCTCCCTCTCCTTCCGCTCTGAGGACCACCGTGCTAACGATCAGAGTTCCCAGGTGTGATCTGAATTCTCAAAAGTGGGGAGCTCCTCAGTGAGCTGCAGCCCGGAGTCTCCGGGTTGCTCTGGAGACCTGCTACCCGTCCCAGGTGTAGCAGAAGCAGGCACATCCCAGCCCAGGGGAGCCTTCATGGCCCCGGCCAGGGAGAAAGAAAAGCCCATCTAGGCTGGGTCTATTTCAAGTCCGGCAAGAGCCCTAACATCAAAATACTCTGTTAGAGCGACTTTTTAAGCCCTTTAAGAAAATGACATATACAAATGTGTGTGTGTGTGTGTGTGTGCGTGTGTGCGCATATATATACACAGACACACGTGTCTGTGTATATATATACGTATACGTGCCCAAGATTGGCGTATTTATGTATCTCGATGTGACTAAGAAGCTTACACTGCAGTTATATGATCATGGACTTCAATCAGGCCCCTCACTTCTGCACAATTCACCATAATCTCAAAATCTCAGATCACCTCACAGCTATGTGTCCACTCTCTCTCTCAAGCATTTCATAATCACTATAATTCCAAAAAAATAAAAATGAAGCCCTCGGTAAGGAGGAAGACAGCCTCCCCTGTGAGGTTGGAGGGGCCCCTACCGAGCTGTGAGCAATAACTTGCACAAAGGCTTTTTGTTATTTTGATGAGAGGATGCCCTAGATAGCCCAGGGACTGAGAAAATTGTATTTTCACTTGGAGGCCCAAGTTGGCCTCCTAAGTTATTGGAGAGTGTCCCGGGCTGTTTAAGTAACATAATCAGCCCCTCTCTCCCACCCTCCAGCTTGAGCGTCTCTGCTGGGACCCAGGGCCGTGCCTTTTAAAGGCGTATGTATTTAAATGAAGGAAGAGAGGGAGCCTGTCCTTGACCTCAGGCAGGCTGGCCAGCGGAGAGGCTGGGGCCACAGCTCGGAGTCCTGCGCAGTTAGCAGAAGTATGCATCGGTGGAGGCATCCAGGCCAGGGAGAGGCTGAAGGGGCTGAGTCTGGACAAGCGGCCCCACCCGGAAGCTGTGTGCGCGTAAGGACTGGCCTCGTGGAAAGAAGGCCCTTTGGAATCAACGCCGGGCTTTGGGAGCTGTCAGGAGAGCACAGGCTAGAGAAGGGCAGAGAGGCGGCCGCGGAGCGCAAGATGCTCTGGGGCCAGGCAGCGCCAAAGCTGAAGACATCCTTTCCTCAGGTCCTGCGTCGGAAGGAAAGGACCCAGAGCCCCTGTACTACCTTGGGTTCCTGAAGGAACTCACACGGGGATCCCCCAATCCCGCATCCAAGGTAGAGGGGACCACTGTGGACCACTGAGTCCCACATCTTTTCTCAGCCACAGAAGAGCCACGTTTCAAACCTAATAACCTTCCCTTTCTCTTTGTTCCCTCTTCCCTCTGAAAGGCAGAAAAAGTAATTCTCTTCTTTCCCTAAAGACTGTCGTCATATCATACTTTTCAGAGTAACAAGTGGTTTCACTCATGTTCTAAGACACAGAGGAAGCCCCGCTGAGCTCTGAGAATGTTCTTTCTGGGGCACGAAGATTTCTGAGGATTCAGGGAGACAGCCCTAGTAATGCTGAAAGAGCATTCCTAAAACTATAGGGGACTGGGGGCGCTTCCAGAAGCTTTGATTTGGGGCTAGATTTCCAACCTGCTTAGCTCAGTCGGTGGTTTTGGCTCTTTTGGAAACTAGTGAACCTTGGGCACAGCACTGGAGAAATAAATTGAGATGTGCTATACTTTAGATTATTTCAGAACCCAGACTTGATTCCTTGAGTGTGTTTTGGAAGGGAAGAACTTCGCACATGGAAAAACAAATGTGAAATTTAAAAAGGTTTCATCTTATGTGAGGCAGCTAAGGAACTCAAAATTCCCCCACCCTGCTGCCGCCACCAAAGAAAAAAAGGCAGTCACATGTTTTGATTTGTTTTCTAGCGAAGACCCTTGCCTTTGGAAGCCAAGACTTTCCAGCAAACAACAGTGTACCAGACTCTCCAAGGACACAAACCGACCAAAAAGCACCCAGCTATTCCAGCACAGCATAAGCAACCGTCTTCTGGGTCTGGAGAGAGAAGATGGAGGCTATGGTAAGCTGACGCTGAGCCCGGAGGTATGACGGAAACAATGGAACCTCATCTGCTGGTCACAGGACACGCTCACTGACCCCCAAAGGGAGAAGGGTAACCAACATTTGTTTGCTTCTCAGAAGAGCATTCTCTGATGGAAGATTTATAGCTCTCCCTTCTTGCCCAAATACTTGGGAAAAAAAGGAGAGTAGCCTTTTTGGGGTAGAAAGACAGAGGACATCTTTCCTCACCCATATTGAGAAAACTCTGTTAATTCTGTCCTCTTGTATTGTTTTAAAATATTCGTGAATCAAAAAAGAGAAAAGGAGCTAGATCGTCTTCCCCTTTCTCCACGGCACCCAGATGGTGCCTTGCACACAACAGGTGCTCAATGAATGTTTAAAAGGATTTTAAATAGGAAGCAAACTTGACAATAGTGATACTTTTATCCTCAGAGTGCTTTCCCAGACATTAATGCCTTTATCCTCACAACACCCCTGTGAGGTAAGTAAGTAATACTCTTCTCATTTTATAGAAAGAGAATTTGGCCCCAAGAGTGACTTCACTTAGGTCTGCAGAAGGATAGAGTCCTGGGTTTTTACTTCCAATGACATGATCTGTTCATGAGAGCATGCCTTTCCTTCCCATAGATGCTTTCTCTGACCCTTTACTGAAACAATAATGCTTAAATACGTCACTCCATAAAAGCAATTTCCTCTTTTTGAAAAGAATATGCCTTGATATTTCTGCCCCAGAGTGCACAGGAAGTAGCGATTAGATGGTGGCCGCTATTTTCTTTCCACATACTTCTGGGAACCCTCTTCTCCTTTATCACTCTTCCTGCACATCTACTGAGTCATTTTGTTCTCTGTGGCTCCCCGTGGCCAACTTCGAAGTCCTTGTTCATAAATGCCATACAGTTCGTCCGCCATCCATCCTGGTCAAAAGAGGAGTGCCGATGAGAATGGACGTCTCATTTATTCCTTCCTCTGGCTACCATCAGAAATGCTTGTGGAAAGAAATAATCCCAGCACGATTTGGCCTATCCACAGAACGATCAGATACAAAATCAAACAGAAGTCATTATTGAATTCCAAACTATGATCTGGTCCCTTGTGCTGTCAAAACAATAATATTAATTTTGGAGAGCAGAGTCAGAGCAGGTGGGAAAGGAGCTCTCGTCAGAGCTGCACAAAGAGCAGAGGAGGATTTGCAGCAGTACCTGGACCTTTAGGACAGGCTCAGGAGGTGCCTTTTTTTGTTTTCCGTTTTTTTCGGGTGAGAATTTTTACATGAGGATACACCTGAACTCCCAGGAAAGGACCAGAGCCAGAGCCAGATTGACTGAGCTACAACTGGTGAAGCTTCTAGAATTTTCCTCTCCAAGGAGGTTCTCAGAGCCAACAGAAAATCAGTGTTACAGCTGGCCCTCCCAGAGAGCTGGTGTCGTTCTCCACTCCTCCCACCTGCCCTCACTCTGGTTTAGACCCTAAGAAGTATCATACATGGAGGTCCTTAGGATGGGTCTGCTTTCTTGCACAAATGGTATCTTAATAGTTGAATTGATAATAGCCACCCCATAGTAAAAAGGAAAAAAAAAAAGAAAAAAAGGAAAGAAAAACTCAACTGAACGTTTCCAATTCAAATGATGAGGGAAAAAAATACCCGGATTTGGATAAAAACCATTAGTGATATATCCAGCAACCCCTGTTTGTCTCTGAATCTTTGCCTGCAGGCTCCACTCAAAGCACACCAGGGAATGATTAAAACCCAACATTGGGACCCACATTTTGGCTGAAGGGATTAAAAAAAAACAACAACAACGAAGTTTTGTTTCTGTATTCTGCAGAGAGGCAAAGAGAAGGCCAGTCCGTTTGATGAGAGGAGCCTCAATGTTGAAAAAGATTGTAAGGAAGAACAAAAGCGAGAGCTATTTCCTAAAGAGCTTTCAACCACCTTAAAAACAATCTCCAAATACTCTCCAAATTCACCCATCCTCTTGTCTGCCCAAAGCTTAATGAATCTCAGTTTTCAAATTGATCCGTCCCTATATTCTCCAATACTTTAGGAAAAATTAACATCAGGACATTTGGTTTTAGAATTACGAGGGGCCGGCTTGAGCCAGGGGACTGCCGGTTGCCTAACCGGAGTCCCACTGTGCTGGGTTCACAGTGCTGTGCAGTATCTAAGAACTACGGGTATGTGAGACTTTTCCCTGTCCAGCCGTGCTGCTTGTCCTGGGAGCTTCCAGGTGGCCCTGCACCCAGAAAACACGCTACCTTTCTGTGGTTCCACTTCCCAAGTAACGAGGCCACCACTATTCCTTATATGATGCCTCCGCTACAGGCAATAATGACTGAATCCTCACAGCATCCCTGAGCAGGAAAGAAGCTGGCCTTCTTTCTCTCCACTTTACAGATGGAGAAACCAAGGCACCGAGAGGTGAAGTGAGTTATCCACGATCACAGTGGGGACCCTGAATCAGCCTGTGATATTTCCTGATCTTTCTGGGTCTAAAGATGAGCTTCTAGGAGGTCTACAGCTGACACAAATCTCCCAGCCCCACTCTAGCCCGAGGACCCCTGAGCTATGGTGAGGATGGAGAAATCGACCAAGGGAGTTCATCTACTAGGTGACCAGGTGTCTGTACCCACCATGTCAAATGGCCAAAGGCCGCTTCTAGAGAGATGTTTGCTGGGTGACTGCTTGGCACTATATCCAAAGGAAATTATTCCTTTGTTCTCCTTGGTCTGAGGATGTATTTTAGGAGTAGACCCTCCTGGACGAGCATGAGTGAGCTGACTGACTTCAGTTTCCTGCGTGGAGTCTTGCGATTCGTGTTAGGGGTTGGCAAGGGCAGGCAGCTCCCATTGGGGCGTGCATACTGTCCTGCATGGGATGGGGCACACCAGGGCAGGAGCCCCTGAGGCCCTGCCTGCTCATTTCCCATTTGGTCTATTCTTAGCCCTTGACACAAAGTGTTGGCTGTGTGCAGGGGGAACTCCCACGGCGTCCGTCTGCTGCCCTCAGGAGCTGCCATGAATAGGACTCCCAACCTTTGGCTCCAACACATACCAGCCTTGTCCTGCCAGCCACTACGCGGAAAGGTACAGAGGATAAGAAGGCACAGCTCCTTCCCAGGAGGAGGGGAAGAAGCAGATGGTGCCCGGGAGAGTCAAGTAAGGCAGACAGAAAGAGGCAGGCAGAGGAATAAAGCTGCAGGTAGATCAAGGCAGTGCCTTTGTCTTTTGATATTTGGCCAATAGCATAAGATGCAGTGTTTCAAGCAAGAAATGAAACCTTTCAAACAGCTCAGGATAGGTGAGAAAGATTGCCACTGCAGGAAATGAGACTGAGCATCATCTTTTTCCCCCAGGGAGACGCTTCGAAAAAAATCTCTGAGAAGGCAGGATGGCCTTTTCACAGGCTTTGCAACTGGGACAGGGAAACACTGATTTCAGATCCTCTGGGACAGTCCTCTTACGAGCTTATGGGTTTGTAGCCTGCGATAGGCTGACCACTGCAATTTCCATGTCCAGGAGGTCAAGCTGTGGATGAGGACGGAATGTGGCTTATCTGGATGGAATGTTTGTTTCTGTGCCGTGTGTGTGACTGTAATGTTCGTACAACAGTGGCCGGTGTTGGATGAAGGGATTTCATGCGCGTCTGGGCTTTAAGAAAAGGAGCGGAGGTTGACTTAGATTCACTTCCTATAGGACACCTGTGTGTGCTTCACGAGGAAGGCTGCCAGACAGAATCTAGTACTCGATCAATGTCTGAGAACGAAATGAGCAGAGCTGCTACGTCTAAGGCAGATGCAGGCCCTGGGGATGAGTCTGCCCTGTGCGTCCTCCCCTTTCCCCTCATGCGGAGGCTCTTCCCGGTCTCCCCGGAGCTCTTCGAGATTTCCCTGGCCATTTTCTGGTCTATACTGGAATATCACTGGAATCAGGGGAAAGTCATTGCAATAAGCCATCTTCTCTTCCCACTCTCCAGATACAGACCCCCTTCCCCATGCCAAATCTGGTAGTGTTAATTTAATATTTTTCAGTTTGGTGAAGAAATAACAGATTTTAGTTTTTTGATGAGAAAATCAAATGAATGTGCACAAGGAGTGTGCCCTTCACGAAGACACCCCCCCCCTCAGCTGCTGTCATCATACATCAGAGGCCTCAAAAGGGCTCACTTTGAGTAAGAAGCCACTTTCCTTGGCAAAGACAATGCCATCATGTGGGCCAAGCGAATGCTAGGGAACCGACCCCTCCTCCCCATCTGAGAGCCAGCAGCAGGAGGCTGTGGAAGCTGTGTGTAGAAGACGCCCCAGCCCCCTTCAATGTAGGGCCTGACACCCTTTCCTCCAGCCCAAAGGCTCTGAGCGGGCGCACTGTTGTTCTCTTCTTCCCTCTGTTCCTAGGTAACGGAGAAACAAAATTTTGCTACGGTCTAAGGCCATTAGGTCCTGGGGCTCCTTAGAGCTCTCCCAACCCCCAGGAGCAAGGAGCAGAACAGAAAGGGAAAGAGGAAGTATGCCTCCAGCAGAGGGCCTGTCAACACCGTGAGGGGAGTCTCGGCGCATACAGTAAGGCCATGCCTGTTCAGAGGGCCTCTGGACAAGATCAGCACCGGAAACCTCTTCTTCTGCCCCTATGACCGTATGGGAGGGGATAAAAGTAGAGGGAGAATGGGGGAAATGATGTCATTCGATGCTTTTTAAGAACCTATAGATTTTTCTTCCTGAGAATAAGGCTCCTATTGGGACAGGGTCTGATGTCTGTGGTCCACCCTCAGGACCACGGTCCAGACAGGTGTTTGTACTCTTTTAAACCACCCTGGGACTCAAAGGGGCTGTGGCTACTGAGGGGATGGGTTAGGCCTCTGGGTGTCTAGGGTGACTTTGTGCCTGGGGAGGTGGGGTTTGGGGGATCTGGGAGGGATGAAGAGGCCCCCACGGGCCGTAAGAAAGTATTGTCTTTCTTGACTGAAGAGGGACATGCCGGCAGCATGTGCCACCAAGAGAGATGGAGCCTGCCCTCCACAGCACTCCCGGCCCCCTGCCTGCTGGGACAAGTCTGACCCCGCAGAACAAGGGGAACCTTCTGGAGACAGAGTGGAGGAATGTGTTGGAGAAATGAGAAACTCTGGGGGTGGGTGAGGTCATTGGGGCTCATCTGCTGAATTTAAATCCTCTTAGCTCTAGTTTGGGATGTCACAGGCCTGTGACAGTGAGCTCAGGGGACACTGCCTTGATGCTGTGTGAGGGGACTGAGGTTTCACGCAGGGGCCCAGAGAAGAGGCAGACCTACTGAGCAAGGGAGAAAAAGAGCTTATAGAAATGATGCTAACAAAATCAGCCTGATTTTAGAGATGCCACCATCTTTATTCTTCATTCTTTTCTGAGAATGAAAAGAAGGGCCAGATTTTCTGTGGGGGATTGTGGGCATATCTGATGGGGATGCAATAAGGAAAGTTAGTTTCCTATTTTATTCTCTAGGTCCTGGTACAGTATGCTTATCTCCTACCAGAACTAAATATTGGAGCTTGTTAATTAGTTTTCATCAGGCATTTCTGGGCAAGAAGTGGGCCCAGAGAGTTTTTTTTTTTAAACATCTTAAGCGTTCCCTTGGGGAGCAGCTGGGGCAGCATGAGCTGGTGCCTCAACGCCCTTAAGGGTTTGTCAGGGGTCAGGCAAATGCCGATCAACATGGGATTCCTGGGGTGGGCTGAGGCCACCACCTCTCATGGGGTAAGAGGACACATGAAAACTTTAAGTTTCCCTCCTCCCTCCCACCCTCCCATGTTCTTTACTTCTTTCTTGACTTTTGTTCCTTTTCCTGTCTCTTTGCAGAACTGGACTTCCCTGCTGCTGCTCACAGATGCGTATTTTCATCCTTAGGAAAGGCTGTGGCACGATGAAGGGAGTGGGGAATAGCATGTCAGGGGAGCAGGGCACCCTCCTGCCTGAGTCCTGTGGAGCCCAGTCCAATGCAGGTGGAAAGAAAGGCTTCCTGAAACATCCTGTGGTCTTCAACTCTGTTCCCAGTGGCTAAGCCTCCAGAGAGCCCTCCCTGAGTCACCCCGACTTTTGGCGCTCCAGGTCAACGGACGTCAGCAGTTTTCTCGGTTGCGTGTAAACACACGCACGCGCGCGCGTGCACACTGAATGTGTATTAGTAAAACAGAGGTGGCAAATTAAAGTCCGTGACTGCGTCGAAATGAAAAAGAGAAAGGAACTAAATCTAAGAACAAACAAGTCTGAGTGGCCGAGGTCCCAGAGGGATGCACAGGATGGACAGCATCAAGCCCCACTCTAATGGCCTCACCTTCTCCAGCCTCTGCAGAGTAAGCCATGAGCTAATAAGCCCTTGGTAGGGAAGCAGAATAAAAAGGAAAAGCACCTCTGACCAGATTGGAACTCCCAATTAATCGCCGAGGGCCCCCAGCCCTCAGAGGGGTGGGGACAGGCCAGCAGGGCTGGTCCTCAGCAGGCCTGGGTGTGCTCTGTGCGGAGTGCTTCCTGGACATGCCCTCCTGCCCTCTGCCCTCCGTCCCGCTGCCAGGGAGAACCCGAGGGGACAGCCACGTCGGGGAGGGAGGGGGCAGGACGGCACTGCAAATTTAGTAATAATCAAGGAAATCAAAGGGGTCTGAACAGAGAAAGGAGAATCCAGTTTTACAACCCAACTGAAATTTAAAATTTGTGGGGTTTTCTGTTTTGCTTTGTTTGTTTTTTACAGGTTTAGATAAACAATGAAGGGAGGAAAGGAGAAACCTCTTTGAATAATATATATTTTTAAAAGAACCCCACAAACATAAAAAAAAAAAATTCCTCAGTTTTTGAACTTCTCCTAAGAGTAGCTCAACGTGAGGTCTTGCACCCTAAACAGTTATATCTGGAATTAAGAAAAAAAATCGCCGCTACACACAACAAAGACTAACTGTATTTTTACTTAAAAATATTGTGTGTATATATAGAGAGACTTATATATATATACCTTTTTTGTGGAGATTTTTTTTCTTTTTGTCATTTTTTTCTTTTCCTTTTTTTTTTTTTTTTTGTGTGCCCAAGTAGAGATAAGATGGGATTGAAACGATGCCCTAGAACAGAATATTCCTTACAAGAGCAATACTTTGAAAAATAACATTTAAAAAATGGTTGAACATACTCGCAACACCTCCAGAAATTCAACTTGGTACAATGAGGAAATAAATAATTGAATCAAATCTTCACCCAAATGACACGGTCTCTAAGACCCAGAGTATGCTGCTGGTGTGACTCTTGCCATCATAAAGGGGCTCAAGGTAAAGCAACATCCCCTCCCCCTGCTCCCCACTTCCCAGCCCCTTACACTCCACCTCAGCAATACCCAGAGTCTGTCATATATTGTTTTTTCTACATTTCTGGCAAGACCTTGCAGCAGACACACAGACACACAGACACACACACACACACACACACATATGTGTGCTCTGGGTGCACACACACACACACACACACACACACACACACGACACACACAAAATTTCCCACTCAACCCAGATGCACCAAGTGAGCTGAGTAACTTTCAGCCAACCACAATGGTGAAAGACAGAAGCACCAAACAGTCTTTGAAATGGGTCAGTTATTACAATTTAACTTATTTTTTATGTTCTAATTTTCCTCTTTGTGTTACTATTTTTAAAAAGCACAAACGAAAAATGAAGAATTCTTTCCAGATCAATTTAAGGCTTCCCACCAAATGGAAACAGAAGAGGCCTTACACAATATCACATGGGATAAATGTATACCTTTCACGGCCTTAAAATGACAGAACAAATCATTTTTGCCAGTCACTGATTAAGTATTGTGCCTTTAAATTGATGTCATTCTTTTTGCTACTATGCTGAGTTTTATTATTACTGATTCTCTTTGATTACATATATGGAAATCTCCTTTAACTTGCTTTAGAATTTCCTTTTCTTATCGAATTATTAGGGTGGTTTTTGTTTTGTTCTGTTTTGCTTTTTCACCAGGAAACAAATGTGATTCTTAATAGGTGAACGCTAAAATGGCACCTAGTCAGCCTTCAAGGAGCTTTTCCAACCATCTGAATTTCAAATGGCCCTTTGGCTCCAAGAAGGGGCTGAGAAGTTGGGGGCAGGGACGGGAGAAGGGGGAGAGAAACCAAAAAGAGGGAGGGGTTTCTATGCTTTTGCTTTTGGTCAATTTGTTTTCTTCAATACAAATCATCAGATAGGAAGAATGATTGCTTTGTGTTTTATTTGTTGGTTGGTTTTTGTTTCGTTTCTAGATTGGTTTCATTTGATTGTTTAATTTTCCCTCTCCCAGTGCAAAAATCACCAGAGAGTTTTGCATGAGAAAACGTGACAGTACTTAATGAAACTCAGCACCTAAGGGCATAAGGCAGTTGAAGGTTTTGTTTGTTTGTTTGTGTTTGTTTTGTTTTGTTCTTTCAATCAGCACCAATCCCGTAAATGACCTACACTTGGTGTAAAGGTATAAAACTTTGTTTTTCTTTTGGAGTGGAGACAACTCCTTCTTCTCCACCGTATGAACCATAGTGTGGGATTTTTTTTTTCAATACTGTTACTTATGTGTAAAAAACAAAAGAAAGGTTTTCTTTTTGTTTTTACTTACAAAACATAGAGAATATCTTTGTATACATACAGCGACTGGAAAGAAAGCTTATCTGAAGGGGTTGTGACTTATTTTCTTTTTGTTTTTTGTAGCATTGGTGGTGGTGGTGGTAGTTCTGTGTATTGAAGGAAGGGAGGAGTTATATTTCTTGCAAGCGGCGTTTACCGCAAACCAAACTTAAGGTCCCCTTCTCAACTTGGGTCAAGATGCTCTTAGAGTGAAGACTCATACTGTAGCAGCTCGTAAAGGAGCGGTCCATCTCGATACCGAATGCCTACCGCGGCGGGGGTGACATACTGCAGAATGTTAATAGTCCTTCTCAATCTCCTGTCTACAAAATGAGCATCCCAAGCTGGGTATCTCTTTCTTGGCATGTCAATCTTAATGAGGGGCCCTTCTGGGAGGTAAGGACGCCCCAACGGGGTAGAGGGCCCCATGGGTCTCACTTGGAAAACGGGCAAGCAAGTGTCAGCCGTGAGATCCTCCTGTTGTTCCGTTACGGCTCTGGTAGGCGTGACCTGGGTCCCCCGGTACCCAGGGGTCTGAGGCGCCATGGGCTCAACATCGGGGGGCAAAGGGATGCCCCAGAGCAGCTCGGCACAACAGGAGCTGGCCAAGATCTTAACTCGCGGCCCCGTGGGATGCAGCACACCATAATATAAGAGCATCAGTGCAATCCCAGCCACAAAGCTAATAAAGACACAACACAGTGCTGGCACCGCAAAGGAGTCAGTGGTCTCCGGGTCTCTGTAAAAATACCAAAGGAACGTCAAGGCAGCATTCTCGGTCAAGACTATCGTATAATATGCAAACATTCGATATCGAGTCCGCCCTTCCTTGACGTTAAACCAGCAGAAAATGTACACGATCCCTACCACCATGTTGAAGAGGATCTCCTCCCACTTGGACATGCAGAAGTCTGTTCCGCCATGGATAATCCAGAAGGCCATGGCACACCAGTGAACCACCACGAAGATCCCGAAGTAGAGCTGGAAGATGGAAGCAAAGAGGGCAAAAGAGATAACTCTGGATGAGATGGTGAAGAGGCGCCAGGAGAGGTGGACGAGGGCCCCTCTGTAGCTCATACTCTTCTTGTCGTCCCTGGAGTCCCGCAGAAGCTTGTGATAGGAGGCTAGCACCCAAGCCAGGGACATCAGGGAAGTCACAGAGGAGACACCTGCCGGAAAGACACAAACCCACACAGTCAGAACCGTGGACCTCAGCCGCCGGGCACAGCAGGGCTGCCAGCCGAGGAGACGCCCACACACACCACGATCTAAAGGAGGAGGGAGAAAGAAACACAAAATCAGGACCCGAACTTGGAGGCCATGGCTGCCCTCTAAGCTGACAGCTTGTGAAATCTAGCTTCGGTGTCAACGACCCAGGCCAGAACTTCTGGAGACCCACGGCTCAAGAGTGAAGCTGAGGTTGGCGTGCTCTGCCAAGGGGCTGGAGAGCCAGGACCGCTGTGCTGGCTCATCACCTCTGCTGTGGGAGGGACCCCACGTGTTCTATTGTAAGAGATCATAAGCTCACGGCAGGGTCGGTGTCCTTGTCACCACCAGGCTGTGCTCTCAGAGCAGCCAGTAGACGGGATCACCGATTGTGAAGACCGAGAACTTACTAATGCCCCAAGGTGCACAGCTGTCCTACTTTGAGAAGGCTTTGGAGTCACCCTTCCCCTTCTCGCCAGCTCGCTCAAGGCCAAGGAGCCCTTAAGGGGATCTTCTTCTATCTGGCCTTTCCCCATCCACTCCCTAAGGCCACCCTGATCAAGGACCCGGGGACAGCCTGTGTTTCTCTGACTGCTTTCGCATTCACTCTTGTCTCTCGTGGTCTCCCCACGTTCCTTGTTGCCTTCTCCAATCAACCACTGCTCGAGGTTCCCTGAGGCCTTGACTGGTGAGGCCCTGTCCTTCTCTGCTTCTGTCCTGCAATGAGCAGTGTAACTTGGGCTTTGGGGATGCCTTTCCCCTCCCTAGCCCGGTGAGCTCTCCAAGGCCTCTGCACATCACTACCTACATGTCTCCTCAACGAGCAAGTGAATGTGTCTGATCCCAAGGGACGGTAGAGCAATTTTATTTATGACGCTGCCTATGTGATATTTGTAACTCAATCAATCTAAACACAATAAACAGTGGCTGGAGTCTCTCCAAGTCCACCCATGAGCAGGCGATCATGAAGTCAGGCATCGTCATACCATCTCCTCTGGAGCAAGACCCCCTTGCCCCTCTGCTCCTTCAAGCATTATCTCCACTCAGTCCGTCTAGTGCCTCTTTTGTTTTTCTTCTCTCCCCGGATTTCAGAATTAAATGCAGCTAAATTCAGCTAGAGCCCTGAATACTACCCCATGGGCCACCATCTCCTAATCAAAGTCCCCACCTTCACCCCAGAGCACGATTCCCCTACGGCGTTCTCCCAGGCTGACATCAAAGTGACCTGGTCGTTTTCTCTCTTAAGGCCAAAGGTCAGATCCAGGAGCCTCATTCATCAAGAGACCCATGAAGCTGGCCCAGAGTTCCAGCCTTCTGTTGGTCTTTCCCCGGCCCCTCCTCACCTCTCCACTTGACCCTCAGTGAAGGATCAAAGTCCTCTGTCACTCCCCCCCCCCCGCCCCACGCATTTGTCCTTCCCCACCCAGCCCACGCGGCACCTCCCTTCCGACATTTCAGGGAGATGCGCCGGTTTGCAGCTTGCAGAACATTAGAGTCTGATGCCAAAAACCAGTGTGCTGGCAGAGCACAGAAAAAGCCTGGAGGGTTAACTGTGACGATGAGTATGTGTTGCTTTTGCAAGAATCACAGCCAATGTGGAAAATAAACAGGGAAGAAACAATCCCAATTTCTCCATAGAAGCCAATCTTGAAAACACCTGATGATTTTCCTCTCACTTTTCTGGAAAGTTCTGAGCACATACTTATGTGTGTCCTGCTTTGCCCTTTGTACACACAGGGCATTTCCACCAGCCTCTGCTGAAGCCATGTGGTCTCTTGCGACCATGTCACAGTGGCTATGCTAACCTTTCAGAGCCCCCTGTGTTCGTGTTCTTTTGAGGCTGGGGCAGGGAGGGGAATGGGTTCCCTTGGGAGTCACGTGATTTAGGCTGTAGGTTTCTGGACGGCAGGGAACGTGCAGTCATCTTGATCGTCTGGGCCAGGCTTATTACCAACACTGGAGCATCCTCGGAAAGCTTCTTTGCGGCATTACCCCTCTCCTGGTGAACCCATTTCTTGATGCTAAAAGTGATGCATCTCAGAGGTGCTACCGACCCTCAGTGATCAGGGGGATCTCTACAGCAGCTGAATGGAGAGAAGGCTTGCTTTTTCTGTTTCTTCTAATAAAGCAAAAGGTATTACTTCCCCTGTTTGCAGAAAAGCACAAGCTCATGAAGCAAGAGGTTAGCTTTTGCCGAAGTGTGGTCTAATCCAGTCTAACTCTGAGTGTGCTCTTGAACAAACTTGGGGTGCAGAAGCAGGACAGCCCCTCTGCTGTCACCGTCCTGATTTCATTGTTCGGCGTGCTGTGATGGTAGCCCCAACCATGCCCAAAATGAGCAAAGAGGAATTCAAACGTCCACTGACCACATTGGTGAAGCGAAATTCAATCCTTCATCGTCAATCTATCTTCTGGGTCACCTACGCCACTTCCAGATCCATGCCTGTGGTTTCAGGGTATTGCAGAAATCACTCCCCTCTAAGCCGACGCACACACTGCCTCGGTCCACGGTCAGCGCTTCTGGAAGTTCTCTCTAGGCTGTGGTATGAATGTTCCGCAAACGTCATAAGACATCGCTGCTAAATTACAAGGGGGGCTCGGGAGACAGTCACGTGGAGGACCGAGAGCCGACACTTGGCCGGGGGCCTGTGGGCTGGCTGATGTCCAGCCCCCGTCTTACCTCTCTGCCTCATCTGCTCCCGACATGGTGAAGTTGCAGATCGCCAAACGTTATATCCTCTGGAGCTTCACAGACCATCCACTTCAAACCCACACATCCAACAGGAAAGAGGCTACCCCAGAGAAACTACACACCATGATTCACTGAGCATGTATCTTATTTAGAAGAACCCTGTGATGTAGGCACTTGTTATGGGCAATGTCTCCACCTCTCCCACCCCCAAATTCTTATGTTGAAGCCCTAACCCCCAGGACCTTACTATGTGACTGTATTTGGAGATAGGGCCTTTAAAGAGGCAATTAAGGTAACATGAGATCATTAGGGTGGCCCTAATCCACCCTAATGGCTATTGTCCTTATGAGAACAGATCATTTGGGCCCACAGAGATGCCTGGGATGTGCTCACAGAGGAAAGACCACGTGAGGACACAGCAAGAAGACGGCCGTTTGCAAGTCAAGGAGAGAAGCCTCAGGAGAAATCAACCCTGCCGACACGTGATCTTGGACTTCCAGCCTCCAGAGCTGTGAGACAATAAATTTCTGTTGTTTTAGCCACCTAGTCTGTGATATTGGATACAGTGTTCCAATTCCGTTTTTTTGATGAACAAGATATTTTTCAAAAATCATACTTCTATCAAGAAGTAGAATTGGAATTCAGACTTAGACTCCATGGCCTTGAAAGTAGCCACCGTACTAAACGGACCCTCCAGATTTGGTCTTAGAAGGGACTGGGCCCTCTGGGTGTAAAGGATTTGAATCTTTTGCCAAGAGTGGATGGGAGGTGTAGAACCTACAGGTATCTGAGAGAGGGCCCTGATTATGGAGCTAAAAACCAAATCTGAATTCTCTTCCACTTTCCTCAGGAAAGTAACATTCAAGCCACAAAGAAAGAGATGACTCCAGCAGAATTAACTGAGATCACTTTCCCTCTGTTAAGTGATTAATCTTCAAAGGCCTGCAGTGTATATTATTACAGAGGGAGGAAGTGCAGGGTTTTCCTCCTGCAGTGGCTCACTTGGAAGATTTCTGTCTGGCCCGAGGTCAACCCAAAAGTCAATGCATTATCCTGGCCAAGACCCCAAGACCACAGCAACCGGCTGTGGAAGCAGCCTCGTGGCCCCCAGTGAAATTCTCAGACAGGCCTGGGCACATTTATGATTCCTCTCACTTATAGCTCCATCATTTTCTGCATTGCAAAGATCAGACTGGAAATTGTAAAACACTCCACGTTCGGCTGTGACGAGTTCTGGGCAGTGACCTTCACGGCTTGCTCTCTTTTCCTGCTGCAGACCAGGAAGGGGGGATTGCAGCTGGCCCACTGGGTGAACCAAGTTCAGCCCCACCATCTGGGAGGTCACTAAGCCAGAGCCTCGTGGGGGCCACCCCCTGAGAAAGGCTTGGGACAGGGGCCTTGGGGCTCTGATCACCAGACCCAGGGGCTAAGGTTTCCGGAAACAGGATGTCCACACCTTATGACCAACGGAGCAAGAGCATGAGGGGCTGCAGCCTGCAGTTGGAGGCCCTTGACCAAGGAGGGGCAGTCCTCTGGGAAGTCACCATCGCCACCAATTTGGTGGTGTCCCTGCAGTACCCAAGGGTCACTGTTAGTTGAACTGTTGCCAGTTGGGGAGCAAAGCAAAAAATGAGTGTGGATGTCCCACCACGTGAGAAGCAGACAGAGTGACAGGGTGTCTGGGGGAAGATCGGGACCCTAAAATCAGAGAGGGGTGGGGAGCAGATGAAGTGGAGGAACCAGGAGGAAAGGTGTGATGCCGTGGAAGGGACCAGGGTGGCAGGAGGGCCGTCATCAGGGTGAGGTAGGGAGGCTGCAGTCTGGCAAGAAGAAGCAGGGCCATGACCCGGATGGACCAGAGCAGAGCGGCACTGGGGGCCAGTGAATGGGCACCAGAAAGGGGACTTGAGGAGAAACCAAATCACGAGACAGTCTCGCCAGGGGAACACTGCACGCGGGTTCAAGGAGTCTCTGAGAAGCCGCAGGAGCACCTGGATTGGCCCCAAGGCTGTTTGTGAGCCTGGGCGAGTGGGGTCCACTACTGGACTTTGTTTCCCAGAGCGGGGGCGGTGAATGTCCGGCCCTGTCACCAGCTGCCCTGTTCTCCCTTCTGCCACAAAGAGCTCCCTTCTGGTCCCACCGCTAAATCACACACTGGAAAACACTCGAGGAGGAGGGACTGGATGGGGCGCTGAGCAGAGCAGAGCAGGCGTAGAAGAGTCAGCTGTGCAGACTCCTAGCTCCCAGTTCCCTCCTATCAGCGTGTCTCCGTGGGCAAGTACCGCCAGCTTACAAAGAACAGCCCCCTGGACCCTGCACCCTCTGCCGTGAGATCCCACCTCTCCCGTCTCTTCTGCAACCTTCTCGAGGGTAACCTCCTTGCTCCCTTAACTCTCCCACCTCCCTTCACTCCTGACCCCCGAGTCACAACCGAGAGCTCTCGGTGAGGTTGACGACCAATTCCTAAGGGTGGCATTCAGAGGACTGGGTCCATGCACCTCCCCCTGACTCTGACATCTGTCATTTGGATCTACTCTGTCTTTCACACTTGACCATTAGCTAGTCCCCAGTTATGGCATCCTTTCCCTGCTGGGCTGTTATCCTCATTTTGCAGGTGAGGAGACTGAATCTGAATTTAAGAGATGTGGATGTGGCCACACTCCCATTGTGACTCACCTAATTTATATGGCATTGTACCCCCATGGGCGGGTCCCCCAGAGATTCCCCAAACCAAGAAACAGGCTCAAGTTGCTATGTGTCTATCCACACGTCAAGGTCAACATCTGCCTCTCTCAGCCCTCACCTCCTCCCTCCTTTTACCACTGAAGCCAAGGTTTGGGGGAACTCCACCACCTGCTTTTCTAATTTCCACTGTCTATTTTCTCCAGATTGAGCTCCTATTAGACGGGCAATTCTTCTCTTTCCACCCATCAAACTTCACCCATCTTCCTACGTTTTAAAAAAGCCCAGTCTGTGCTTAGAAATGCTCTCGGAAAAAAGATAAGGCAGCTGTGGGCACAGCTCTCTAAGCATCACTGCCCGTCTCCTGTACTAACCTCCACCCAGGAGACACAGCAAGGGAGTGATGATACAAAGGTACTTTCCTACCCGGGCCACCAGGGAAAGGAAACCAGCCTCAAGGATGCCATCTGTGAACCAGGCTCAGAGACGTCAAGTAACTTGGCCAAGGTTACACAGGAGTAAGCAAGAGTGCGACCACCGACCCCTGGGATTATCTCACTCCTCACTCATGGTCTGTGTGCTGGGGCCAGTCATCCTGGCTTCCGAGATCCAGTTGTCAAATTGGCAGGAATTTTGTGGGCTGGCTGATGTCATGTGAGAGGCCTGAAATAGGTGTGGTGGGAATATTTACACCACAGAAATTGGCAAATGCTACAAATTAGGGTTCCTTCCAACCCTGCTAAGAACTGGTTGTTAAGCATTTACCAGCACACCCCTTAAACTTGCTGAACATTGTTGCCAATTAGAGGAGCCTCATAATGCTCTCCTCCACGTTCCTACTCCACACTTCTAAGCAAATCAGACGCACTGCCTGGCGATCAGTCAGAATTATATTCTGTAAGTCTGATGTGGCAGCAACAAAGAAATCAATCTCTTTTTTCAACTTACACTGAAAATACATCCACAGTAAATAACTTAAGGTCTAACAGTTTTCTTTGAGCTGTAGACTTTTGCAAGCACTGACATATTCATTTTAGTCCCATTTGGAGATAGCGTGATCCCCACGTGAGGTTACCACATGGGGTCACCTTAAGACACTCCTGACATTTCCAGACTGACCTTTAGGAAGGGTCATAATAAAAGATGGCATCCATCACTGTGGATGTAACCCTCAGGACAGACACATCGGTGGCTGAGGCAACCTGAAAAAACCCAAGGCCAGTCAGGGTGGCATGGTGTAAACACAGGAAGGAAGGGAGGATTGGAATAATTCAGGAGAGCTGACATCTGAGAAATTATACCTTAACATGCTCCTTAACGTCAGGGAGATGGTCCAAGGGGGACAGAATTCAAATCTGGCCACCACAGCAGTAGTCTCCGTTACAGAGCATTGTCTTACCATGGTTTCTGTGACAAATCTCTTTATTGACTCTGAATTCAGGCTCATTATGTCACCTGCTAATCTCTAATAAGTTTCCATAACAATAATACCCCCTCTACTGAACAGCTACCTTGGCCCAGACTCTATGCTGTGACACCCATTAACCGGATCATTCTTCCCTATAAATGTATCTGAGGCTGATTTCAAGATGCAGAAATGAAGGCTCACAGTCTAAGCCACTTTTCCAGATCAAGTAGTTAAGAAATCACAGAACCGGGATTTGAACACAGGCTACCTAACTCCAAAACTCGGATTCTCTTTTGAATCTCTGGAAAGGTATGTCTTCCCATCCCCATTCAAAAGTGAAGGAATTAGCATTCAGGTTTATACATCAATTTCTTATCAATTTGGTAATCGAGCCCCTCTGATCATCTCTGTGAGCACCGGTGGCCAATCTGTAGGCCTGCAAAGCCGAGGACCCACCCTGGAGGTCCCTCCCTGAGCCTGCCAGTAAGTGCAGAGGTGGTGACACCTCTTTTTCATCTCTCTTGCCCAGATTGTTGGGAGGACCTCCTAGTGGGTTTCCCTGCATCCGCCCTCGTCCCGACAGGCCACTCGCAATTCCACCTAAGTGACTAAGCTGAGGTACGTCTCTCCTCGTGGCCTCCCAGGCATGGCGGCCTGTCAACGGTGCCTGACTTTCAACCTTTTCCCAGGGAGGATATGCCTTCCTGCCCTGCTGAACTCAGCCGTGCCCGTGACCTGTCCCAGCCACTGGCACATGAGCAGAAGCATGTGTGTGTCACATCCAGGAGGAAGGGCATGCTCCCTCACCCCCGCCACAGTGACCTGTGATAGACGCGCAACAGCAAGAAACGAACCGAAGTTGTTTTAAGCCAGGGAAATGGTTCTGGCCTCTAAACCCGGCACGGCCAGCCTCTCCTACTGACACACCGCTTTGCTCAGGGTTAATGCTGTGGTCCTTATAAGGCCTGTAGGGCCCCTCGTGACACTGCCTGGAGTTACAAGTGTATACCATCGAGTCCCCACCCACGCCCTTCACCACCTGCCTTCTCCGATGGCCTCAAACCTAAGTCCCTCTCATGGCACCAGGCTGGGCCCTACATGAAACGGCCCCTTCCTGCTCCAGGGTCACCTCACGCCAGCCCCTCGCTCCCCCTCTGTCCCACGTGGTCCAGGCACAGTCCCGCCTCAGGGCACGTGCGCTGGCTCTGTCCTCCACCTTGGGGGCCCTTCCCCAGGTCCCCAAGTATCACCTCACTAAGGCCTTTACCAGAGCTCGGCCTCTCAGCCAGGCCATCACTGGCCAGCACACTGAGAACTGCAACCCCCCAACTTCCAGGCTTAATTTCCCACCTTAGCATCTCCCACCACCTCCATACACTTTCTCTCTTACTCGTTCCCTTTTTCCTTAAGTTCGTAGGTACCGTGATGCATGTGAGCCCCCAAGGGCAGTGCAGCAATTGGTCAGGTCCTTCTGAAACTATGTGCAAAACCGTGTGGGTATTTTTCTCACGAGACAGTCCACAGCTGTCCTCTGATTCTCAAAGGGGCCCATAGGGAAAGGGGTCTGTGACCCACCAGCCATCTCCCCTCCCGCCATTTTCCCCTGGGGAAAGGGGAATTCCCCGGGAGCCTCCATTTATGCCTGTGTCCTTTAGAAGAAAACCTTGAGGGTAGAAGACGGAGATGAAGAGGAATACATTCAGTGAATGTTCCCCGTGCATCAGGCATTATGCCAGATACTTTGCATAAGTTATTTCGTTTCATCCTGACAATAATCCCCTGAAGTGTCTACTGGTGTCCCATTTTATAGGAGAGGAGACCAAGGCGCAGAGAGGTAAAAGGATCTGTCTAGTTACTGCACGAAGCATGTCCATTTATTCTGATGGTTTGCCTTGTGGGGTCTTGTTGATCCTGGAGGGACCGCCCCTCCCAGGTTTAGCAAATTCCTCAAAATAGCAAACCACAAGTGCTTTTCATACGCAAACCAACCAGTCCGGAACGCACACCTCCTCTATTGGGCTCTGACACTCTGGGCCACTATCCCCCTGTCCTAATCACCCCAGGGCCAGGTACCAGACAACTAGGGACAGCGCTGTGCCCCAGAGCCTCCTGAAATTATTCAGACTAGCCTATGCTAAGCCTGCTTCCCCTGCCTCACTCATTCCTTCCCTGGGAAACCACAATAAAGGCTCTTGCCCACATTTTCCCCTCACTCCCTCTGCCTGCTGATGGACACTGGTGCTTCCCCAGGTGGCCCCCCACCCCATGGTGTGGCATGCCCTCTTCTCTTGGGATCTCTGAGTAACAAACGATCTTTTCAATGGCAGTTGTCTCCTGATCTGTTGCCCTTGAGATGCCTAAATAACAACAAAAGCTGTCTTTTAAAACAGTTACAACATTAGCAAACTGTTGGAGAGGGAGCTTCAAACCCAGTATCTCCAGCTCCAAAGTCCCCCATGGCCTGGGGTTACAAGGCTAAAGCCTCCAGTAATCCCATGGGCTCAAATCCAAGCCCCCACTCATAGTGCCCAAGACCTCTGTGTCTGGGCCCTGCTCCCAGGCCCGTGGTCAGGACCTAGTGATATTAACCCACCCACAGAGGCAGGAGAGCACCGTGGTTCTGAGTGTGTGCTCTGGAACCAGGCTAGATTCTGCCACCCTGCTGTCAAGTGATGCTGGGCATCACGCCTGTTTGCTCACCTGTAAAAGGGCAACAATAACTGAATGCTCTTCTTGACGTTACCGTAAGGATCAAAAGACAAATGGCTACGCAAGGGGTTAGCTCAGTGCCTGGCCCTTGGCAAAGTACGATGCCCACATATGAGCGGCTGTGAGTAGAGACACGGACCCCCATACGCACGCTATGTTGTCTCAAGACCCTTGGCCCTTGCTCGTGTCATCCCTCTCCCCTTTCCTGCTCATCCTCCAGGGCTGAGGTGGGCACCATCTCCTCCTGGGACCCCCTTCTGACTCCCCCTGAATGCACGGTGCCACCTCTGCACCCTCCACATCGTCCTGTGCATTCCTCTTCGATGGCCACTATTTTACAGTCACATTTTCTGCTGACTGTTGGTCTTTCTCCCTTAACTGTGACTTCCCTGAGGATAGAACTAACATTTATTCTTGAGGGTAGAAAAACTGGCTTATCCATTCCGGTAATCTCCATGCCTGGTGCAGAGCTGTCACCCAACAAATGTGTCACCTGCACAGATACACTTTCCCAAGCAAAGTCACAAATGCAAACCCCAGATAACCATGCGGTTGATGCCACATCTTGTAAACAGCTAGCTTCAATTGCTTAGTTAAAGAAAGCCACCTTCCCCTCTATATCAGTGTCCTACGGCCGCTGTAATGAATTATCGCCAACTTAGTGGCTTGAAACAGCACAGATTTATTATCTGACAGTTCGGAAGTCAGAGTCTGAAATGGGTTTCATTGGTCCCAATCCGAGGTGTCAGAGGTTTGGGCTCACTCTGTAGAGGCTCCAGGAGAAAATCTGCTTCCTTGCCTTTTGCAGCATCCACAGCTGCATTCCCTGCATCCCCTGGCTCATGGCCCCTCCCCTCCTCTTCAAAGCCAGCAGCATAGCATCTTCAGCTCTTCCATTTGTCACATCGCCTTCTGTCCCTCTGATCCTCTGTCTCCTTCTTATAAGGACCCCTCTGATTATATCAGAAACAACTGGATAACCCAGAACAAGCTCCCGTCTCAAAATCCTTAAGTCAATCACACCTGCATAGTCCCTTTTGCATAAAGTGCCACGTATAGGCTCAGGGGACTAGGAAGTGGACATCCTGAGGGGCCATGTTCAGCTGACACAATCACCCATTTAATAGCAGGGCAAAGGTCCTCAATGGGAATGTTACGTTCTCCCAACGCCCCCCACCCCCAGGACATCTGGCAGACTTTCTTGGTTGTCACAGCTCGGGGTGAGGGCGTTGTGGGCATCTAGTGGGTAGGAACCAGGGATATTGCTAAATATTCTGCAGAGCACAGGACAGCTCCCCAATACACAAGCAAAGAATGATTTGGCCCCAGATATACTAGTGCTGAGAATGAGAAACCCTGTGATGGGGTCCCTATTCCTATTTCCTCAATGTTCTCAAGTTACAAACAAACTGTGAACCTGCATGTGTCAAGCAGCCGGAGATTCAGGCTTTCTAGAGTTCCTCCTGAGAACTGCTCAATATCCTGAGAGAGGCCCCTGGGGCGCAGACCAGTGACCTTGGGAGAGGTCATGAGAACAGCATCTCTGTGGTCCGATACCTGGATAAGGAGTCTCTTCTGAGCGGCTGACCACGAGCTGACGGTCACTCTGGGAACATGGGGGAAGGCAACAGCCCCCTTCTCAAGGAGCTTCAAGGTCAAACACTGGTATTTAAAGGACCGGGCAGGAGGAAAGCTAAATCCAGCCCTCTGATTCGGTTGCCTCTTCTTTCTAAGATGCTGTCAGAGCTATCGAAATACCATCTTCACAGCCACCTAGGTAAAGGCAAACTTTAGAGAGTCTAGAACAAATGTCAGCCACTCAGCTGGTCACAAGCCTCACGAGCCACAAGCCTCGCGGATGCCTGGATCACGAGCCACAAGCCTCGCGGATGCCTGGATCCTGGTGGGCCTGAAGCACACTGTGAAGAAATCCATCTGCTATCCCTGGAAAGTTCCAGTAAATCCACCCTCATTGAGGCGCAAACAGCCAACCAGTCTCAATGCCCTGATGCTCCCAGACTGACTGCATTTTAACAGAGGCCGTGAGATGCCCTGGAAAGCATGGGCTTTGGTACAAGCCCATGGGCATGGGCCTTAGGTTATTGTTTGTGACCCATGCGTAAAAACATGGATTTGGAACATTCAATATATATTTGATATATGTACATCTTTGATGTATTTACATACTATACTATATATTTATATATCTATATATAGTGTATATATATATATATAGAGAGAGAGAGAGACAGAGACAGAATGTGTATAGTACAATGTACATACATGCTGAATATATAGAGTGTATATATACAGTATTCTATAGCAATAAAGATGTGCCTACATGTCCTACTCCCCCATACACACATATATAGACTCAATTATATTTGAAATGGTATTATTCATGTGTTACTCGTTATTGCCTATCTCCACTAAGATGTAGGCCCCCGAAGGGCAGAGACCCGCCTGCCTGGCTCACCTCTGTTCCCCCAGAGGCTAGCACAGGGCCAGGCGTGCTCAGTGCAGATGTGTTTCAGGGGGCCTGTGTGATGTATTATCGTTGACCGTCAAACTTACCTATAACAGATTTTTTTTTTTTTTGCAGTATGCTGGCCTCTCACTGTTGTGGCCTCTCCCGTTGCGGAGCAAAGGCTCCGGACGCGCAGGCCCAGCGGCCATGGCTCACGGGCCCAGCCGTTTCGCGGCATGTGGGATCCTCCCGGACCAGGGCACGAACCCACGTCCCCTGCATCGGCAGGCGGACTCTCAACCACTGCGCCACCAGGGAAGCCCATACCTATAATATTTTGACAAAGGCCTAACCTAACTGATTTTCTCACGCAATCATGCCCTCCCAAGAGAGAAGCAGGCCTGCAGCCGGGGGCAAGAGCATCTCCAGCTCAATCTCACCTTGCAGGGCCCTGGGATTCCAGGTTTGTAAGTGGGGGGAGAGGAGGGTCCTGCTGGGATTCTAAGCTACAATGATGTAATTTAATCTAAACCCCAAAGTCATTCCCTCACCCGAGACACAAAGTAACCGCATGTGTAACCCTTACCCCTAGTCCCCAGGTGGCCTCCCCTCTAATCTCACAGGGTCCCCACCCATCCCCTCTGAGTAGGTTATGGCAGGTACGATTATTCCCAACTTAAAAAGGAGAAACCGAGGCTCAGAGAGGTTAAGTGATGCGTCAGAGATCCCAGCCAAATTAGCGGGCAAGTGGGGTGGCTAGAAGCCGGTGCCCACAGCTGGAGTTCCCACCTTTTCTCCTGTCACACCCCCCCTCCTCCTCCGCGAACTGCTCCTCCAGCCAACCGGCTCTGCATCTCCCTGACAGGTCACCGCACGATCTGACCACCGCACGATCTGACCACCGCAAGAGAAATCCTGGGAGGAGAAGGGCTTGGGCCAAGGGCAGGGGCACCGCCCACTCCTGCACCAGGGACTGAAGGGTGGGGAGGAGGGAGAAGCGGGAGAAACGGCGGGGGGACAGAGGCGCGAGACTGGCCATCGCAGGCTGACCTCGCCGCTGCTGCTGCGCCCTCGGCACTGTGCTGGGCTAGAAACAGCACTCTCCACGGTCCTGGCCTGGTTACAGGAAGAACGGCCCCTGGAGCCCTGCAAGGGACTGTGTCAGGAGGCTGCGGAGGGCTCTCAGACCGCTGTTGAGCTCCACGGCAGCTCAAGCGAGCAGCCTGGCGAAGGAAGCAGAGCTGCCAAGCAGGTGACGTCGCCCAGCCAGAGCCTCGCTGAGCAGGGCAGCAATGCGGGCCTCGGATGGGTGATTGCCAGGGGGCCCCCTTTGTGAAACAAACAAATGTATTTCACTTGCTCCTGACAAAACCCCTCTGAGGCAGGAGTTACGATGCATGGTTTACAAACGAGAACCCCGAGGTTCAAAGAGGTTAAGGGCCTTATGGGACTGATGCAGTTTCTAAGTGCAAATCAGAGTGTGAAGCCAGGTCCACACCTGTTACCACTCAAAACAGGAGGCAGCACCTTTTCTTCTAGGCGACAGTCTCAGGAGACTACCGGAGGGACAAGCAGAGAAGGCCTCAAAGTACTTGGTTATTGCTGGGGCAGGGTGGGGGGGTGAAGGGAATGATGGGGTCCCCAAGAACAGCAGGAGGTGGGGATGGGCTCCACGCAGTCACAGGTGGGCAGGTATTACAGCGGGCAGGCTCCTGAACCCCAGTGTCTGGCAGCCTGGGGCACGTGGGGTCTGAACCCATAAGAGGGCCTGGAATTGAGAGAGGACTCAGCTCTCTGCTGGTCAGCGTCAGACCCAAACGTCACCCCAGGTTGGCCATGGAGTGACTGCCTCACCGTTAGGACTCCTCTTGTTGTCCTGACCCACCTAACACCTCCAATTGTGTCTAGAATGGAAAGGATCCCTTTTCTATTTTTACAGATGAAAAAGGTGAGGCTCAGACAGGAAGGAGAACAGCTTATAGGGACTCCCCCATTTCCTTCTCAGGGTCTCTTCCATTCCACCCACTCCCCATGAGTGAGAGATGTGTGACACAGGAAGACATCATTCATGAAATCTGTAGGCCTTCTTTCCTTGGAAATCTTAAGAAATAGAAAAGATCTTTTGAAGATCACTTAATTGCCATCCTTCCTGGAGCTGGGAGTTCCCACGAGACCTTGAGTTTGCGATTGCCTCTAATGTGAATGTCTAGCCTAATAATTAAACATTGCTCCTGTCCGATTCTTGCTCAGATTCCCCCACTTTTCTCTTCCTTACAGTTACAGCCTGCCAGACTGAAAGGACTTCAGGAGTCCCTCCTGCCCTCACTCATATTACTCAGGCTCAGAGATGAGATGGGAGAGATTTTCCCAGCATCCCTTGCCACGTTCTAGCACAGTGGACCCAGGACCCAGGGCTCCTTCAGCTGCCCGCCTCCCTATGCAGGAAAGTTGCGGGGTGGGAGACAGGAGAGCAAATCTAAGAAGTGTGACGTGTCTCTGTGGGGCAATGAAACTGTTCTGAGATTGGTCGTGGTGATGGTGACAACTCCGCGGATACACTAACAGCCATTGAATCGTACACTTCAAGTGGGTGAATTTTACGGTATGTAAAGTGTATCTCAATAAAGCAGTTTAAAATTTTTTAACAAAGCAGAAGAGGAAGAGATGCTCTGCTGGCAGGACCCCCGGGGCAGGGCTGAGCCCAGGCACGACACACCCACCTTCCCAGCCTCCTGGCTGCTCCCCAAACACTGGAGTCACTTTCTTAGCCCAAGGCCTTGCCCTTGGCTGTCCCCTCCTCTGGTACACTCACCTCCAGAGATCTGTGGGCTGGCTCCCTCCCTCCTTCATATCTTTGCTCAGAGGTCCCCTTCCTGCCACCCCATTGAAGACTGGGAGACCTTCCTGCAACACTGTTGAAGGCTGACACAGCTCTGCTCCCCCGCCCCTCTCTCTTCCCAGCTTTAGAGCTCTGCTGAGTACCTACCATTTTCTAATAGCTGTTTGTTCGTTGCCTGTCTCTCCCTACAAGAAATGCAAGCTCCATGAGAGCAGGGCTTCCTGTCTGTTTTGTTTATTGCTCATATCTGTCCCCAGTGCCTAGAACCATGCTTGGTGCATAGTAGGTGCTTAATAAATAGTTACTGAATAAGTGGCCCCGTTACAGTTACGGCTCAGGCTTCTGAACTGGCAGCACTCAGAGCCTCCCCCGAGAAGCCCCACTGGCTTTGTCCCAACATTTCATGCACAAACATTTTCAGGTGGCCGATTGTTATTTCATCTGTGTTAACTGTAGTGAAATTGATTTAGCCTGCCTTTCTCAAACGTCTTCTGCTGCTTTAAGAACTCTCCCTCATATGTACATACTGCATTTTCTTTTACACTTAAAATTTGTTAAGAGGGTAGATCTTACATGTGTTCTTATCACAGTTTAAAAAAAAGAACTCTCCTCTCTTTTTGATGCACCAAAAGTGATGTCTCTGTTTAATATCCTTGCAAACTCTGTTTAAAAGTGTGAGGTTTTAATGTTCTGTTTGACAAGAAGCCACTGGGAGCTGAAGCAGAACTGGGAGCTGGAGTTGGCTGTTCAGGGCACCCTGTGTGTAGACGCCAAGCGGGTATCTGATGGGCAAGAAGGAGGGGCAGCTTCTCAGAAGGAGACAGAAACAGAGCTGGGGAGAGTTCGTACCCCGGGGAAACGAGAGAGGCCGAGTCTGTGTTCTGGGGGGAGAAGGAAGGCGTGTCCTTCTTCACTGCAGTTAAGGGTGAAGATGCAAGACAGCCAGGGGAAGGGCATGAACAGGGAAGTGCACATCTTCTCCTTTATCTATCCTGGAGGCTAAGACCGAGAAATGGCATGAGCAGCCTGGAGCTGAGATCCGAGGCTGGAAGATCTTGGTACCAACCTGGTCTGAAACCCCAGAGCATCTCTCAGAGCTAGCGGCTCCAGCTCAGCACGGGGCGGGGGTGAGGGCCAGGAGAGTCAGGGAGAAGGGGGCTACTCCACCAGGATTAAGTCAGGCGGTGGCTCACACAATAGGGGATCAGGGGGCACGGAAACCCCCCATAACTCTGCTCAAGGTGATTCATTATCTGATGGAGTTTGATGCAGTGAAATGGTTGTTTCAATAACGAATCTTCCTTCTTGGTAATGAGGAAAGTTGAGTAGGAAATTCTCAGGTCTGGTATAGAACACAGATCTGTGGTCATGGGCCACACAACCAGACCACCCTCACTTTCTGGGTGGCAGCTTCACCTAAGTGTAACCAAAATCCTAAATGATCAAGTAGCCAACTTTTGTGTCCCAGACTTGCACGGTAACAGCTAATGTCCATATGGGCGGGACTGGAGAGACAGGACAGCATTTTTCACATTAGAGAAAAGAAATCTCCGAAGGGGAGAGACATGGAGGTCTTTCACTGTGGGGAGGGGAAGGCAGGGAGGGCCGTTTAACCAAGCCCACAGCTGAGAAGCAGACCCTGGCCTTCGCTCTCCTGAGAACCGGAACCTGGAAGCCTAGCCCTCAAGCAGAATGGAAACCTGATCCCGAGAGGAAGCCCGGAGAGGGAGCTGATTGGGATGACTTTCGTCCTCACTCGGGAAAGGAGGAAGAGCTCCTGGGGTGGCCGCTGAAGAAAAAGGTACAGACGGGAGCAGAGAAACTGGACGAACACCTGCCTCTCTGCAGCGCTCTCTTGCTGGAGAAAGGAGCAAATGTGAAGCTAAGGTACACGCCACTGGTGGGCTTCTGATGTAAGCGGAGTTGACAAGTGAGGTTAAGAAAGAAGGAAACGATTAGGGAGGTTAACACCAAAGGGATGGAAAGACAAGAGGCCTATCTGGATCTCAGAGCTCAACGTTTGTTTAAAAGAAAACCAGTGCTTAAGGGCTTGTTGTTTAAGAACACCTACCGAAGGGTAGGTATCTTTGCAAACCCATTCCTGACACAGCATCTTGCCTACAGCAGAGCAGGTGCCTGACAAGTGGGGTCGTGAGGCCACGGGCGAGTGGTCATCAGAGCCCTGTAAGGAGGATAACTCCTCACGGTGAGCTCAACCCCAAAAGGCAGGCTCAGGTGCCGTGTGGGTGTCGCCAGTGGCGCTCGCCCAGCCCTGCCAATGTTCACGTGGGAGGGTCAGAAAACCCAAAAAGCCAGGAAAAGTGACAGAGCTACGAACTCTTGACCCAATCCTCGTAGAGTGTCCTCAACCTCAACATGCCCTGTTAGAAACCCCCAGCCCTCCTTCTATCACTGCCTGCACCAGGCCTGCTAAGTCTTGTTGATTTCCGCTCCAGAGCAGCCCTCCAACCCGTGCACTTGGCTTCCATCCCCCAAACACTCCAACCCCATCGTTTCACCCCTGGACCTCCACCGCTGCCTCTAACCGGCGTTCCTGGCTCAGCTCTTGTATTCCTCCCTGCACAGCAGGAAAGGGAATCTTCTTTAAAAGACTTCCTACATAACCCTCCCCGCGGCACTTGGTATAAACCCAAGCTGTCAGGCCTCTGCCTTCCCCTCCATCCTCCGCACATCACTCTCCTTCCCCAGACCGCCAACCTCCAGCTATGCTGAGTCCTTTCATTTTCTAGAACAAGCCAGGTGTTTCCTATCTCAGGGCCTTTACGTATGCCGTTCCCTCTGCCTGGAAGGCTGTATCTGCTTCTCCCATAGCTGGCTCCTCAGTGTTTATGCTCAGCCGAAATGTCAACTCTCTGGAGAGGCTTTCTCTGACATTCCTGCTCAAATAAGCTCTCTCCACACCCCACCCCGTGTACTGTGGTCTTGGCACCCTGATTGTTTGCTTAAAGCACTTCCCACAGCGTGCTAGCTGTCTAGCTGTTTCTGTTATGTCTCCCAAGAGAGAATGGAAGATTCATGAGGGCCTGGACCACATCTGTTCCCTGTTACCCTCAGCACGTAGTACGGCTCCTGACTTAATGCATCTTGTTGAATGGCAGACTGTATCAAGTGCCCATAATACGCCAGCCAAGGTGCTGTAGAGGGGTATGTGCTGCTCGTTAGACCTTCACAACCACCCAAAAGCAGTTATTATGCCCACTTTACAGATGAAGAAGCCCAGTTAGGAAATTAACTTGCCCCGTGTCGTAAAGTCAATAAATGGTGGAGGTGGAATTTATACGCAGCTCTGTCGGGCTTTTCTCACTATTCAGGACTGTTTTCCAAACTCTGTCACAGCCTAGAAGATTCGTGAAGCTTTCAGCAGACAAAAGACTCACTACTAGTGTAAATGGCATATCAGATAACATGCCCCTTTTATATCTTTATTTAAACTTTCAAGACACCAGATTTAAGGAAGACCCCACTGAAGTACCCAAATGACTCTAGCATAAGATTTCCATGATTTATTATTACTGTTACTATTGGGTTAGCCAAAAAGTTCGTTTGGGTTTTTCCGTAACACCTTAAGGAATCTTACGTAAAAACCCAAACGAACTTTTTGGCTAACCCAATGTTATCTTTTGACTTGAGTCTGGTTTTGTGGGTAAATTGGATACAAATCCATCTTGCAGGCCAAATACTCTACTGCTAACCCAGTGATAAAAGAGGAATAAAAGGTGGATAGCTGGCAAAAGTAGCAAAAGTGGAAGAGGTTGGCATTTGACAAGATCCATGGAAAACTCACCTACTACAGCAATAGTGATCTTTCTAGCCATCTACTAGCATTAACGGTATAGAGTGGACAGGTGTCACCAAAAGCCCACCAAACAAGGCCAGTTAGCCATGATCTCACTAGTAACTCGTGGTCCAATTCAGAAAGTGTGTCTGCAGTAAAAGCTCGACCATCACCAACCACAAAATGACCAGATGCGGCCCGAGGCCCTTGACATTCATCACGTCAAAAATGCTCAGAACAACCCTCTGTGGTAGGTACCAATATTATCCCCATTTCAGAAACGAGAAAACTGAGGAACAGAAAGGCTCGGTCACTTGCTGAAGGTCACACAGCTGTCCAGCAGCAGGCGGAGTCACCCCATCTTTCCAGGCCACGGTCCTCTAAGAACTCACAGAGTCCACGTCGCCAACACGTCCCTTCCAAGTTCACAGACTTTCTCTCCTCTCCTCCAATTTCTACTATTTAAAATGGTTTTCCTTAGAGGGCATACATTTCATGCAGCTTTTTATGGGAAAAGAGAGGGAAGGCACCTACCACCATAACACAAGGGTCCAGTGATGAGCAGACATTCTAGAAGTTAAGAAAGAGGAACATGGGACTTCTCTGGCTCCAGTGGTTAAGACTCCGTGCTTCCACTGCAGCGGGCACGGGGTCAATCCCTGGTCGGGGAACTAAGATCTCACATGCCGCACGATGTGCCCCCCAAATAAATAAATAAATAAAATAAAGAGTTGAAATTTTTTAAAAAAGGAAAAAGGAACATGCCAAGAGCTTACACTCTATGCTCCATGACAGTGACGGCCGGTTTCCTTCCTTCCCATCACCCCAGGCAGCCCTGCAGACCCTCATCCTGGGGACTCACAACCCAACAGCAAAGATTGCCACTGACCTCTGTCAGGCCCAGCAGTCCCCAAATGTATTTAACTGTGCAAGTCTATTTCGAGAAATAACTATTCCACTCACCAAACACGTGGGGAAGTGCTCCCCCAACCTCTGAGCCGCTGGCATGAAAAGACGGGCATGTGGGCAGAAGAGCCAGGGAGTGCTTCCCCAGGCCAAAGTAGCCTGGCTCTTGTCACTCCCAGGCTCCTGCTGACAAAGGCTCGCCCAGCGGCCCCTTAGCCTTTGCTGACATGGGCCACCTGGGCTCCCATGTCAGGAGGACCCCTAGGAAGCAACATTGGCTGCCCCTCGAGTTTCCTCTCTGGGGACTTCACATCCAGCCTTTCTGCATTTATAACCTGAGCAGTGATCATAGAAAGAGTGGGCTCAGCAAGGCAGCTGGGGCAGCATGACCCACGGGGCGGAAGATGGGGGATCACCCTAGGAGCCTGCCCACACCACTTCCCTGGCAATGCGAAACACACCCCCTTAGATGCCTGCAGAGCTGGATAACAAAGTGTTCTACGTGCCGTATATCATTGCACCCCCCCCCAAAATTAGGTACGGTTGTCATCTCCCCCGTTATACCAAAAAGGCATAGCAGTTCAATGAAAGGCCAGGGCTTGGGGCCACGTGGGGCAAGGGGGTGTCCCGCTGGAGAGCCCCCCTACAGGTGCTCATGAACTCGGTGGCACCCAGGGCCCGCTGGAGCAGCTGGGGAGCTGTGGGCCCAGAGGTGAGGACCCAGGAGGCCAGCAGGCCCCACTAGCCAGGGAGAGGTGGGCATGGAGAACAGACCCTCTGCCCCAGCTGCCTTGCTACTCCAGATCACACATGCTCGAGCCCTCTCGAGTCAGGAACCTCTGGGCTGAGTCCCTGCAGCAACAGCTCTGCTTGAATATTCCTCACGACGGGAAACTCTCTACTTCCTGAGACAGTCTTTCCATCACTGGACGGCTCCTGCTGTTTGAAATGTCTCCCACATGTAGAATCGATAACGGTCTCCCTGTAGCTCCCTCCAGACCCTTTGGAACCATCATCCTTCCCTGACATCCCTTCAAATGTTGAAATTCACATAGCTCAAGTCCTCCCCAGGCAAGACGTCCCCAGGGTCCCCCAAGTGTTGTGATCTCCAGCCCCTCCTCACCCTAGACCTTCTCCCCTGCTGGAGCTCCAGCCCTGCTGAAATAGGCTCTGACACGACGATGACACTTGCAGGCTGGTCTGACCTGGGGTCTGCCCTGACATTGGCGACCTGCGGTGAGGCTCCACCTTGACCAGAGGAGGCCAATGTGGAAAGGTCCTCCTTTCAGTCAGGTGGCCCCCAGAGGCTTCCCGCTGCTGTAGAGACCAGCGCTGTCCAGACCGGGCCCTGGGCGCTCCGAGACCATCTAGGGCCACAGTGGCCAGGAGTGGGGAGGTGCGGCCAGTGGGCGGGGCATGCTGGGCTCTGGACCCCCATCCCCATCTGCCTAGAACAGAGCTACTTGAGCCTGTTTTAGAAGTGGGGCTTCTACATTTTATACGTGGGTCTAAAGCAAGAGCACCACAGCTTACAAACGTCTGAAACTGCTAATGCCGCCTGACGTGACTTAGCCTCTTGGGCACGTGCTGTCCTAAGGCATCTTCCCCATATCCCGCATATGTGCAAACACCGTGGCTCAGGCCAGCGCCAAGACAAGGGGCCTCTCCCCCCGGACTGGGAGACTAGGGCCCTCCGCCCTGCTGCTCCAGGGACACGGAGACCCAGCTCTGCTCTGCTCACATGACGGCGGGGCAGGCTCGCACGCAAGGGCGCAGAAATCCTGTGTGGGGCAGTGAGGACTCAGGGATCAGGGCGACGCCCCCAGCCCCGGGGAGGGGGAGGGGACTCACAGGGCAGCGTCTCGGCGCGGCTCTTCTGGATCATTATGCAGAGCTGTAGCACCAGTTGGGGGGCGCTTTCCAGGAAGGTCTCCAGGAGGCGCAGCATGTTAACGTCTGCATATTCGTACATCATAGCCCAGTAGAAGCGTCGCTGGTGTTCCTTCTGCCGCTGGCTCTGAATCCCCAGGTACATGGTGCGGATATACCTGCCGAGAGACGGGACAGAACACAGAGAGCGTGGGTCGGCGTGGGAGCTGTGGGAGGGTCAGGCCGTCCCCACAGACTAGCATCCCCTCCTTGGCGCTGAGGTTTTCCAGGTGCTTGGACCAGCTCCAGGGGTTCTGCCGGACCACAGACGGGGTGCTGAGGCCTCGGGGTGGGGGGGGGGGGGGGCAGGCCAGGGAACGGGTCCCAGGCAAGTTGTCCCCTCCCTGGCCTCACTTTGCTCATCTGTAAAATAAGAAATGGAAGAGTGGGACCAGGTGATCTCACAGGCCTGCCAGGGAAGCATCACAGGTGAGCTCAGGGAGCAGGTGGGCTGGCCGAAGTTCAGGGTCCCCGGGGGAACCTTCCTGCAGGGTTTTCACCTCTCTGGAGGAGGAGGGAAGGAAATTAACATTTATGAAGCTCCTACTAAGTATCATTGGCTGGCTGGCTACTGCGTATTGCCTGGGTCCCAGGCGACAGGCAGGTGTAGTTCCCACGTAGGACAGACAGGCGGGACTCACTTGCACAGGCTCCAGACCTGATGGCGGAGCAACCAGGAGGCGGCCCCAGGCTACTGGACACCAAAGCTCGTGCGTGCCCCGCTCTACACTAGGGACAGCCTGCAATGGAGCCTCCATCCCTCTACACTAGGGACGGCCTGCAATGGAGCCTCCATCCCTCTACACTAGGGATGGCCTGCAATGGAGCCTCCATCCCTCTACACTAGGGATGGCCTGCAATGGAGCCTCCATCCCTCTACACTAGGGACGGCCTGCAATGGAGCCTCCATCCAGGTACAGCCCAAGGCTCAGTCACACAAACCACTGAGCCCACTCCACCCGGGAGGGACAAGGGGCAAAGGGAGCAGGTGCAGGCAGAGGGCACAGGCTCTGGGTTCAAATCCCGGCTCTGTCATCTGCTCACTGTGGGACCTTGGACTAATTACCCAACTCTGTGTCCTCGTTACTCTTCTTTCACACAGCAGAATCACAGCATCACACGGCTGGTGGGAAGATTAGGGAGATAATCCGCGTGCTGGGCATGTATCCAGGTCCACGTGAGAAAGCCCCCAGGCCTGCCTCACTTTCAACTAAACTTTGGAAGCTTGTCTCCAAGCCACAGTCAAGGGGAGGATGGAAGGTAGCATCCAAGCCAGCCAGCCGTCTCTGGGGCCAGGCCAGGCCCAGAGGAGCCGGCAGCGCCAGGACAAAAGCAGGGTTCAGAAGGCACAGCTTTGCGGGCCTAGTTAGGATCAAGAATACGCACCATAAACTGAGGCCACAGACAACAGGACAGAGCCACACTTGCGTCCCTGGCCACCCCCTGGGAATGTATATCATTGTGTCTTTTAAACGGCCGAGCCGGAATCACAGAGGTTGAGAGCATGGTTGACCCCCCTACAGAGGCCCCACTGTCCTCAAGCACCATCAGGGGCCTACTTGGGGCTGCTGGACAGTTCCTTCTCTCTGTCCCCATCACCACCACCAGCCTGGTCCCCGCCACCACCCCTCTCTCCTGGATCGAAGCAGAAGCCTCCTAACTGGTCTCCCAGGGTCCACTCTTGCCCCAGAACGACCGATTCTTTGCACAGCAGCCAAGGTGCTTTGTGAAAATCACAAATGCAATCACGTCACCACCTTCTTTCAACACTCCCGTGGCTTCCCATCACGTTCAGAATAAAATCTGAGCCCCTCCCTCGGCTCATGGGGTCCTGCCCGCCCCTCCTGTCCCACCACCCGGTCTCTCTCCCCGCCCCACCCCCGGCCCCCGTCGTGTCTTCTCTGTCTCTCACGGACACCCGGGCTTGTTTGTGTTCACGCCATCTCCCCAGTGGCTGTGGATGCAGAAGGAAGACTCCTGCCCCCAGTGCTCAGACTCCTGCAGGGCAGCAGTCACACACAGCGAAGGCAGCTCTTGTCCACGGTTACACCGGATTCCTGAGAGGCTCACAGGGAGGGGCTCTATACCCCCCGCCCCCTGGGAGCAATGGGAGAAGTGGGTGTTGCCCAAGAACCTTGCATCCACGTTAGAGAAGCCCATGCTTTAGAGGCAAAGACGCAAAAACATACATTTGTAAAATAATTTAAAACTGTAATTGATGCCCCTCTCCAGGTCCAAAACAGTGGGCCTCCCTCCTGTGCGCTAAGCGTGTACTGGAGGAACGAGTGGGCCCCCAGAGTGGGCATCTGGGTCCCCCAGAGTGGGCATCGGGACACAAAGCAGCCCACCTGAACCATCGGTGTGACCTGAACCACACGTGCTGGTGACGGTGAGCCCATCCGACACCTGATGAACACCTGATGGCTGCTTCTCTAGATTCCTAAGAGCCTTTAAGGGACTGGATCTCTGAAAAGACCCACCCGGGGGGGCTGGGATGGACACCTTATTTTCTGCACATACACTCCCTGGAGTGAGTGGAGAACAACCCTGCAGAAAACTAAGGGGAGGGAGGCACCGCAGCGGGGACGGTGTCGGGGCCAGCATGGAGAGGCCGGGGGCGCCAGCCTCGCCAGGAACTGCAGGCCGGGCATCTTCCGGAGGCCCCGCCGTGCCCTGTGGGGCAGGTCTGGTTGTCATCATTTAACACCTGGGGAAACTGAGGCTCTGAAGTGAAAAAGGGCCCTGAATTCTGTTCCGTTCCAGGTTCTGTCATTTATTGGCTGCGCCACTTCCCATGAGTCATTGCCTCTCTCTGAGCCTCCATCTGTAAGTTCCCAAAATCAAAGGACCAGGGGAGGGGCTAGGAAAGGGGCAGGGAGGTTGTTGTACCTGACCCGTAAAGCTATGGGGTCACTGAGAGACAGAGACAGAGAGACACAGAGAGACAGAGACACAGGGACAGAGAGACACAGAGACAGAGAGGCACACAGAGAGACAGAGACAGAGAGACACACAGAGAGACAGAGACAGAGAGACACAGAGACAGACAGAGAGGCACACAGAGAGACAGAGGCAGAGACACACAGAGACAGAGAGACACAGAGACAGAGAGAGAGAGACACAGAGACAGAGACACAGAGAGACAAAGACAGAGAGACAAAGACAGAGACACACAGGGAGACACAGAGACAGAGAGACACAGAGAGACACAGAGATGGAGAGACACAGAGACAGAGAGGCACACAGAGAGACAGAGACAGAGAGACAGAGACACACAGAGACAGAGAGGCACACAGAGAGACAGAGACAGAGAGACACAGAGACAGAGACAGAGAGACACAGAGACAGACACACAGAGACAGAGACAGACACACAGAGAGACAGAGACAGAGAGACAGAGACAGAGACACACAGAGAGAGACAGAGACACACAGAGACAGAGAGACACAGACAGAGAGGCACACAGAGAGACAGAGACAGACAGACATACAGAGAGACAGAGGCACACAGAGAGACAGAGACAGAGAGACACACAGAGAGACAGAGAGACACATGGAGAGACAGAGACAGAGAGACACACAGAGAGAGAGACACACATAGAGACATAGACAGAGAGATACAGAGACAGAGAGACACAGAGAGACAGAGACAGAGAGATAGGGACAGAAACAGAAAGACAGAGGAACAGAGAGAAAGAAAGAGACAGACAAAGTCGGAGACAAGGACAGAGAGACACAGAGAGAAACAGAGATGGAGAGACAGAGAGGGAGACAGAGACAGACACACAGAGAGAAGAGACAGAGAGACAGACAGAGCTCTGCAAGAGAGAATGGAAAGAGAAAGAGACAAAGGAGAGGGAAGCTACATCAGAATTTGGGGCCTGAAAGAGAAGACCGACTAGATGAGGTGGCAGTAGGAAGAGCCTGGGTGGGAGGCCGGCCCTAAGGACATGTGGTCACAAGTAGTTGGGAGGCGCTGGGAAGTCCGACTCTGAATCTAGGGCAGAGGGGAGGGTCAGATTAATCAGATTGGATGATGGCCCGGGAGGCAGAGCAGTGGGGGACGAGGGCGTACGGGTGAAGGTGATGAAGCAGGGCTTCGGGTCCAGAGGCTCCACACCAGCACCCAGAACTGCCCTGTGGCTGGCGGAGCCTTGGTGCCATGGGTCTCCCAGGTCAGCTGTGGTCTCTGTGCTCCAAAACTCAGCTCTGCCCAGATGTGGCACCTGCAATGCACAATACTGTGGGCCACAGACTCCCACAGGGGCCAGACCACAAATCTATATTCTCTCAGGGGTACACTCAGACCACAGCCTCTACCTCTCCTAGACTCAGAAGGTGGCTCAAGGTGGAGGAATGATTAAGTAGCAGAGCCAAGCCTATGCTTCCAGGTCCCAGGCCAAGGCAACAGCGACACTCAGATTCACCTAGGTCTGCCCTACCAGGGCAGAGGGCGCAACTTGATCCGCCCCTCCATCCCCATGTTCCCCGAGCCACAAGCCCCTCTGCCCATCTTGGCCAGTGCAGTGGAAGACAACGAGCCCAGAAATGCTGGTTCAACCGTAACACCTGCCAGAGAAACCAAGCTTGCATTTCCTCTGTGAGAACATCCCCCAATATGGGAGTAGATGAGGGTGGGGGTGGGCAAAGCCAGAGCCTCTCCCCACCGATGAGCAAACAGATGCTAGGAGCCCAGAGTGCACTGGGATCGAGTCCAAGACCCAAACTGGAAATCATGCCTCGCAGGGACACCAGCTCACACAGTCACCCACCGTAGAGGAGGAGCTAAATCAGAGTCCAGTTCAAAATTCCCAATCAAGGGCCTTCGACCTATTCCACCTCCTCTGGCTCCTGCACCCCTCTCTTCTATCCTTAAGTCCTTGGGTTCCCAGTAGACCTTGTAAAGTCCACAGTGGGTCTAGGTGATCTCTCCGCCCGCCCAGCCAGCGGCCTCCTGCTAAGCCTTCAGCCCCTGTGCTGAAGGGGCTGGTCCGTGGCCACAAGGTGGCGCCAGACCCTAAGCCACGCAGGAAGGCTGCTCCGCGCACTGATCTCATCCCCAGCCAGCGGCCCCCTAAGGCGTGCACCTTCCGACGCGGCGGCAGCGTTGGGGTGCAGGGGGCAGCAGGCGAGGCCTGGGGGCAGGCCCAGGTGTGACGAGTCCCCATGGGAAAGCCCGGCATCTGCAGGCGACACACGGTGGGCTGCTGCTCCCTTACCTTCTCCCCTTCCCTGGCAGGTTCCAGAAAGCTCCCCTCCCTCGGGAATGGTAGTGCGGTAGAGAAGACACGCAACTCTCCTCCTCCTGATTTGCTTCCGCCTGGATTTTGTGTAGCCTCCTGTCACACCATTCTCTCCTAAGAATCATGAAACGCACGGATCTAAAAGCAGGGGTACAGCGTGTCCTCATGGAGTGAGGACTCAGGAAAGCTGGGCCTGGCCTATGGTCTGCAGAGCTGCACCACCTTGGGCAAGTCACCCCCGAGGCCAGGCCTGCTGGATTCACCCAAAACAGAGGGCGGACGGGAGGATCTCTAAGCTTCTGCCTACCTTTCGTTAACTCCATCCTTCTGTGGCTTCTTAGAGCCTTAAGGATGGCCTAGCATCTTTACAAATAATACCCAGTGTTTATGTGGCACTCATATATATGTACCAGGTACTGTTCTGAGCATTTTGTACTTATTAGCTCATTTAATCCTTCCAACAAATGTATGAGGTAGATGCACTATTACCCTCACTTCAACATATGGTAAACTGAAGCACTGAGGTTAAGAAATGTGCTTCAGTTTACCCAGCTAAGTAAGGGGTTGAGGAGGGCTTCAAGCCCAGCAGTCTGCTTTGGGGCCAGTGCTTTTCACCTCCTACCCACACGCCCCCTCAGAGATAGACCAGTTGTCCCTTCTCTTTTAAACTTGGTCCAACTTGCTCCCTTCACTACAGTGGAAAATCACTGTTTGCCCCCAACACCTGGGCTCTCTTCCAGGTCTGTCACTGGCTGTGTTGCCTTGGGGAACATCTCCTACCCTCATGGAGCCTCAGTGTCCTCATCTATACAATGCCTGGCCCAGAGCAGGACCCTAGGACATGCTGAGCAAATAGATGCCCCCCCCCCCACAAAGGGGCTCTCCTCCTGTCTTTCCTTCGGTCCACTCTATTCTCCTTCCAAGTCTATATCCTCCCCTTACTTTGTAAACCATGGAACTGTTTAAAGCTCCTTATACCTCCAGGAGAACTCTCTATAGTTTTTTGAGCACATTTTCACTTTTATAGCAGCTCTGCGAAGGAGACACATTTGTCATCTTTTTCCCGTTGGTTCATCTGAGACTCAGAGAGGATGAGTGATTTCCCCAAAGTCACACAGTCAGTCATGGTTCAGGCGAATCAGAGGTCTTGCCCAAATCGTGTTACCCCATTGGGAGTCAGCTATAGCTCTGCCTAAATCTAAGGGAAATGAGTGATTTCTGCAAAAGCAGGAGGCTGAATAATTTCACCTGTCTGGACCTATAGGCCCCTGCTGCTTCTTATGACACCCTCAGAAGCAGCATTGTGAAATCTCCGATTGTGGACAGCAACTCATCCTCAAAGCCCCGAACAGGACTGAGTCTAGGTTTTGTGGGGCCTGAAGCTTAGAGAATTCGCTTTAAGAAAAAAAGTAGTCTACCAAACATTTAAAGTAGAACTAGCCCGATTCTACACACTTTTTTCCCCCCAAAAAATAAAAGAGGAAAGAACACTTCTCTGTTCACTTTATGAGGTCAGCATTACCCTATCAAAGCCAGACACATACAAGAAAATAAAACTACAGATAATATCCCTTATAAACATAGGTGCAAATATCTTCAACAAAATACTAGCAAAACAAATCCAGCGATATACAGAAAGAATGATATTCCATAGCCAACTGGAGTTTATCTTGGAAATGTAAGGCTGATTCTATATTCAGAAATCAATAAATGTAATCAATGATATTAACAAGAAAAACCACATATCACATTAACTGATGCAGGAAGAAAGCATCTGACAGAATTCAACATCCATTCTTTTTTTAAACTCTCAGCAAACTAGAAATAGAAAAGAACTTCCTTAACCTGACATAGATGAAAGATATCTATAAAAATTAACGGTTAGGGAATTCCCTCGTGGTCCAGTGGTTAGGACTCCGCGCTTCCACCGCAGGGGGCATGGGTTTGATCCCTGGTCAGGGAACTAAGATCCCGCGTGCCATGCAGCGTGGCCAAAAGAAAAAAAAATTAACAGTTAATATCACACTTAATGATAAAAAGACTGAATTCTTTCCTCCTAAGGTCAGGAATAAGGCAAAAATGTCTAAGTTCACCCCTCCTATTCAACATCATACTAGAAGTCCCAGTCAGTACAATAAATCAGGAAAAAGAAAGTATATACAAACTGCAAGGAACGAAATAAAACTGTCCCTATTTGTAAATGACATGATTGTCTAGATAGAAAATCCCAAGAAATATACAAAAAAAGCTCCTAGAACTAATTGGCAAGTTAAGCAAAGTCTCATGATACAAGGTCAGCATATAAAAATTAAATATATTTCTGTAGACTACTAATGAATAATTGGAAATTGAAATTTAAAAATATACCTACCACTTAAATTAGCTCCCTTAAGGGGACAGGAGGGGCAAGATAGGTGAAGGGGATTAAGAGCCCCTTGCATCACAAGGATGCAACGCACAGCACAGGGAATACTGCCAATACTTTATAATTACTCTGTTCAGAGTATAATCTATAAAGATATCGAATTACCCTTCTATATACCTGAAACGAATATAATATTGTAAGTCAACTATACTTCAATTTTAAAAATACCTCTATATTTTTGTTGTATTTAAATATAAGCAGCCACACCTCCAGGGGCATTTGACCCTTATCCTGGGTGGGCGTGGAACACACTCTCACAGCCACACACACACCACGTACCAGAACACTCCACACAAACACCACACAGACACACATGCACCAACCACCACGCACACGAACACACTGCACACGTCCAGGGCTCCACCTGTAGAGACACCTGTAGCCCATGATCACATCCCTGTGTCAACATGATCCAACCCCAGATCCCTGAGGGGGTGGGTCCCTGCCTGCCCTGACCATTCACTGTCATCACAGCAGGCACAGAGGGAAAGCCAAACGCGCATCACTTCCCACCCTAGAGAGGGAACCCACCCTAGAGAGGACGGGGCACTGCAGCTACCAGTCAGACAACATCCTGCCCCCGACACCAAGGACACAGCTGGGCCAGCTGCCACCAAAGCACCCAAGGGCTCACTGACATCTGAACATGCGCAGCCCCCAGCCCTGTTCACACTTGTCCCGCTTCACCTCCACCTGTGCCTGATTGATTCGGGAATCCTGACTTGTGGTCGCAGCAAAGGCACTGAGGGCTGCTGTGATGTTGTGTGATCTGTACTCTCATCTGGTCCATCTTTTGAGGGGTGGAGGAGCTCCCCCCTTGTGTCCTTTCCATTGCTGACCACATCCCAGGGGTCTAGGGCCAGGTGGCCATGCAGTGGCTGTAGAAGAAAGTGGCCCAAAAGGGGGGTGGGGGAGGTTTCAGGGTCCCGGGCTACATGGGGCTTGTGCAGGAACCTTGTCAGTCGGGCTTGTCACCCGCTGAGGACTGCTGAGCTGGGTCACCAGGCGTTAACGGGGGCTCCAAGGCTGCTATGTCAAAAAGGCTGTGCTCCCACCTGCATGACATAGACTCTGTGCCCAGGTAGGAACCCCCACGGCTGTTCCCTGTGGTCCCAGGTCAGGACAGAGAAAAGTCCTTCAAGCTCTTCCAGACCATCACAGATCTCAGGGGCACCAGCATCTGAGCTGTCGCAGACAGCATCAGGGTTCAGCTTGCAAGCATCTGCCAGGTTATTATTATCGCCATTCCCATATTACAGATGAGGAAATCAAGGCTAACCTGGACTCAGTAACCTGGGTGGCTCCCTATTGGCTGTGCAGCCAGGCCAGTCTCCTGCCTTCCCCCGCCCCACACCTGCCCCCCACCCCTGGCCACACCTGATGGCCCTCCCATCCCAGACCTTCCCAGCATGTGCCCATCTCTGTGTCTTTGCTTCTGTTGTTTCCACGCCCAAGCAGCCACCCCTGGGCAAGGCCCAGCTCTCCCCACGCGCCTTATCCCACGCCTAGGTCCAAGTATTTCCCTCCCATCCTCCCCTTATACTGGGTCCTCAGTATAGTAATAGCTTCCATTTACTGGGTTCTCCCTACATACCAGACACAGTGTAAACTCTCTACATGTATTAAGTCATTTAACATGAGAACCTTACAGTCGTGTACAGATGAAGAAACTGAAGCACCTGAGGACGCCACTACCGGGACTCATACCAGGCCGCTGGACTCCAGAGAGGGTGCTTCTAACCCAGAACACTATATTCTCCTGTTCCTTATCTTTCTCTCATTCCCTCTCTCCTCAGTTCACTTACTTCTTTCCACAATTCTATGAGTTAGATTATTAGCCCCATTTTACACATCAGAAAACTGAGGCTCAGAGGGGTTAAATGGCATGCCAAGTTGGAAAGCCAAATTTCAGCCTCGATTTGTTTGGCTGTGCTACACGCCTGTTTTCCACCCCTAGAAGCCCCTCCCCTCTCCTATTACAGCTCTCCTCGCAGCCCACGCTGTACTGGAGTCACTTACGTACAGAGATGCCTCTCCAGCTAGACCTTAACCCCCCAGGAGGGACGTCTGTACAGCCGCTGCCCCCAGCCCACCATAGTAAACATCAAATCAGAGGCTGCTAAGGTGAATTTATCCCCTACTCTGACAGTCTCATTTGACCAAAGAGATGCCTGCAACACTACCTTCAAATACATAAAATACATGTTCCCCGAGGCAGACGACCCAAATGGGGGCAAGGAGCACAATTAAATCAGGAATGATTTGGGTTGGAGACAAGAGATAACTTACCAACCAGCCTGACAGGATAAGTTACAACGAGGCAGGTTCTTCGCCCCTCTCTGGACAGTTTCAGAGAGAAGCAAAGCTACGGGGCTGTCAGATGGCAGAGGTTCACAACTCACGGAGCACAGGGGCTGCAAGTGTCCTCTCAATTTATCGTAGGCGTGGCGCGGTGTACCCAATGTCCGCTTGGGCACACACGTGTGTGTTCATACACAAGTCCTAGCCGAGGACCCCCTCAAACCACCCAAATGCAGGTCTGGGTGGCTCAAGGGGCCCCCAAGCTGGCACAGCAGGAACAGTGCACCAACGCAGCCCTGGCTGTGGGCCATGGGCTCTTTCTGAGTCTGAGAATGGACTCTGCAACCTTCCACTGCCAGGCTGGCCCGGAAGCCCCTCTGATTCCCCACCTCACACTCCTGCCCACCCCCCCCAACTCCAGCTGAGATGCCTTCAGCGTGTAGGAAAGATGGAGGGGCCAGCTGCCAGCTCAGCCCCCGAGAGCAGCACATCAAATCGGAGCTATTTTTAGCCCTTCTCTCCAGCATCTGACATCAGCTGAGCAGTGGTGGCCGGCTTGGGGCACGCATCCGAGAAAGCAGGCGTGAAATGGCATTGCTTTGCCGGGCCCAGGGGAGATAGCAGAGAAAAGCTCCACAAAGCTTCAGGGAAGGGAGGTGGCTGCAGTGGGTACCACTGGTAGTCTTCCTGGATGTAGGGTCTTGGTGGCAAGGTGGCCTAAGCATCCCTCAACACCCCAGGGCTCAGCACAGCAGAACGTGGGTGGAAACTTCCCCACCAGCCTCATTTTCCCACCGGCACAGTGGGGCCTGGGCTACTGCTTCTTCTCTGAGACTCTGCAAGAAACTTGATTTAAAAAATCAAAACACCTTTGCAAACCTACATGTTGGAGAAATGCTTTTTGTTCCCCCTTATAAACTCCCAGAAGGACAGAGACCAACGCGTTTTGGGGGTTTTTTGCTTGTTTTTTCTTTTTTTTTTTTTGGCTGTGTTGGGTCTGTTGCTGAGCGGGGGCTACTCTTCGTTGCGGTGCGCGGGCTTCTCATTGCAGTAGCTTCTCTTGTTGCCGAGCATGGGCTCTAGGCACGCGGGCTTCAGTAGTTGTGGCACATGGGCTCAGTAGTTGTGGCTCGCGGGCTCCAGAGCACAGGCTCAGTAGTTGTGGTGCACGGACTTAGTTGCTCCGCGGCATGTGGGATCTTCCCGGACCAGGGCTCGAACCCGTGTCCCCTGCATTGGCAGGCGGATTCTTAACCACTGAGCCACCAGGGAAGCCCAAGACCAAAGTTTTGAGGTTTGGGTTTATCTTTGCATACCTGGTGCATGGCACACTGTCAGACACTCGGTGGGCATTTGGTGTTTGTCTCATGAATGCATGAAGCGACTGGGCAGGCTGCTAGTAAAATCCTTGTGCTCTAGGAAGTTTATAGTCCAACCTTCCAGGGCAGGTGTAAGGAAAGCCCCCCTCTTCTCAAGGCTCAGGTCAGCCTGGATCCTCCGGGAGCAGCAGCCCAGAGCAGAACCTGGGGCCCTCTTCCCTGCTTTTCTTCCCCCCACCCCTAACTTGTCTTCAAGCCTCCCTCTCTGGCCAGCTGAGTCCCCAGTCCTGGATGAATACGTGACTGCATTCCTCTCTCCAGCTGGCACAGACTCTTTCCAACCAAGACAGCAAGCCCATCACTGGCGCCGCCCTTGTGCTTTTCTGCTTGGAGTTGGAACCACTGCAGTGCCCACCGTGGGAAAGCCCGTTTCACCTTCCCCCAGATTAGCACTGAAGACTCTGACAACAGCCCAGCCCGTGCTGCTGTGGCTGCATCCTGGTGCAACGGATTTGCTCGATCCGAGGCAGCCGGTCCGCACCCAGCTGCCTGAGCGGTTTGAGAGGAGGTCGGCTCCACCCAAACAAAGGACACACTAATGTGTGTTCAAAGTACCTCACAACCAAAAGGCAAAAATCGTATATTAACGCATATGTGTGGAATCTAGCAAAATGGTATAGATGATCTTATTTGCAAAGCAGAAACAGAGACACAGATGTAGAGAACAAATGTATGGATACCAAGGGGGAAGGGAGGTGGGAGGAACTGGGAGATTGCGATTGACACATACACACTATTGATGCTATGTATAAAATAGACAACTAATGAGAAAATACTGTATGGCACGGGGAACTCTACTTAATGCACTGTGGAGACCTAAACGGGAAGGAAATCCAAAGAAGACACATACATATGTATACGTATAGCTGATTCATCTTGCTGTACAGTAGAAACTAACACAACATTGTAAAGCAACTAGACTCCAATAAAAATTAATTTAAAAAAATTAAAAAATTGAAAACAAAAACAAGACAAAGTACCTCATGACCTTGACGGGGATCCAGTGGCCCGCAGTAAAGTCACGTGCACCTCGGTTGGAGCTCTGAATCACACGATCAACATATAAACGTGAGCCTGCCCCAGGGCAGCGGCCCTGAGGAACCCTGGGCACTTGGCAGGAGCCCACGCCTATGCCTTTGTCATAAGCCTCTCGTGCAGGGTGTGGCTAACATGTCCCAGCGCCCCTTTTCTAGCCCATACTGGGTCTGCGGCAAACGAGTTTATCTGAAACGTTCAAGGAGGTGTTCTGGTTTCCTGATACTACCTCTTGGGGCTTATTCTCCTTGTGGGCCGTCTTGTCCTTTCATGTGCCCTGAACTTGTCCCTTTCAGACTCTCAGGAGGGCTTCACTGCTGCAATCCAGCCCCCTCCCAGATGTACACCCCTCCTGCACGCCAGGCACTGCACCAGGCACGGGGGACCCAGCCTGAGTCCCCGTGTCCTTCCTCTGCATCATGCTGCCTCTCTGACCCACGGGAGATACAATCTCTGCACCAGTGTCGGGCATGGTTAGTGGTTTAGGCTCTGGAAACTGCCTTCCAGCTATGAACGCTGCCCTTGGAGGGTGAGGGATGGATCGAGGAGGAAGCCATGGGGCCACTCACTGATGGGTTTGACCCTGGCTTCAAGGCTCTTCTACTGTGTCCTGCTGCCACCATGTCCTGGCTCTGTGGCCTTGGGGACGTTCCTCCCCCGTGTTTCCTTCTCAGTGAAATGAGCAGATAAGACCAGATGAACTCTCAGGCCCTGGCACTACCTTGACCTCACAGGCCTCGTAGGGCCTGGTCTGCTTCCCAGAGATCTTTCCAGATCAGTGGTCACCCTGGAGGACCTGGGCCATCTCCTCTTGGGCACCCCCCCACCAAACCCCCCTGAAGGCTGCTCTCCTGCGTGGGAGAGGCTCAGGGCTGCCCGGGAGAGCAGCCTCTGCCCCTCCAAGCCCACTTCCGTATTCAGGTCCCCATCCCCACTCTGGGAAGCCAGACAACATCATGTGTGCTGCTTCCTGACAATTTTCAGGGAAGCAGGCTAGAAATAGGACTAGAAGGTGACATTTAGTCGAGTTTGCACTGCACCAGGAGTGAGGCCAGTGACGTTTCCACATCTTAGAGCCCATCTCCTGGTGATGCCCAAGCCCAGCTCGCTTACCAACACCCTGGGCAGTCCAGCCTCCCCGGGAGGCCGCCAAAGTCAGACACGAGAGAGGGTACCCAGGCCAGAGTTCGCTGTGTGAGCCTCACACTCGTGCTGCTCTCTCCGTGACAGTGTCCCAGTGAGCTGCTGGGGACACAGGGGATGTAGGAAGAGCACTGGGCTGAGAGGACGCCTGGCAGCCAGGGCTGCCTCTGCAGGTGACTGGCTTTAGAGCCTGGCAAGGGGCTTTGTCCCCCTTACCCGACCCCGGCCTCCCCATCCGTAAAGAGCTGAACGATCGTTTCTAACTTCTTTCCGGATCTCCACGTCCAAGGGGCAGCCGTGCAGACTGTCTCTAACTGCTCCCCGGCCTGCAGGGGGCCGGGCCCATCTTGGTGACGGCTGCAGTGCCTGGGACGAGGCCACAGAGCCAGGGCAACACCTCATACATGCAGGCAGGCTGAGAGCCGGCCGTTTCCACCTGGACTGGGAGGCAGCGTCTGGCCTTGAGCTCAGATCACCTGCTGCGGGGGGGGGGGGGGGGTGCCTTTCTGGGTCCGTCCCACCAGATCCCCTGCTTTCAGGCAGTGGCACTACCTCTCAGGCCCACAGACGGGGCTTAAGAAGAATAATAAACAATACAATGACTCTCTGGTTTCTCTCTCTGTTTGTGTACACTCGCCGCTCCCTCCGACACACCTGCACTGACCTTTCCTCGTCACCTTCTTAAGGTTCCAGCCAGGGGTGGTCTGGAGTCTCTCCTGCAGTCAGGGCAGAAGGCGGTGGCCCACAGCAGCACAGGGCACAGGCTGTAAGTGCGGGGGGCCAGCCCTGGGCCCAGTCCCCTCCCTGCGGCTCTGACCTCTTGCTCTTGTGGCTGGGAGGGCACGTCGTTCATGGAACAGTCACCTGACAGGAGTTCAGGAGGCCTCCTACGTGCTGGACACAGAGCCAGGTGCAATCGGGCCCCAAAGGAGCTCCCATCCAGCAGGGAGACAGGCAAGGGCACCTAATGCTAAGTGGAACGATGCTACTGAACACGGTGCATCTATTGTTACCCCCATTTTGCAGATGAAGAAACTGAAACACATGGGCATAAATAACTCATCCAACGACACAGAGTCAAGGGCCAGAGGCTACGGACTGTACCCTGAAGCAGGAGGGGCTCTGAGCACAGAAGAGGAGCTCCTAACCCAATGTGGGCGAGTGAGGAAGGTTCCAGGAGGAAGTGAAGTCTGGGCAGAACCTCAGATACCAAAGGGACCAATTCTACAGCCACAAGCCCCTTTCCCAGTGTCGCCTGCCTCGACCCAGGGGGCACAGGCTGAGCTTACGGTTCCTCCACCATGGCCCTCTCCTGGATCTTTCTAATGAGAGATAACCCATGGGGCTGAAATTGGGAGCCTTCTGAGGTCACGAGCTGGGTTGTTCTCACCTTGCCATCCTCCCTAGCCCATGGATGGATGGATGGATGGATGGATGGACGGACGGACAGACGGTAGGATGGATGGGGAGGGTGTGGCTGGGACCAGAGGAGGCCAATGCTGAGAGAGAGGAACGGCTTCTGAGCAGGGGAGGGTGGGACTCCGCTGCCTCCTGCAGGCGGTCTCGGCCTGGCCAGTGGGTAGTATGGGGGCTTCTCTTTGCTCTCAGTCCCCAGACCCTCTAGGCCCTGCTAACAGGGTGCCCCCTGAAGCCAGTGTGGCACAGGGCACCCTCTCAGCCCAGTCTCAGATGCCCCAGCCCCCAGGGGCTCCCGAGGCCAGGACGCAGCAAGCGCCCCTCCTAGGAGCCTGTGAGAGTAGAGCATCCACCCTGGGCCAGCAGCCCCAGGCAGGGCAGAGGGTGGCTACAACAGGGCCCAGGGGCCCAGGCCTTTTCTGTCATCCCCACTGACCAGGCCTGAGATGGCCAGAATCACATCAACATCTTAAGCACCAATCGCGTCATCCCTAAAATGGGGATAAGGGCCTCTCGTGGCTTCGCTTTTGATTTCCTACAGGTACAAATGAAGAAAGTGATAAGTCCGTACAAGCCTCGGTCTAAGAATATGTAACAAGACTATAAAGCCTAGCCTCAGACACAGAATGCTTAATTATTCATTAATTCATGCCTCAGCACATTCTGAACAGAATTTGAGATGCAAGAGCATATGATACAGCTGAACGGCACCACAGACCCTTCGCTCGCAGGCCAAACCATTCCCCTCCCAAGGTTGCCCATGAGTAATTGTTGGACGTTTTCTATGAGGCAGGCAGTTTGCTAGAAGTTTCTCGTGGGCCACCTTACACAACCCTCATAGCTAGCTGCCCCATCAGGCAGGTACTATTATTGTGCTATTCTATACATGAGCAATCCGAGGTTGACCCAGAGATGGTATGTTACCGCCCAAGGTAACACAGCAAGGATGGAAGAGCTGGGATTCAGCCCCAGAACCAAAGCAGCATGCTCTACTGTCTCCCTGTGATGGTGTCTTCAAAACCGCCACGAGCTACCCAACCAGAGTCCACCAGCTTCCCCAGGGACAGCTACCCTGCGCAGTCCCTTGTACCAGGTACTCGGGAAGCCTGGAAAACACGGCATCTCAGGCCCCAGCCCTTGAACTCATGTTCCAGGTGGAGGCAGACAATAAACAAAGGAGCAAATAATTATGTAACATCATCCCCGGGGTGGTAAGTGCCTGGCGCGAACAAAGCCCAGGGATAGAGACGGCGGAATGCGCGTGGGTGCGTGTGCGCAGGCGTGGAGCCAGGGGCCCAGCCATGCGGAAGGAACAGATGGTCCACAACTCCGAGACGGGAACGGGCTTGGGCAGGGGCTGCAGGAACGCGGCGGGTCTGCAGGCTGGGCAGGCACGCGGGGAGACGGGATGACCTGGGGCTCATCACCGAGGAACTTGGTTTTAGTGCCCAATAACAGTAGTAGCTTCTTGTGTATTACACATCGCACTTTCCCTTCTGATCTTTGTGCCCCGGTCTCTCCACCTCCTTACACAAGTCCCTCGACCTCTCAGGACCCCAGTGTCCTCACCTGTAAAATGAGAAGCCTGGCCACGTGGCCTTTACCGCCCCTCATCTCACTCCATATCTACTGGCCATCAATGGGCATTTGGGACCAGAACTGACCTTCCCCTGGGGACATGCAGCCCGACCTGTGCTCCCTGCTCGGGTGACGTCCTCAGGGAGGAGGCTGTTGAGCACCTCCTGGGCAGGGGACCCCGATGGACATCTGCACGTGCTGGGATGTCCGGGAGCCCTGTGCCCCTCCACGGTCCACTGTTGCTTGGTCCAGCGTGAAATGGGCCGTGCATGGTAGGGGGCCTCGGTGGGGAGCTGACTGGAGGGACGAGGTTTCCTCCTTACCAAGCTGAGCTGGGTGTGGGGAGCCTGAGCCCAGGGAGGGGGTCAGAGCGAGGAGTGGGCATCCAGCCCCTAAGAAACTGGGATCAGCTTCAGCGTGAATTGGAACTGGGACTGGGTGTCTGGGAAGGAGAAGGGCCAGATGTACAGGTGTGTCTTTCTCCTCTGGGCTCAGCACAGGTCCCCAGCATGGCCTCCCACTGCCTCTGTGAGCCTGTCTCAGGCCTTTCCAGAGCTCCCACCCCATGCCTCAGCCCCACCTGCCTCCAGGCCAGCCCAACACCACTACCGCTACCTAACTGCAGAACATTTCCATCACCCCAGAAAGAAATTCCAGACCCACTGTCACTCACTCCCCACCCCTCATACCACAGCAGCTGGCAAGCACTAGTCTACTTTCTGTCTCTATGGATTTGCCTACCCAGGGCATTTCCTATACATGGAATCATATAATATGTGTCCTTCGGTGTCTGGCTTCTCTCACGTAGCACCCTGTTTTCAAGGTCCATCCACACTGTAGCATGTGTCAGTACTCTAGTCCTCTCTATTACTGAATAATAGTCCATTACATGGATATACTACCCTTTGTTTATCCATTTATTGGTTGATGGACATTTGGGTTGTTTCCACTTTTTGGTTATTATGAACAATGCTACTGTGAACATTCACGTACAAATGTTTGTGTGGACATGCGTTTTCAGTTTCCTTGGGTACAGAACTAGGAGTGGAATTGCTGGGTCATATAGTAACTCTAGGTTTAACTTTTTGCGGAACTGCCAGACAATTTTCCAGAGTGGCTGCACCATTTTACATTCCCACCAGCAATGCACGAGGGCTCTAATTTCTCCACATCCTTGCCAACATTTGTTATTAGCTGTCTTTAATTTTAGTCATCCTCATGGGTGTGAAGTGGTATCTTGTGATTTTCACTTGCATTTCCCTAATGACTAATGACGTTGAGTATCTTTTCATATGCTTATTGGCCATTTGTATATCTTCTTTGGCAAAATGTTCATTCAGATCTTTTGTCCTTTATTAATTGGCTTATTCATCTCTTTATTACTGATTTTTAAAAGTTCTCTGTGTAATCTGGAGACTAGTCCCTTATCAGATATATGATTTGCAAATATCTTCTCCCATTCTGTAGCTTGTCTTTTCACTTTCTTGATGATGTCCTCTGAAGCACAAAAGTTTTTAATTTTGATGAAGTCCAATTTGTCTATTTTTTCTTTTGTCGCTTGTGCTTTTGGTGTCACATCTAAGAAGGTTTTGCCTAACCCCAGGCCATGAAGATTTATTTCTGTGTTTTCTTCTGAGAGTATTATAGTTATAGCTCTTATGTTTAGGCCGATGATCCACTGAAGTTGGTCTTTATGTAAGATGTAAAGTAAGGCCCAAGTTCATTCTTTTGCTTGTAGAGAGCCCAGCACCATTTGCTGAAAAGAATATTCTCTCCGCATTTAACTGTCTTGGAACCCTTGACAAGTATCAACTGCACATAAATGTAAGGATTTATTTCTGGACAATTCTGTTCCATTGACCTACATGTCTGCCTTTAAGACAGCACCACTATTTTGTTTGCTATAGCTTTGTAGTAAGGTTGGAAAACAGGAAGTTTAATTACTCCAGCTTTGTCATTCTTCTTCAAGATTGTGTCTCTCACTCTCTCTTTGCCGTCTAACATTTATTGAGTGGAGACCTATGTCAGATGCAGGTCTAAGTGCCTTGTGTGTATTAATTCACTTAACGTGACCTGTGAGGTAGGTTCTACCACACTCCCACTTTACAGATGAAGAAACTGAGGCACAAGGAAGTCAGATAACTTGCCTAAGGTCACACAAGTGGTAGGTGGCAGAGCTGGGAGGGGAACCCGAGCCGTGTGGCTCCTGTTTTCCCTGACAGACACCCAGAGAGATGCCAGACATGGAGTGAGATAGTCTGGGGCTCCCCTTATATAGAGAAGGAACTGGGGTTCAAAGAGGCTTGTCCAAGGTTCAGTGTGACAGAGGCAGGATGAGCTCCTGGGCTCTGCCCCCGCTGGCCACCTCCTCTTTCCATGCAGCCCTGCATGATCATTTCAATGTGGATGACTTGTCAGAATGCTGGGAGGGGCACAGTGGCCGTGCAGTGATTCCCTTGGCCCCTGGGCAAGAGGGTGGGGCCATGATGCTGGGCCCAGCCCTCCACAGATCCATGGTCCTTCTCACAGCGTAAGGGGCCCGGGACGGGGACTGCATGGGGTCACTGTGCCCATCACTCTGCATCTAGTACCATCCCTGGGCCACCAGCTATAAGCTCCAGGAGCTTAGTGGCCCCGTCTCCCATGCTTGTGACCCTGCGGCAGCCAGCCCAGACCCTGGCAGGGATCCAGCAGCTCTGGCTGATGCTGGCTGAACGGGGTGACCAGGTCAGTGCTACAGGCCCCCCCATTTGGGTGCTAGTCTCTCGCAGCTGTCAGTCAGCAGCTTTCACTGGATTCGCACTGCCTGGACCTCACGAGCGCTGGGTGAGACCTCCCTGCCCCTCCTGGCCCTGCAGAGAGTCCCACTGGGCAGAGTCCGGCACTGATGTCACAGCTGTCTGAGAACGACAGGCCCACCAGGGCAGCAAGAAGGTCGGGCTGGGGTGGCTGAGACTCCCCTGTCCCGTCCCCCCTGCAGTCCCAGAGAGGAAGTGGGCTCCTGACTCCTGAGCCACCTGCCCCAGCACCTCCCTCCTGGCCATCCCAAGACACCCTCCTCAACACGTCCAGGGCCAAACCCTTCCTCACTCCCCTGTTCACGCTCTGTGGCCTCCTGGGATGCCCTTCTCCCTTTCACTCCTCATTATTCAATACCCAGCCCCAACATCCCTTCTGGGAATTGTCTGATTCCTCCCCTCCCCTCCGCTCCCCTGGGGAGTGTGTGGCACCCTCTCTGTTCCCCTCCAGCCCCGGCACCTGTCACCATGGCACTCAGCACACTCTATCGTACTTGTAATTTTGTGTTGCTTGTTTTGCTTTTCCTTTGCCTCCTTCATGAGAACATGAGCTCCTAGAGCAAGGACTGGGCCACACAGGGCCAGGCTCGCGGCTGGTGCTCAGTTAATTTCTGTGAGTGAATGAATGAATGAGTCTTGTCATCAATGGATGGATCAGCAGTGGATCGCCCCCGGGAAAGCACTGGAAAAGTCACCCAGTTGTTCAAGCTGGTCTCTCGGCAGCTCGTTGGATCACTGCGGCCCAAATTCCCCACTGACGCAGCTTAGCAAGGCTCCTGGAAGCCCTGCAGGAGCTCCCAGGGGCCAGCCGGGAGCCCACCTCCTCATTCCCGGCCCACCCCCCCTTAACCCAGAGTCGGGACCCGTGTTCTTCAAATTCCTTTTGTCACAGAAGAGAAAAAATGATCAAGCTAATTCACACGAAGATAACAGTGGCTTAAGGTACTATCCCTCCAAACAAGGGAGAGAAATGTTTCAAATAAAAGGAATGATGGCTCCTGGCGTCCCAAAGGGTTCCCATCGTTGCAGCATGGGCCATGTCCCCCGCCCCGCCCCCCATCCTTCCTTCTACGCGAAGAATGGCCTTGCCTCGCTCCAAAGCCACCTTTCTGTAGAGAAGAGTCCATCTGACCAGCCACAAAAATTCGTCCTTGAACCCAAAGGACACGTGTTTCCCCCAAGCAGACAGAGCAACCAGTGTACACAGCGCATCATGCTGTCCCGTTTCCTTTGTGTCTGTGACACAGGCAAGGTGGGCTTCATCATTCCCCTGCTACAGATGAGAAGAGCGAGGCGTGAGGTTGCCTCTCTGACTCTCACCTACCAAGACCTGAGGTCAGGCACAGCAGCCCAGGCTGGTCTTCTGGCGTCTCCAAGATCACCCTCTGTAGCCACGTGGCTCCCTGCTCCTGCTACCTCCCCGCAGCTCCGTCCACCATCATCACCCTGGAGTACTGTCACCCTGTTTACAGGGAAGTCACTCCCAGAAGTGTCTGCCTAGGACTCTGTTATGAGCTAAACTGTGTATGTTGAAGTCCTAACCCCTCCGACTGTGAGTATATTTGCAGATAAGATCTTTAAAGAGGAAATTAAGGGAAGATGAGGCCGTAGGAGTGGACCTTAATCCAATGTGACAGGTGTCCTTGTAAGAAGAGGAGATTAGGACACAGGTAACACACAGACTAAGGGGTGACCATGTGAGGACACAGCAAGGAGGCGGCTGTCAGGGACTGAGCTGTGTCCTCCCACCCCCCGATTCATATGTCGAAGCCCTCACCCCCACTGCATCTGAAGGCAGGGCAATGAAGGAGGTGGTTAAGGTTCAATGAGGTCCCTAACCTGATGGGACTGGAGTCCTTATAAGAAGAGGAGGAGACACCAGCGATCTCGCCCTCTGTGCTCACCCAGACCAGACGGGGGGCCGCGTGAGGACACGGGGAGCAGGCGGCCATTCACGAGCCAGGAAGAAAGGCTTCAGCAGAAACCAGCCCTGCTGGCACCTGATCTCAGGCTTCCAGCCTCCGGAACGATGAGAAGATAAGTTCTTGTTGTTTAAGTCCCCAGTCTGTGGCACTTTGTCATGAAGTCCTGGCAAACTAATGGAGTCCTAGGACCATCCATAGAGAAGGGGCATCTCTGTTTGTTCCTTCAGCTGACGGTTTCTGGGCGAGTGCCGGCCCTGTGGTCGTCTGGCAAGGAGGTGGGTGGGTGCAGAGTGTGGGTGAAGGGGCTCTGAACTCGGGGGTTCAAATTCCGGTCCCCTTCCTGCTGTTAAGACAGTCATTCCTTTGACTTAAGCCAAAGGAGGTAGCACATCCTGTCTCGCTTTGCAAGAATAACAGAAAGTTAGAGGCAGAAGGGGCAGAAATCCAACCAATTCCTTTACAGACAAAGAAAACTGAGGCTCCAAGAGAAGAGTCCGGCTGTGATGCATCCCAGGTCTCCTGGCGCCCGGCCTGCATTTCTCTGCCGTCTTCTGCCTCCTCTCACGGGTCCTCTTCTGGGGTCAGGTGCTATGGGGGGGAAGGGGGCAGGCAGGAGAGCTGGGCTACCATGTTACTCTCACAATTTGCCTCCGGCTGGAAAGGAAAGCTGCAGAACCTTCCTCTGGGGCCTGGGGGACAGATCACCCCCCTCAACCCAGTAGTCATTGGCTTGGCTTCACTCCCCTTTACTTTCTGCACCGCCCACCTGGGTGGGTGGTAGGGGTGGATGCTGGCAGCTTGTCACGCCTCTAGCCCTGACTTGGGGTTCATCTTCTCGGCCCTGGGGCGCCAGCTCCACCCTTTCTATGAGGCAGGAGCGAGCCTGCCCCACACTCGAAGGAGACATCTCCCAAGGGGCAGAGAGCTCACCTGAGGGCAGGTGGGACACTCAGGCACAGTGATGCGCACACACCACTGGAAGGACAGCTCTTCCCACCTTGGCGCCGAGAGGCCAGGCAAGCCCCAGGGGGTGAGGGGTCCGCAGCCAGGCAGGGGGCTTCCCAGGAGAAAGCAGCAGGGGCCAAAGAAAGGGGCCACAGCCAACAACCGCCGCAAAGTGGCCGCTGCCCCCTCTGCATCTCCCGCACCACCTCCACCCCACTGGCGGGTGGGGAGAGAGACTGGACCAGAATTTGGAATTAAACTGCCTTCAGTTTCTTGGGTACAGGTGAGGCCTCTCTCACAGCTGCGTCCCCATGGGAAGGGAGACCCCATTCCCTCCAGACAGGTCCTTCCACTCAGCTGGGCATCGCAGGCCTGAAGGGAGCTTCCAGAAGCAGACCCGAGGTCCCCTGCGTGTCCCCTACCCCACTCACTCCCCCTTGGCAGTGACAGGCTCCAGGCGACTGAGGGATTAAGTGTTAACATCTGGCGGCCTCCCAGGAGACAGACAGGCAGGCCCTGGGGTACCGATGCCGCAGTCACCGACAGGAAGAAGAGATGAGACGGGCGGCTGGACAGATGGAGACTCCACCTGCCGAGGCCCACTCTCCCTCCGTGGCGTGTTCCCATCCCTCCCTGGCGTCCAGTCCCACTGCCAGGGTAGGATGGGGCTCGCCAAGGGGGACCTTCACCCCAACCCAGGGCAAGCCTCTCCTTCCCTCCTCCGAACCAGCCAAAATGGAGACTGAGGAAATCCATTCAGATCAGAATTGGTCATGTTTGGTCCAGAAACTTGAACTAAACCAAATGAAGAGCCGACAAGTATACCTAATCTCAGAATGAACCCCAGTATATTATTCTTTTTTTAAGCTGATTTTTTAACTGCTAAAAAAAAGTTATTATAGTTAGATTCATAATTAAACACAGACGTTTCCTATATGTACTAGACCAAAACAAATGGACGAAATCATGGTGATTTGTAAAGTCTGTTGGTCCAGGGATGTGCTGTGTGACCTTGGGTAAGTCACTCGCCCTTTCTGGGCCTCAGTTTCCCTCATTTGCGTCAGGCTAGAAGATCAAAATGGCTCTTAGCCCTGCTTATCTAATCCCTGAATCTCAAAATAGTCTCCAATTGGACTCTGCACAGCCCTTCCATGAGATTCAGTTCCCCTGCCTGGATGATAACCAAGGCAAGTCGTCTGGAAAAGGAAGGTTCTATACATGCCATCTGTGAGGAGCCTGGGAAATGGGACCGAACCCTGGGACTCGGGGAGCCTGCTGACTCTCTGGAGCCGGCACTAATGTAATTATGTGATTAGGACGTTCATCTTGGTTTTCACTGCGCTTCATGTGGTCACATCAAAAGTGACAATGAGCTGCCTGGTGGGTGACACCATTCTCCCAGAAGGGCCCACTGGAGAGTTATTCTGGGCGGGGGTCACCCCAAGACACGAATATCCATTGGCAGGACGGGCAGTTTCGGAGGCGTCTGTCACCTGGGAAGGGGCGTGCCCGCTGCTGTCAGGGGTGGGAGTCACAGAAGCAGGGGTGGGAAGAGCTGAGGCCACTCCCACCCCCGTTCCCCGTTTCCAGATGGAGAAGCAGGCCGGTCACTAGCTGACAAAGGCGGTACCGTTTCAGCTGCAATTTCTCATCTTTGCACGGGCTGACTCACTCCTTCGTCTCTATCCCACAAGGCACGAGGCGCGCAGCTGAGAAAGTAACACCAAGTCTGAGAGTCCCTGGAGACGGGACACAGGGGAGGCGTCAGGAATGTTGACTGTGCTGTGGGCATCCTGCCCTGAGGGCTGGGCAGCCAGGCCTGGAAGCAGCACGTGCTTTGGGAAACGGGTCCCTCCTTCTGTGCAAAAGACACGTCTATGCTTCAACGGGAAAACATTAAGCCCGAGAAGGGGCCCCAAACTCCCCGGAGGCCGGAGGACACCCCTCTCCAGGGCTCCTGCTGCCAGCAGTGGGGTGCTGATGCCCTGAGTTCTGACCACCTCGCCTGCTCACCCTGGGCTCCACTTGCTCTGGGGCTCCTGCACGTGGACTCACGCAGGGATAAGGACAGTCCACGTGGCTTTCCCCACCCTCCAGGATGGCTGAAGGGTTTCTCCGGTGCCTCTCCTCTCACCCCTCTGCAGTGAGCTTGGCATGGAGACTGCAGAAATGACAGAGGAACTGGGCTCCCTCTGCTGCCCCCTGTCCCCTGTGACCCCGGAGGGCAGAGAGCAATGGATCGACATTATAGAGAGACCGGTCTTGCCCACCGTCTCCGTCAGCTGGGACTGCTCTAACCAAATACCGTAGACTGCGGTTGGGGGGAGCACTTAAACAACAGACAGACATCATTTCTCACATTCTGGAGGCTGGGAAGTCCAAGATCAAGGTGCCAGCAGGCTCAGGTCTTGGCGAGGGCTCCCCTCCTGGCTTGCAGATGGCGACCTTCACACTGTGTCCTCACACGGTGGAGAAACAGAGCTCTGGTCTCCTCCTCTTCTTATAAGGACACAATCCCGTCACAGGGGCCCCACCCTCATGGTCTCACTTAAACCTCATTACCTCCCAAATCAGGATGCCATTGCCGTAGGAGTTAGTGCTTCGACACATGACTTTTGCGGGGGAACACAAGCCTTCAGTCCGTACCACCCACTTCAGAGAAGACAGGAGGAAGACATAGAAGAGTCAACCGTCTACGGAGCTGGATACCCCGTGTTCCAGGGGCAGGAATGGGCGGGAGGTCCTTCTCAGGGTCCCTTCCAAACAAATGGCTGGAGCCAAGAGGGGTGAAGGGAGAGAATTCAAGGTGTCGCCCGCTCTCAGGTGCGACCCTGCCCTTGCACAGCCCCAAGAGTGACGGCCTCCTTACTTTGTGCCCTGGCGCCCTGCTCACCTCACGTCGTCTGGGCCCTGTCTTCAACCTGCCCGAGGTCCAGGCTGCCTCCTGATGGGGAGTGCACACAGATCTCTTCCCAGGGAGGTGGGTCCAGGTTTAGTTTCCAGGATGTCAAGGGAAGCCTCAAACCCATTAACCCATGACTAGCACGCGGTATTAGAGGCATACCCTTGACAGCCCAGCCCCGGGGAAAGGATTCACATGCTCCCAAAGGCAGGGGGGAAGCAGATTAAAGTGTGAGCTGAGGCCTTTCCTTTGGTCAGGGAGTAACCCTACACCTCTGCTGGAGGGGAAGGGAAAGAAATCTTGTCAATTTCCACCATGGGTCTGCCACTGAGGCATGATTATCTGATTTGATCCCCAAAATAGTCCAGCGAGGGAGGGTTGTTCTCCATTTACAGATAAGGAAGCAGAGGCTCAGAGGTGTCAAAGGATTTGTCCAAGGTCACAGAGAATCAGAATTTCGGGTCTGACATCAAAGCCGCGTCACGTCCCAAGGCCTGAATTTTCACTCACTCTCACTCCCTCAACCATTTAACAACTCACACCTTCAACAAACAGTATTTAAGAGCCTGATACACAGCAGGAATTGTTCTAGGCGCTTGGGATACAGCTGGCATCAAGAGAACAAAACTAGGGCCATGTGACAGGGAACGCCTGGGCGTGCCCAGGTTGGACTGACCAATAAGAAGGTCTCTCTGAGGAAGGGACACGTGTCCTGAGACCTGAGGTCCAGGGTAAGAACGCTGCGGGCAGAGGGCAGGGTGAGGGCCCAGGTCCCCGGAATGGCTGAGGCACGGTGAGCAGGGGACAGCAAACACCATGACACGAGGTCAGAGAGGAAAGCAGAGGTGACCCATGAGCCCCCACAAGAAGGTGGGTTTTTTCCTAAGTAAAAAGGGAAGGCTTTAGAATGATAAGATTTAAAGATTTAAATGGCAAAGTGGCAAGACCCAATCTACTAGTTAAGAAGCTGGCTCTGTCTTTTGTGTGCCCACCAGTGGGGAAGCTGGGTGCCACAGGGTAGCCAATTGGCTCTTGGCCACATTCTAGACAAGAGAGGGCAGTGGTGTGAGTGACGGTGGGCAGTGGGGAGGACAGACGTCATGACACACAATGGCTTTTAGACCGAAAGCTGTGTGACTTCCTACCAGCCTGGCAGGGGCCGGCGGCAGAAACAGGAGTCAGGGGTGGGACTCGCTATGAGCCGGAATCCAGACACCCCTGACACGTGGAGGGAGAAACAGGAAACCTCCGATGAGCGAATAAATGAAGAAACCCAGGAGACTGCCCCTTCGGGCAGAACCTCATGCACAGGGACCCACCTGGATGGAGGATGGAAACGGCTCCAGCGTGCCATCAGGATCACCCTGGCCCAGGGGGCTGGAAAACAGGAAATGTGTACTCCGATTTGCCTCTTTTCACTTTTTTAACGTGAGGGTGTGGGTGTCTCGAGAGAAAGAAGGAAGGCCAGGGACTGTGGCTGGGACCTCTCACCATGCCAAGGGCCACAAGAATAGTTATTTCACTGGTGATAAATTGGGAGCATTTCTCACTCATCAGATACAAATGCATGTCTAATTACACACCACCTTTTTAGAGTAAAAGCTGTACCTTTTATTCAGGGGAGAGTGTCAAGCACCTTCTCCCTTAAATGCTGCCCTGCCTGCACCGTTCTCTGAAGTACAACGAAGGATCTCGGCTTAACTGCCACTTTCACTTCTGGTGGTCGGGGGTTGGTGCCCGAGTGGCGAGCAGGGGGTACCTTCTGAGAGCACGGAGGGGACATATTTTCAATCTTTTTTAAGAGGTAAGAAAATGCAAACCATAAGTAGGCTTACATGCTTTTTTCCGAAGCATAATATTATCATACGGTGGAGAGGTTATTAAATGGCCCAGTGCGACTCAGTTCCTCAACCCGCTTTGGGTGACAGTCTCCTGCTACATTTCTGCAGCCCCCCAACTCTCTCTTCAGCCCCATTTGCCACTGAGGGTTTGGGAGTTTGGCTCTAGCAGCCCTCAGAGGGATGCCCCCTGGTGCTCTAAGAGGGAGAAGGGCTTCACTGCCTCCTTCTGAAGCTGTGGGCCAGGGAGGACTTTCTCTAGAGGGTGCACGTGTATTATTATTTCTTTTTTATATTTTGCCTCTTTGGAACTTGCAAGGGGATTTGGTTCAATAGCACTTATTTCCCCTGCTCCCCTATTTTTAAGCTGATATATCCTGTTTTTGAAGCAGATAGGATCTGTTTTGGCCCCTGTCTGAATTTCCAAGTAACGACTGCCCTTTGAACCTGGGCATCCTCACTGGTCCCCCTGCAACCACCCTGGGCCCCTACAGTAGACTGAATACCCAGTACAGCCTCCTACTCACTCAGAGGCACGGCCACGGACTCAACAAAAGCCCCCTGCTTCCTCGTGTCCTTGCCCACCTCTCCCCCTCACTTATTTGGCTTTAGTCCCACAGGTGCTCTCAAGCCTGCTCCTGCCTCAGGGCCTTTGCACTACCTGCTCTCTCTGCCTGCAACACTCTTTCCCCAGAGGCACACACAGCTCTCCCCTTCAGGCCTGTGTATCAGCGAGGCCTCTCCCGACCACCCCATTTCAAAGAGCAGCACCCTGCCCCCCACGCCCCAGCCCCCGCCAAACACTGCTCGTCCCCTTTTCTGCTTTACTTTTCTCTAAGCCATCTTGACTATCTCTCCTATCCCCACGACTTCACTTAGGTACCTGTTTACTGTCAGTCTGCCCTCACTAGGATATCACGGCACGAGGGCAGGGAGTTCTGCTTGGTGTGAATCCCCAGCACCTAAAACAGTGCCTGGTGCAAAGTAGGCTCTTAATCACTCATGCAGTGAATGAAATGAGTAGAAAATGAACTTTGGGGTCAGTCGGGAATTCACCTCCTAGCTCACGGCCACGTGCCACTGGGGAAGTTACTGGACCTCTCTCTAAGCCTTCGTTTCTGTGTCTCTGTAACGGGCAACGTAGTACCCGCTCAGAGGGTGGCTGTGCGCAGTGTGTGAACCATCCAGCACAGTGAGTGGCACAGAGCAGAGACGCAATCGATCTTAGAATTCCACCATCTCCTGCTACGCTCCCACCCCCAACCTTCAGCGGCTGCAGAGTCAGTGGTGGTGGAAGAGCCCAGTGTGCCTGGTACCCCAGGTGGGGCATCCCAGCCACCCAGAATCCACAGACGGGAGGGCGTCCCCAGCCCTCAGGCATCAGCCCAGGGTACCACCTACGGTCTGTGAACTCTGAGAACCTTCTCCTGGGTGCCTGGGCTGCATTCACTGTCCCAAATAACCTCCCCGGTGCAGGGCTGCATCTATGTGTCCCAGGAGACAGCCTGCATGGAGAGGCAGTTGTGGGAGACATTAGTGGCTGATTCTCTGAACCCTCCACCCCACGGCCTCCAGAGGGGGCTCCCAGGACACCGGTCTTCTCAGCTCTGCAGGACTGAGCACACTGAACCCCCAGGCCTGTCCTGAAGACACAGCCTTGCTCAGGGCCGGAGCTCAGCCCCAGAGGCACAAAGGCACAGGTGGAGGAACAGTTCCCAGTCACAGGACCCCAGATTTCCCACGTTCGGGGCAGGAAAACAATCATGACACACACCCCTCCCCAAGCACCGTGGTCCCTGAGGGCTCTGAGGGCCCCCAGACACTCCTACACGAGAAGCTGCCGGGCTCGCTGTGGACCGCTGGCACCTAGCACAGCGCCTGGGCGCACGGATAATTTGCTGTATGGACGCAGGGAGGAAGAATACAAGAATATGGCTATCCTTCTGGCTTTCTGGTCATTTTACAGGATAATCGCAGGCATCAGGGGCCCTGTGGGAGCCGTTCTGGATTACGCTCTTTCCAGAAGGAAAACCAGGACAGCAAACAGCTCACTTGAGACACGGGGGAGTGAGGGCTTGGGGCCTGAAAGCACCATCTCTCCCTCTCCAGCAGCTGCAGGGTGTTGCCGGGGCAACAGAAGGCTGTCTGACAGCATGTGGCAATTTAACTCTTACTCCGCACAGAACATGAAAGTGAGAACAATTTAACAGATGTTCTTGCTTCTGACAGTTCAGACGATGGAGAGAAGCTTGTGATGCCTCTGGCCTGGGCCAAGCAGAGGCACTTCTGATTTCCATGTGGTGCTGTCTCACGCCCAGCAGGTGTGGGCCGCCTGGCTCCCTGGGAACCAAAGAATGATCTCCCGCATCCCGAGTACTAGGCTTCCTCCAGGGCACCAAGCTCACCTTTCAGCCCAAGCTGAGCAGACGGAGCCGGGATCCTTTTCAGGTGCAGTGGTGCCTAAAGGTCTATAGCGGGGGCTCTCAAACTTCAGAATGCATCAGTATTGCCTGGGGGGTGAGGAGAGGGCTGCTAAAATACAGACTGCTGGACCCCACCCCCAGAGTTTCGGATTCGATGTGTCTGGGGTGGGGCCCGAGAATCTGCATTTCTAACAAGTTCCCGAAGGTTGCTGGTGCTGCTCATCCAGGGACCACCCTTTGAGACACTGGCGGGTACAACCTTCACTCAGAGCACAGTCCTGTACCAGCAGGGTTGGCACCACCTAGACATCCGTTACGCATGCGAGTTCTCAGGTCCTGCTCTCAGAACCTTGAGAATAGCATCTCTGGGGGCGGGGCTCAAGAATCTGGGTTTGAGCAAGCCCTCCAGGCGATTCTGACGCACCCTGACGTTTTGAGAAGCGCTGGGCTAGGGCAGCAGTTCTTAAACGTTCACTGCACATTAGAATCACCCAGGGAACACTTCCTGTGCTCAGGCTGCACGCTGATCTCTGGGGGTGGGGTACAGGTCCCTTTGTGTTCAAAGCTCCCCAGGTGATTACAATGCACAGCCAAGCCTGAGAATCACCGGTCTAGAGCCTGGCTACACAAGCGTGGTCTTAGGACCAGCGGTGTCAGCATCACCCAGGAGCTGGTTAGAAATGCAGAATCTCAGGCCCTACATCTCCTGAACCAGAATCTGCATTCCGAAGAGACCCCTGAGTGATTGGTGTGTACAATCAAGTGTAAGTTCCACGGATCTAGGGACACCCCTCTGCCCATACCTACTGGAAGCATGATCCATGAACAAAGCATTTGTCTTCTCTGAGCCTCAGTTTACTCATCTGTAAAACAGGTTTACTACACAAACCAGGTTTGGATTATATCGATTAGTAGATGAATGGTCTCCCTCTGAATCAAGCAGGAGGGAGTCGGAAAGTTCCCAGATGGTACAAAAGCAACTGCCATCCTAAAAGGTCAGGGTACCAGGCTTTGGCAGCAACACAGTGCTGAGCGGGGCCTGGGGGACGAAGTCTGTGTGCTGGACCCAAACCCACCACGTTGGATAACACAGCGTGATCCCAGCAGGTCGAGACGCCCTCCGCGCTTCAGACTCCTGTCTGTAAAGTGAGGGCATCGAACCAAACATGCTCTCAGATATTCTGTGGCCTGAATTCTTGTCTGGAACCTAGCATATGATTCCACAAATATTTACGGAGTGTCGGCACGTACCTGTGCTGCCTGGTGCCGAGGCACAGAGTTTCAAACTAACAACATAACAGGCCCACCCCAGAGAATGTAAACACAAAATGACCGGGACTCCGAATTGCCCCAAACTCACCGAGACGCTGATGTTTGCAAGATACAGTCTGTTAACTGCTCATTCCTGTAGATTCTCAGCGCTGGCCCTCATCAAGATGGATTATTAATTCATTTGTTGGGCCTCAGTTTTAAGTCAGGTCACATACATAGAGTTCATTATTTTAACTATAGAAAGGCCTTCCCTGGGATAAAATGTAAGGTCTTTGCCCTCAGGTTTTATGAGGGAGCAAAATGAAAGCTGTCCATTTGTAACAAAATTTCAGCCAGACCTTGTTGCTTCGGCCTTTGAGATGAGGACTCAGGCAATAAACCCCTTCAGTGCCAGGAAGATGTCTCTCCCTCTTAAGGAAAATCTGAAGCACCCTTGGATCAGAGAGTGTGATATGCTTCCCTTTTTGCCTCAGCTGCCGGAAAGCTCAGAGATAAACGGAGCTCTCAACCGTAGCCCCATTCAACTCAGGCACCCTGGTCCATCTCCTCTTCGGTCTCTTGTAACTGGGATTTTATTCTGTATTCTTTTAATTTTCCTGTACAATTGTGAGCAGGTTAATACATTTTGGAATTGAGTAGGGATAAATATTCCAGAGAGTCGTAGAATGTGAAAATTGAAAGAGACCTTCTCTTGGGCCAAGAAAAGGTAAGCAACTTCCTAAAATTAGTCAGTGGTTTGGGATAAAAAGGGACCCAAGTCAAGGTCCCCCTGCCCAGTATTCCTAACTACCTTCACTTCCACATTCTTCTCTGGGGACCCTGGCGATACCCCCTCTTGCCAGTGGGGAAGCTAAGGTCCCAAACGGGGAGGGACGTGTGCCAGCCACACTCACGTCGGGGTGCTGGCTGCCCGTCCCCCCGGCCCGGCATCCCATGTGCTCTTGCTCAGACCCTGCGCCAGCATGGAGCCCACTGTGGGAATAAGTCACCCAATCAGAAACATTGCTATCTGCGAACCCCAAACTCCCAGCCCTTCCCTGTCCCCGACCCCTTGGCAACCACAAGTCTGCTCTCTGTGTCTGTGAGTCTGGTTCTGTTTTGTAGATAGGTTCATTTGTGTCATAGTTTAGATTCCACATATACGTGATATCATATGGTATTTGCCTTTTTCTGTCTGACTTACTTCACTCAGTATGAGAATCTCTGGGTCCATCCATGTTGCTGCAAATGGCATTATTTCATTCTTTTATATGGCTGAGTAGAATTCCATTGTATCTATGTACCACATCTTCTTTATCCATTCCTCTGTCGATGGACATTTTGGTTGTTTCCATGTCTTGGCTATTGTGAATAGTCCTGCTGTGCACAGAGGGGTGCAAGTATCTTCACTTTGCTGCACAGCAGAGACTGACACAACATTGTAAATCAACTATACTTCAGTAAAAAATGAAGTTAAAAAAAAGAAGCAGTTGCGTCACTTCTTGCACTGGGTGACAGATTCGATAAAGGAAACACTTCTCGGGGCCACATTTTCTGGTCTTGATTTCCAAAAATTGATTTATCAGCCCCTTCTTACAACACTCCCTCCACCTCTGTAAACCCCACTAGAACCCAATCCCAGGAGTGACAATCAGTGACGTGCCTCCGGACCATGGACCTGAAGTATTTGTTAAATATTTCTGCACCGATTAGCCATTGGTTGGAGCACCCTGAGCACCCCTGCCCCTGATTGCCCTAGGGTTCATCCTGGCACAGCAGGGGCCTCGGGGCGACCTCCCTCCTGAGGAGATCAGTTGAGGGCTGTGCCTCACAGTTTGTTCAATATTTTGAATATGAGCCCAGCCTCAACAGAACAGAGCTTTCTAGGAGACATAACATGGAATTTGGAGTTTGACATTAGACGGAGTTTGAGTGTGTGCTTTGCTAATTACTAATGTAGGACTTTGAGCAAATTACTTAACCTCCTTCAGGATTCTATCTGCCTTACAGAGTGGATAGGAGATGGACAGAACATACACGTAAAAGTGCTTTGTAAACTCTAACGGGGCCACTGGTTATTGTCAAGTCATATGGTCTTGGGATGTATCAGCACGGAGGGAAGAGAGCAAGTTCGTTAAAACTGCACTGGGAGTGATAGACCAATTAATTAAACGTGGTCCATCCACACAACAGGGTGTTATTCAGCCTTAAAAAGGAAGGAAATTCCGACACATGCTACATGGATGAACCTTGAGGACATTACGCTAAGTGAAACAAGCCAGTGCCAAAAGACCAAATACTGTATGATTCCACTTTTAGGAGTTACCTAAAGTAGTCAAATTCATAGAGACAGAAAGTAAAATGGGGGTTTCCAGGGGCTGGAGGAGGGAGGAATAGGGAGTTAGGTACAGTTTCAGTTTGGGAAGATGAAAAAGTTCTGGACCTGGATAGTGGTGATGGCTACACAACAGTGAATGTCTTTCATGCCACTGAACTGTACACTTAAAAATGGTTAAAGTTAAAAAAAAAAAAGGTTAAAGTAGTACATTTCATGTTATGTGTATTTTACCACACACACACACACACACACACACACACACACACACACACAACTTAAAAGAGAACTATGCCAAGAGTCACACTCTGTAAGTCCCAAGGGAAAGCCTGGCACCTCTGGGAGGAAGCTTCCTAAGTTTTTGTACATGGAGTTTGTAGCAGTTAATTTGGTCATTCAGTAGTAGTTTTGCTCTTTCTCATTCCTTGAGAACATGCCTAATAGATGAAGCTTCAGACTAGATTCTTCTGGATCAGGAGGGTATTACTGTACATCACGCAGAAGTATTCCTTGAGAACACACATCACAGGACCAGAGATCCAATTAACAGGAATGGACGGAACACTTATTCTGAAAGAATGAACTTGACCCATGTTCTAAGCTAATACTTTAAAGTTACCCATTACTAACTGCCATGGATGTCCCAGTATCTCGGTGAACACCACCAAGCGGTAACAAAACCATGGTGGAGGAGGAACACACTACAGGCGCCATTCCTCCCAGGACAGTCATCGAAATGCCCACTGCCCAGAAAACCTGCAAAGCATCCCCTACTTTTAGGATCCGTGTCTGCTGGGCTCCAAACTGCAAAGGGAGGAAGGAGTGATATTAGCTAAGCCTCAGTGTACCAGACTTTCCACACACTTCATTCAGTCTTTCTAAACTCCCTCTGAAATTCCCACTTCATTGATGAGAAAACTGAGGCCCAGGGAAGGTGTAAGGCTACTGGTATTTCTTGAGTGCCCACTTTGTGCTGGTACCATGGCTAGGTGCTTTCCAAATGGGATCTCCGTTTTCTGGATATTACTATCATTACTTTTTTTGTTTTGTTTTGTTTACAAGTAGGAAATTGAAGCTCAGAGAGGTGAAGCCATTTGCTTAAGGTCACACAGTGAGTGAATGATAAAGCCAAATTGGAATTCTTATCTTTCCAACTGCCCAGTGGTGCTTCCCATTATGTCCCAGTTGCCACTGTGAGACAGTAGGGCAGGAGGGAGGAGAAGATATTTCAGGAAGGGCCTGGCAGCTAGTTGGGGCTCCACGGATGCCAGTGGACTCTGGTATGTTAGTCTTAAGAGAGCACTGTGCTTTATGTTTCTAACTTTAACAAATAAGCCAGGAATTGGAGTGAAACACGTCTCCTTAGGAGTGTGGAATGAGCAAGGCCTCCTACTGATAGGAAGATGGATGGACACAGAGGACAGCACCTTCCCACAGCCACACAGTGGGGCCAGTGTTGCTGGATCCTCTCCTGCGCTTCTCTTCAAAATAGCGCATGGGCAGCTCAGAGTGGTGACCACCAGCTTGGGGGAGGAAGATATCACAGGAGAGGCCAGGGTCCCCCTCCTCAGCCCGAAAGTGGACCACATGCCCTGCCAGGCCCTGGTCACAGGGCAGCCCAGCCACATCCTGGGCTCGGGCCTTTGCTGGAAAAATTATTTATTTCACCCCCACCCCCAGCTTCGGTGAGGGAGAGGTGCCAGGTGAAGAGCTGGATCGCCATCTAGGGCGCCTAGAAAAGGGTCTCACTTTCAGCCTCATTCTGCACTTCTCCCTCTCGCCAAGAAACGCCACCTTAGTGAGATTCTATTTCTTCTCCAAGAGCTGCTTCCATGGAAAAAGGCTCCATCTGTACCAAGCAACAGAGGAAAGAGCACAGAATTCGATGTCAGCGCATCAGGGTCCATGGGGGCAGGGGAGATGGTGTTTGTTCCCCTAAATTTATATGCTGGAGCCCTAGCCACCAATGCGATGGTATTAAAAGGTGGGGCCTTTGAGAGGTGACTAGGTCTAGATGAGGTCATGAGGGTGGGGTCTTCATGATGAGATTAGTGCCCTTAAAAGAAGAGGAGAAGAGCTCTCTCTCCCTCCGTGAACACACTGAGGAAGGGCCATGGAAAGGCACAGCAAGAACACGGCCGCCTGCAAGCCAGGAAGAGAGCCCTCGCCAGGAACCAAATCTGCTGGCACCTTGATCTTGAACTTCCCAGCTTCCAGAACTGTGAGAAGTAAATGTCTGTTGCTTAAAGCACCCAGTCTATGTTTTTTTTTGTTACAGCAGCCTGGGCTGACTAAGACTGATGGGGCGTTATTGTTTAGTGCGTACAAGAGTTTCCATTGAGTAGGTGAATCCTGGAGATGGATGGTGGTGATGGCACAACCATGTGAAGGTACTTAATGTCATAGAACTGTACATTGACATATGGTTAAAATGGCAAATTTTATGTATATTTTACCACAATTTTAAAAATAAAAATTTTAAAACAGCACTTGGGTTCAAAACCCAGCTTTGCCACTTGGTGGCAGGTGACCTGAGTGGGGGGCTGCCTAGCCTCTCTGAGCCTCAGTTTCTTCCTCCGTCAAGTGGTCCCATCCTGACCTGAGCAAGCCTCCCACAGGTGGGTCAACAGCTACAGGGGACCAGAGAGGACCAGTAGCCATGTGCTGGCAAAGAGCCCCTGAGCTGCCCCGACAGAGGGCTGCAGAGGGGTGTGGCTGACGTGACCTCACACTCACGAGGAGCCACAGACCTGCTTCTTCCAGGAGGAAGAGCACAGCAGTGTCAGCCGACAGCTGCCCAGGAAAGAAAGCAACTCTGGCAGATCCCCCAGCTCTCTGAAATGGCAGGTTCAAATAAAGCTGCACTGAGAAGCAGACACAGCAAAGCAATGTGTTCCCACCCCTCATGCCCTGAGAGGGCAGGGCCTGGCGCCTTCCCCCTGGGGAGTGTTCCCACAACCTGGCCACCAGCCCGATCTGGGCACACGGCTGGAAGGAGGAAAAGCTCTCTGCTCAGCCCACCCTTCCTCTGTGGGCTGGAGAAAAGGCAAAGAATCCGGTCCACGAGCTTTTCAAGACAGGGAGGCACAGCCCCTGTAGGAGCCCTGGTCAGGGAGTCAGGAGGCCGGGATGCAAATCCCAGCTGGGAGATGGGGGCAAGCCGATGGTCTCTGCTCAGGCCTCACTGCCTCCACCATGTCCCGCTGGGAGACTTAGGTTCAAAGCCCCGCCTGGTCACACAGGCTATCCACTCAGTCTCTGAGTCTCCTTCATGGGGAACAGGGAAGCACCGGAAGTTGCCCCCACATTGTGGGAGGATCTATGAGGTCAGGAATGGCAAAATGCACTTGTCAGATGAGAGGGTAGAAGGGAAGGGCCCACATCGTCCTCTATCAGCCATGTAACGAGGGGATCCGCACGTGGGAAGCTGCCATGGGGAGGCCACGGGGGGCCTCGAATGGCAGCTGGTCCAGGTCCACATGCTGGTCGGGGACCCAAGAGCCAGAGGAGCCGGCAGGTGACCACCGTGCATCCCACCTGGTCTGGCAGGGCAATGAACGTGCACTCAGGCCATCCCCACCCGACGGCCAGCTGCTCTCTGGACACTGTCCTGTTCTCGTTCATCCAGCAAGTGGTTAGCAGTGTCCACGAGGTGCCCAGCAGTGAGCACAGGGGGACAGGAGAGGACAGCTGCCCCAGGAGGGCCAGCTCCAGTCCAGGCTGAGCAGCAGCGGAAACTGTGCCTCTTCCTCTGCGTCCTCAGGCCTGGCACGGGAGGCCCGACAAACGTTTGCTGAATGAGCGCGCGTCACAGAGCCGCTGAAGTGGCTCAGCGGCCCCTATTCGTAAGCAGCTCGCCCACCGACTTTCTCGCTCCTGGTCTCTGCCTCTGTTTCTGTCTCTAGCCCTCTGTCTCACTCTCACAGCAGGCTACCTAAGACCCCTTTGCTTTAATCCCTCCCAAACCGACGTGGCCCCCCCGAAAGCCGCCGAGAGCCAGTTTACTTGAGGACCCACCTGAGTGAGGAATGGATGTGTGGACACAGGGAGTCTGAGCACACACGCCATCAAGTGTCTGAGCTCGAAGACCCCAGGCAGTGACGACTCCCCTGCTTGTGTCACTCAGCCCACCACCTTCCTGAGGCCTGGGCCACGAAACGCTGAATGACTACTAGGGTCTAAGGATGCCCCCCAAATGCAACAGATGTCAACGGTCAAGTGACCTGCCCGAGATCACAAAGCTAGTAAGGTTTTCTGAGCTCACATCCAGGACCCTTTGCTTCTGCCGTGAGACCTCGTCTCTTGGAAGCTCCCATTAGGAGCAGCCTCACAGCCTCCCAAGGCTGGCTGGCACCACAGAGGTTGTCCAGGCCAGCACTCTCGTTTGACTAAGACGGAGCCTGGGGAGAGTGACCTGGCTGACCAGTGGTAGAGCAGAGTCTAGAACCCTTGCCTCCGGTCTCACCCCCCCCCCCGGGCCACACTGCCCTCTGGTGACCGCCGGAAGAAGACACGTGAAGACTGACCGGAGAAATGATCTAACCTGCTGCGCAAGGTAAGAAAGAAGAGAGTGTCTAATGATACAAGCAGTCTGTCCGCGGGCCTTGGGAGGGGGTGAGGCCCCCATCATTGGGGGAATCTGGGATCAGACTAAATGACAACCCTGGATGTGACTCAAAATATGTAACAACTGATCCTACCCAAACATAGCCAATCGTCACCAACAGCCTTCACAGCACCAGGACGGCTGGGCTTGTGCACCCCAAATGATCATCGCTTTTGTCACCATTCTCAGAAGAAGGCATGAGGGCTGGAGTCCCTCTGTCTCTGAGGGTCTGTGACTGAGGCAGGCTCTGGGATGGGGAGGCGGGGCTTTGGAATGAGCGAGTTGCTTAGGAAAGGCACTTAACCTCTGCGGCTGGGTTAGGCTGAGGTGCGAGTCCTTGAAAAGTGCCCTGAGAACACACGACAGGCCCTTAGCTGATGGCAACTCTTATTTCGGCAGATGATGGTGGTGCAGGCGATGACTGAAGACACAGCTTTTGGGGGCAGAAACTGTCGCCTGCATCTCTCCAACTTCCAGAGTTTTGCTCTTCTGACTCCACATCTGAAACCTAGAGGGCCCACCGGCTTGAGCCTGCTTCCCATTCCATTAGAAGCAGTGATGGAAACGAAGGAGACTGGTCCCTTGTCCCCGTGAACCACCTGGCACCCCAGGGACATCCAGCGACGTCTACCTCTCCCCCACTACCACCCAAACCATAACTCGCCCCAATTCAGAACAGATTTATAGGAGAGGATAGATTTATTGCCTGATATGCATATTTAATGACCTTCAAAGAGAGTTCATAAATACACCATGCAATTTATTGGTATTTAATGTTAGGCATTAATTAATAATTTTTATGCCCTCCAACATGTGCTAATTTGAAAAACTTAATGTAACATTCAATAACTCTTGTCAAAACTTAATAAATTTCCATGGATTTATACATCCTGGGAAATATACTCCAACTCAAACAAATTAAATAATGCATGCAATATGGGGGGGGTTGAACAATTTATTAAAGCTTGATTTAATAGGAAATAACTGTATTTTATGAGCTTATTAGGGACTCATGCATTCTCTTCCAAAGAAAGAGAGCGCGGCACCCCAGGCACCCTGCTCACGGTGGCTACGTGAGCTGCAGTGTTAGCCTCTGACCCTAACACAGAAGGAAACGGGCTGCTCTCGCCCTGCCTGCCCAGCTCTGTCCTGGGCCCTCCTCTCTTCTCTGCATCGCTTCTTTGCTTTGACGAAGGCGCTCACCCTCAGCCTCCGTGGACACGCCCACATCCACAGACTGCTGAGGCTGCCCCACCCCAAATCAGCACCCCAGGCTCAGCGCACTGGTGCAGCTGCGGGGCCGTGGCCACCGGCCACCCTCCCCGGCCCCAGAGGTAGCCGGACAACTCTCCCCCCGCCCCCCCAAAGGTTGGTGTACAGCCTTGTCCTGCCACTAGGAAATCAGGGGGCTCCCATGGCCTATGGGCAAGGCCACACTCCTCAGCTGGACATCTCAGGTCTCCCAAACATCGTCCTGCTACCTTCCCAGCCACAGCTCTCACCCCACACAGAAGGTCCCCTTTGGGGGAATCACCCTGCTGCCATGCCCAGCCCCGGCCGGGGCTCCCACCTCCACACCCAGCCCTCTGATCTTCCCCGGGCCTGGAACTCCCGCCACTCTCCTCCTCCTGTTGAAGTCCCCCATGAGTATCAGGGCCCAGCCCCATCTTCAACCTCCTCTCGGCAGTCTCTCTGAATCCCCAGCTGGAAAAGAGCTCGTCCTCCCCTGCGGGTCTCCCGGGGGAGCGTACCTGACTCTGCCCCTCTTCCCACCCTCTCCCACCAGGAAGGGCTCCTTGAAGGGCTGAGGCCCGCTCACCCCGTCCCCCCAACCCCTGCAGGGCCCCGTGGGGCTCAATACGCATTTGCTGAAGTAACAGATAAAGGAAACTAATGAATGTTCCTTTGTACTTGCAGAAAAAGGAACATGACAGGTGCAGAAGACCTGGTGGCCCCAGGTACATTCAGCCCCACCCAGCAGCCAGCATGTTCCTGGTTCCTGGGGGGACTGTCTGGAACCCAGGTGACTCCCAATGAGAAGAGGCAGCAGTGTCACCGGCGTCAGACCCAATCCCCCTGACAGTCTCCTCCCCAGCCAGCCAGGTCCTCTACAAATGTCACTCTAGCCACCTTGAGGCTGGAGGGACTAGAGCCAGGGACACTTCTGGGTGGCAGCAGTACCCCATAAGTTGTTGCATCAAAAACAAGATCCTGAAAGTAAGTTCATAGGGAGAAAATACCAGATGAATGCAGATACTTTTTTCACCTTTAAATTCCTATCCCATTCGCCCCCAAAACCTTTGTCATCTGCTACTGTTCATCCACTGTCAGGTAGGCCCAGGTAAGAGGATGCACGAGTAAAGAGCAAAGCCACAGCTCACGCACAAACCGCAAACCTGGAGATAGACCCGTGTGCTCATGGATGTGGGTCTGAGTGCAGACATAGGAAGTAAATCAATTTTCTGAGAGTGAAATCATTAAGAGCTCCTATGGAAGGATCAATTCCATCAATTGTCCATGTGGTTTGGGATCCATGGCAGTATTGCAGGTGGGCCTGGGGTGCTCTGAATCAAGGCACAGCACGGAACCAGCGGGCACAGCAAAAAAGGACCAACCAAGAAGAGGAGACATTTCTAAGACAGAGCCAGCAAGCCCTGGTGACAGATCAGACATGAGGGTGAGGAGGACAAAGGCCTTGCAAAGGGATGAAGGGGTTTCAGGAAGTGCCCAGGTCTTGCTGAACCCCACTGGCAGGGGTATTGGATAGAAGTATCAATAGTTTAAGAGCAAGAGAGAGTCTACCATTTCTAACCCTAAATCTAAAAATTTCTAGATTACAGGCACAGGGGATCTAGAATAAACCTCCCAATTTAGTATTGACTATACTTTCCCAAGTAATAAAATATAACACCATTTCTTTTAAAGATGTCCAGGCAGTGACATTGCCCAGCTACCTTCTATAACTTGTTCCAGTGGCTGACTACCTCCGTGTCTAGCAATTTCTTCCTTATAACTAAGTTTAATCCTTCATGCTCTAGTTTAAGTCTTTCTTTGATTATTCCTTCTTTCTCCAGTGGAAGTGCTACCATTTCATGGTTAATAATAGGACCTATTATTATGTAGAGATGTCACATCTCAAATCCAAAGGATGGCTAATGAAAAAATGGGTAAATCCATGAACTGTGCTTTTATTCCAAAGACTAATTGTTTAGGAAAAGCTTCTGGCTTGGAATAAGGCTAGCTGCTAAGCCTGTATAGAGTAAGGCTCATCCCATCCAAACAAACTTTCATGCACTTAAGGCCACAGTCAACACAGAAGCCTTAGTTGCTGCCCCACGGCAAGGCTGCCACGAGTAAAGGACTTTCAAGTGGAGATACAGTCATTTTGTCGCCGTGAAGTCCGCACATGTCAACTCAACTCTTTATGATGTCTCTCTGATCAGCTCTTTTTCAAAGGCAAATGGCAGGTGGCAAAATTAATATGTGGCAGCAGAGCAAAGATAAATGAAAGATACAGTGAGAACTGCACTTTCCCTTTGATTTCTCCCAGTTGAAAATCATCTCCAAGAGAGCAAACGAAACGTTTACTTTTACAAGAAAGAAGGGAGTCTGGGGAGATGTCCCATGTGTCCCGGCTCCCCTGTCTAAGATGCCTTTGTACAATGTGTGCAAAAGTGACAGGCACACCCGCTTCCCAGTGCCGCCCCACCTCTGTGAGACGGGACGCGCGGTGCTCTTTACAAGCACCCGCCTCTCCTACCTCTGCTGCTCCGTGCCTCCGTATGTGGGCCCTGAACCTGTGTTTGATCCACCCCCCCAAAGATGAGAAGGAATTTTAGCGGCTCTGTTGTGACGAAGAGAAAAATATGGAAAATGTTCTATTCGCTGTCAAGTTAGTATTGGGGAAAAGGCCAGAGTCCAGGAGAGATCCTTCTGGAGTCAGTTTCATGAGCTTACAGGGAGGGATTTGGGTGCAAGTGAAGAAAAGAATCAGAAACTGATTTGTGGCTGGAATTAGAGCCCCTGGCATTTCTCAACCCCTCTGCAGGCCGTGATCTTCACCTGCAGAAGCTGAAGTGGCGGAAGGAGGGTGGAGTTCGGCACAATGACGGGAAGGTATTGGTGGGGGGCGGCGTAACTGCAGGTCCAAGGACAGGGTGCGAAAAGAGCCCCTGGGGAGGAACGACAGGCTGGGAAAAGACCCCTGGGGAGGGGTGGCCCCATCTGGACCCCATTTCTGCTCCTTTCCAGCTGTGTGACCTTGGGCAAGCCACTTAACTTCCCTACGCCTGTTTTCTTATCTGTCCAATGGGGGTACAGGCCAATTACCTTATAGGTTCATAAGAATCATATGAAAGAATATATATGAATATGTCTTGCAATTTGTAAACAGTATTGTGCAAATGTAAGCTCTGAGGTGGATCTGGAGAAGAAAACAATGTAATAAAATAAACCCAAGCAAAGTAAAAGCAGAATTAATATTGATAAAGAATTAATGAATCAACAATTTTTTAAATGGTATACGAATACAAGAACTGCTTCTTTGAGAAAAAATAAAATAAATTGCTAGCTATCGTAATCAAGAGAAGAAGGGAAGAAAGCACAAATGCACAAAATAAGAAATGGGATGGGGAAACAATCACAGAAGTTATTAAAGGAAACATTTAAGACTTATTTGCTCCATTCTACCCAGCTAAATCTGCAAACCTGAATGAAATGAATTATTTTATAGAAATGTGCAAATTACCCAAACCAATCTTTAGAAAGATAGAAGAGGTAAGGAAAATAATTATCATAGAAAGAAAGTTGTTACAGAGCTGAACGCACTAAAAAGAACTGGGCCTAACTGGTTTTATAGAAAATTCTATCTCATCCTTAAGAAACAGACAGCTGCCATGCTATTTATTCTGTTCTAGAACACAGAAAAAGAAGGAAAGCTTATTAATTTTTTAAATAAAACCAGTATATCGCTGACAACAAAACCAGAAAGACAAAAACATAAATAAAACTATAGACCAATCTTACTTAGAAACATTGCAAACTCTTAAATAAAATATTAGCACACAGAATCTAGCAGGACAGTAAAAGAAAGACATTGTCTCAGACGAGTCATGTAGCCCACAAACATAGGGATGTGTTAAGAGGTCTATTACCATAACTTTCCATACTAATGGATCAAGAGAGAAAAATTATATGATCATCTCCATAGACACTGAGGGCATTTTATAAAATTCTACATCCATTCTCCATCAAAATAAAACTCTTTATCTTAAACTACAATAAAATTCTTAACTTGCATACACAATCACACACACACACACACACACACACACACACACACCCCTCTCAACTCAAAAGGCTGTATCATGCTTATCTGGGAAACATTACAAGTATCCCAGGAGTGCCTATTAGCAATACAAATTTTTAGCATTGGTCCGAAGGTACTAGTGAACTCAAGCTAGAGACAGAGAAAGAAAGAAATATAAAAACTGGAAAGGAGGAGGTAAAACCATTACTATTTTCAGGTGAAAACTCCAGAGAATCAACTGATAAGTAAAGGAATCCAACTAGGTTGTTGACTACAGGATTAATAAGCAGTAATTACCAACTTTCCAAATGAAAACCACCAGTGACTGAAAGAAAGTACCATACGATAGTAACGCAAAAGACAAAATGCACACCGGGAAACGGGTATGAAGAAAATATGAAAGCTCGACTGTGACTTAAACAAATGCAAAGGCGACCTGTGTCCTTGGACAGGAAGTCCCAACATCGCAAAAAATTTTTAATTCTCCCTAAGTTAATCTGGAAACTTAACTTGACTCCAATAAAAATACCAACAGGTTACCTAGATGAGCAGGTTCTCAAATTCACATGGAAAAATAAACATAAAGAATACTTAGGAAATTTCTGAAAAAATAGGAGTAATAAGAAGAGACTACTAATAGCTAAAAAATATTACAAAGCTACATAATAGTTAAAACAGTGTAGTCCTGACACGTAAGATACAGACAGATCCACTGAATAGATTAGAAAGGCCAGACATTGACTGAAAAGCATATTGGGGTATACTGCCACAAAGGCGGTGTTTATTTCAAGTCAATTGGGGATGGAGAGGGATTACTCAATAAATGATGGTAACACAGATCACTAGACTTCTGGAAAAATGAAAAGTGGATACTACTTCACAACATACAACAAGTAAATTTCAGATTGATCAAATATTTAAACATAAAATGAAATTATATTAGAATTAGGAAAATATTTTATAATCTCATCATTCAGACAGCCTTGCTAAATATGACATTATGCCCCACACCATAAAAAGGATCTACAAATGTGATTTCTTTAAATAGTTTTTTTCATGAAACAAAAATACCATAAAATCAAAGCAAACAACCAACTGGGGAAAATTTTGTAACTCATATTAAAGATAAAAGGACCACGATCATCTTTATATTTCAAAATCTTGGTACCATGGAGAAGCTTTAAAAACTGTTTCTGCTACAAAGAGGTGGTTGAACTCTGATCAACAAGAGAGGGACTTGCGGGGTTTTGTTTGTTTGGTTGGTTTTTTGCAGTACGCGGGCCTCTACACTATTGTGGCCTCTCCCATTGCGGAGCACAGGCTCCGGACGTACAGGCTCAGCAGCCATGGCTCATGGGCCCAGCCACTCCGCAGCACGTGGGATCTTCCCCGACTGGGGCACGAACCCGTGTCCCCTACATCGGCAGGCGGACTCTCAACCACTGCGCCACCAGGGAAGCCCTGAGGCTTGTGGTTTTTGAGAAAGAAAAGGAAATGGGAGGCAGCAGACTGACCAGTTAAGAGAAAAAGCTTTAGAATTAGACACACCTGGGCTTAAATTGCAGCTCTACCACATATGAGCTGAGTGAATGTGGGTAATATTCCTTTTCAAATTTTTTTATTTTTAGATAAATAAAGCAAATATGGCAAGGTATTTATTTACTTTATATTGGAGCACAGTTGATTAACAATGTTGCGTTAGTTTCGGGTGTACAGCAAAGTGATTCAGTTATACATAAACTTGTCTTTTTCAAATTCTTTTCCCATTTAGGTGATTACAGAATACTGAGCAGAGTTCCCTGTGCTATACAGTAGGATCTTGTTGGTTATCTGTTTTAAATAGAGCAGTGTGTATATGGCAGTATTCCTTTTAATCTCACCTCTCTTCAGTTTTCTTATCTATAAAGTAATGATACTAACTAAGATCTTTTTCACAGGTTTGCTTTAAGGATTAAATGAAATGTATGTGACGGGCTTAGCTGAGTGCATGATATATAGTAATCTACAAACACTACCTATGTATTAAGAAAGAAATGTTTAAGCAGCTTTAAATCGTTAAGAAACTCCAAAATACGACAGAGAAACACATATGTGTATAGGTGAACAATTAGGTGCCACAATACTATTTCCTGAAGAGGTGCCTTCTGTCGGAGGAATCTAAAGCGGCATCACTAGTTCATCAATTCACTGAAAAGTCTCTCAATAATCCATCTGATAAGAGCAGCAGCAGCAAGCATCACCAATTTACAGTTGAGAAAACAGGGAAACCCATCCTTCCAGCTGTTCAGGCCCCAAACCTTGGAGTCAGCCTTGACTTTTTTCTCTCACACCACCCACATCCAATCTATTATTATTATTGTAGACTTCAAATATATATTCATATTTTAACCACTTCTCACCAGTCCTCATGTGACTGCCTTAATCCAATCCCCTTCTCTTTCACCTGGATTACTGCCTGCAGGAAACAACTGCTACCCTTGTCCTCACAGTCTATCTTCACTGAAATGAGAGGGATCCTGTTAAAAGGTAAATCGTCCTGTCTCTTCTCTCCTCAAAAATCTACGACTCCCTATTTTACTCAGATCAAAATCCAGAGACCTTACTTCAAGCTACAAATACCTTACTTCTGCACAGTAAAGGAAACCAGCAACAAAATGAAAAGGCAAACTATGGAATGGGAAAAAAAAATTTTCAAAGCATAAATCTGATAAGGGATTAATATTTAAAGTAGGTAAAGAACACATACAACTCAAGAGCAAAACAAAACAAATAACAACAATCTGATTTTAAAATGGGAAGAGGAACTGAATAGACAATTTTACAAAGAAGATATTCTAGTGGCCAACAGGTATATGAAAAGATGCTCAACATCACTATTCATCAGGGAAATGGAAATCAAAACCACAGTGACCTATCACCTCACCTGTTAGAAAGACTATTATCAAAAAGACAACAAATAGGGCTTCCCTGGTGGCGCAGTGGTTGAGAGTCCGCCTGCCGAGGCTAGGGGACACGGGTTCGTGCCCCAGTCCGGGAAGATCCCACATGCCGCGGAGCGGCTGGGCCCGTGAGCCATGGCCGCTGAGCCTGCACATCCGGAGCCTGTGCTCCGCAACGGGAGAGGCCACAGCAGTGAGAGGCCCGCGTACCACAAAAAAAAATTTTTAAATAAATAAGACAACAAATAAATAACAAGTGTTGGCGAGGATGTGGAGAAAAAGGAGCCCTTGTGCAATGTTTGTGGGAACGTAGATTGGCACAGCCACTATGGAAAACAGTATGGGGTTTTCTCAAAAAATTAAAAATAGAGCTACCATACAATCCAGTAATCCCACTTCTGGGTATATGTCCAAAGGAAATGAAATCACTACCTCAAAGAAATATTTGTACCCGCCCCATGTTCACTGCAGCATTATTCACAATAGCCAAGATATGGAAACAATCTAAGTGTCCATCAACAAATATATGGATAAGCAAAATGTGGTGAGTATACACACAATGTCATATTACCCAGCCATGAGAAAAAAGGAAATTTTACCATTTGTGACAGCATGGATGGACCTTGAGGGCATTATGCTAAGCGAAACAAGCCAGCAGAGAAAGACAAATACTGCATGATCTCACTTATATGTGGAATCTTAATATTAAAATTAAGATAAAACTCATAGAAACAAAGTAGAATAGTGGTTGCCAGGGACTAGGGAGTGGGGGAAAGAGGGTGAAGTTGGTAAAATGGTACAAACTTTCAGCTGTAAGATGAATAAGGTCTGAGTATCTAATGTACAACATGGTGTACATTTTTATTTTTTTTAACATCTTTATTGGAATATAATTGCTTTACAATGGTGTGTTAGTTCCTGCTGTATAACAAAGTGAATCAGCTATACATATACATATATCCGCATATCCCCTCCCTCTTGCGTCTCCCTCCCACCCTCCTTATCCTACCCCTCTAGGTGGTCACAATATAGTTTTTTTTTAAAATCCGAAGTCCTTACTATGGCTCCCAACACCCCCCTCCTCCCCCATGATATGGGCCCGATTTCCTCTCTGACATCATCTCCCACTACCTTCCCTTGTCCTCTTCCCCCATCCAGCCCGAATGGCCTCTTGCTGCTCCCCATTCTAGGCAAGCTCCTGTCTCAGGGCCTTGAAGGAACCTGCAACACTCCTTCCCCAACGTCTGCATGCTGCACTCCTCACTACTCTCAGGTCTTTACTCGAGAACCACCTCCTCTGGGTCACGGGTACATGAAGTGAATGATGCTATCTTCTCTACTTTGGAGTGTATTTAAATTTTTCCACTAAAATATTAGTTAAGTCAATTTCTCAATGGGGCTTTCTCTGGCCATCCCATCTAAAATCTCAGCACTCCCTCCAACAATACTTCATAGATGAATCCCCTGCTTTTTGTTCCTTGTCCCTGTCTAACATTTTTCTTAGTTATTTTATCTATTATCTGACTCCCCTCTAGAATATAAGTTCCATGAGAGCATGGGGTTTTTTTTTGTTTTTTTTTTTTTTGCGGTACGCGGGCTGGTACGCGGACCTCTCACTGTTGTGGCCTCTCCCGTTGCGGAGCACAGGCCCCGGACGCACAGGCTCAGCGGCCATGGCTCACGGGCCCAGCCGCTCCACGGCATGTCGGATCTTCCCGGACCAGGGAACGAACCTGTGTCCCCTGCATTGGCAGGCGGACTCTCAACCACTGCGCCACCAGGGAAGCCCGAGAGCATGGGCTTTTAATCTGTTTTGTTTGCTACTGACTCCCCGTCACCTAGCACAGCTCCTGGCACAAAAGAGGTGCCCAGAAATTTTTTGCTGAATAAGCAAGTAGATGAATATACCCAGTCATTCTCTCTGAGACATCCAGTGATTTTGTTTGGTGAATCCTGGTCTCCTTTGGAACCTTTTGCTTTTCATTGTTTGGAAATCCCCAGCAGGCCTTATAGACATTATGTAGACCTATAGACAGCACCATCATTTCCCGGAGAGCTGAGAACCCCATTGTCATGCAAGTGTCACCCACAATCTGAAGGAGCAGGGACTCTAAGCTCAATTCCATTTCCCCCCATCCCTTTTCTGCTTTTCCATGCAAGGCGCACACAGACACGGGAGCTGTTGAGGAGCGGACTGTATAGAATTCATTACATATTACATACAAAGGGGAATGATCTGGGCCTGTTCTGAGGTCCATCAGTAACTCAGAGCCAAGAGGTGTAAAATGTATCACAGTCATAGAAATTGGCCCCAACTTAGGATGCCAAAGGAAGAAAAGAGGTCAGAGAGAGTTACTGGTCCCAATTCTTCACAAAACAAACTTGCAAAAGGAAGAAAAAGAGAACCGTGGCTCTCTGAATTCAAGGTCTACAATCTGCCACAGGCCCTGCTGTGGACTGAAGTTGCAAAGTTACCCTTCCGTTCAGTGACTTGTGGAGTGTTTTCCGAGGACAAAAAGTCACAGCGTTCTTGATGACTCACAGAAGAGACAGAGGACACCAGCCTGGACATGAAGGATTTACTTGACATTGGCAATGAGATTCAGTCCTGACAGTCACTGAACACCACTGGGACCCAGCTACATTCTTCTGTTGATTCAACACAATTACCTGTGTTAAGTACCAAGAAACAGACTAGACTACAGCCTAGTAAGGGGCCTGGGCTCCACGAAGGTTATATTATATAGGGAGTTGGGTAATGCCCAACAGGGCCAATATCCAGGTGAGTGCAACCACCCAGAGAACCCAGTGGTTAAACAGAAAGAGTGAATAATTGACTCATTTGCTTGGAATAAGGGAAATGAATAGTGAACCATCAAGTCTGACAAAAACTGTACATGGGTTAATACTTTTCTTATCATTCCTTTGGTTGAACTGTCTGTGATAAAAACAAGATAGCCAGAGGGGTCACTACACAATGACTTACAACTGGACATACAAGTTAGCTGAAACTTGGCTAAGCCAAAATCACAAACCATGTGAGACATGAGATCACCAATATCTACATTAGATATAATTCTAAACACCAAATCCATTTCAGTAGTTGAAAGAACTCACAGGGAAGAGAGAGGAGGCTAAAATAACAGCTCTCAATATAGCAGAGTGGCTGGAAGCATAGGTTCAAATCCTGGCTCCACCATCTGATGGATAGGTAACATTTAGTAGTTGCTTAGCCTCTTGGTTTTAGTCTTAAATTATCCATAAAATGAGCCAATATCGGTATCTCACAGAACTGAAGTTATGAAAATTAATGAGATCATGCATGTAAAACATTTAGAATAGTGCTTAGCACATAGGTGGTGCTGAAGAAGTATTATTAATAATATTGTAATGATGCACATGTAAAATACACATGTAAATATCCTGTCTAGCTTACAGACTATTAGAAAAAAGTGCTTCCTTATGAATGGGAAGTGGTCTGGCAGAGATTATGTGAGAAACAACGTAGCCAAGCCAGTCCCTCCCTCTTGGTATCTTTTCACTAACTTCTGTTTGTTACATGTGATGGCATCAGATGAAATGTCATGATTCAGTCTTGATCAGTCGGTATTCATGTGATCAGATGATCTACACAGAAGATCACAAACTGGGAAATCAGGTTATGGTCACCATTGCACAATGTGATCTACAGGAGGTTATCATTCTCTCCTAGAAAGCAGTGGCATTCCTTGTAAAATGCTGATTGAGGTCATGATACTCCCCACCTCACATGAGAGGTTGTAAAGGTGACAGACCCTTTATACATGCACACACACACACACACACACACACACACACACACAAGTTTTGCAACAGCCTGGTATCTGGATGGGTAGTGGTTACACACACAGTAATTTTCAATGCAGTGTTAGCAAAGAATTGCTCCAGTACAAAGGAGGTATCCAGGGGCTTTTAGGGTGGGGCTGCCTCTGGCCATGGTTCTGAAAAATCTGCTCTGTGCCCTCACTCCCCCCTCCCCTCCCCACCCACCCAGTAGCTGTCCACGGTCACAAGCCAGTGTGGCTGGGAGACAGTGTGGAGCAGATGCAGAATAGTTTACCGCTGTTCTCACACCGGGAGTTGCTGGCCATGGTCCTGAAAAGCCTTCTCTGGTCCAAACAGGAGCTGTCCGTGGTCACAACCCACTGTAGCTCATACTTGTTCTCAGAGTTCAAAGATTTGTTCTAGCTGAAGCTGCCTTCCTCTTTCCCCTTGAAAGTTCTAGTTAGTTCTTCCTTGATCCTCTTCCTCACAGACTAGCCTGGGGATCATTCTGATTCAGGGGGTTCAAAGAAGCAGGTTCTATTTCAAGACTAATTTGGACGTTAAGAGCTGAACAAGATGTGTCTATCTTTTCTGGGTCCTCAGGATTGCTACAGGTCCCAATTTGCAGCAAAACAACAGTTCAGATCAACATAAAAGCAGACTCTAAGGGGCCTTCCACACTAAGAATGACCCAGGTTCCAGAAAGGTTTTCTATGGACTTGAGTGAGCAGTCAGTGAACCTCTAGACCCAGACCAGAGTAGAATCATGATTTCTAGTCTAAACTTCATTAAAGGTAGAGTTGCAGGATTACTGTCTTCAGTAATTTATCTTCAGTATCTATCTCTATTGACTCAACTTTCTTTCCTCATCCTGTGTAAGATAGCATTTTTCTTTTTATTCCTGACCACACAGCTAGATTGGAATTGGTTCAAACACTGTTCTTCTCTGGTTTTGCTGCCAAATATATGCATACATACATATACAGATATAGATATAGATATACATATAGATATAGATATAGATAGTAAAGCCTAGTGGGAAAATAGAACTGGGTAATTCCATTCTCCATTTAGATCTTGGCTCCATATTTCAGCTTCCTGTTTATAAACAGGTGGTTGACAACGGATATCATGAGACAGCCATATGATGGGTACAGCAGGAAGCACAGAACTGGGCAGGAGTCCTACCCACAGGCCTTCACAATCTAAATATCAAGATCTGCACTCTTCAGGGAATGGAGATCTATAAATAGCAGAGTGATGATATCATCATCTCCCAGCCTGTTGCTGTTCAGCTATCAATTATTTATCAAAGAGCTCACCAAAAAAAGTCATAGATGGTGGTAAGTTCTACAGCTGCATTTAACCATAAACACACACACACACACACACACACACACACACACACACACACCCCACAGACCAACAGATTTTAGTGGCTACTGATTAGAATGAAGAATTCATCTAGCCCACCCCTCTGACTGTATGCTGGGGATCTTGAGTCTAACTAGCCCCTAATGCTCCTTCCTTGCCTAGAGGGGCAGGTGTGCTTCTCTCGATAATTCAGTGGCACTGTCCATAAACAAGGTCTCGATTTCTTTGAATACTGAGAAACTCGAAACTTGGGGTTCAACTTTGAGTGAGTAGCAGTCTGCGAACCTTTAAAATACATCTGACGTGTTAAAGGGAGCTCTCATCCCTCTTGTTCCCAACATAAAGTGAGGCCTAGGTTGGACATCAGGAGGAAGGACCTGGGAGGGAAGCCTCCACTTCCACACGACCTTGAACAGGTGTCCTGACCTCCTCCATCTTGCTAACCAAGCAGCCACTGTGTATCAAGCAAGTCAATTCTGTATCTGGAGAGCAAGTCTCCAAGAGGATAGCTGATGCTGTGACTGGTCTTTGGGGCACACCCACAGCCCCTGGGAGAGCATTGCCAAATGGATATTGGTGATCTCAAGCTCAGCTCCCCTAAGTTCCTGAATGGTGCTACCCTCATGCTGACCTGAAGCTGAACACCACCTCAGAAGGTCGGAGAATGTCACCTTTTCCCAGTGACCTTGGATCCTTACACTTCTTTTAAAAATTGGTGCCTGGTCTCTCTTAACAAATAAGGAGGAAGAGAAGAGGGTAGGCGGGAAATCGAGAAAAGATTCTGTTTAAAAATGTCAACGTGCGTGTATCTACATTTATATAAATAGAAACCAAAGTGGAACGTGGAGGGGCACATGCTATTTTAAGGACAAGCTGCAGTCGTAAACTCATCTCCCGAGTGATGCTACTTTCTGGCCGCACGCCCTGGCGTCCAGGCGAGGCTGTGGTGCTTTTTATTCTAGTCACGTTGAACGCCTCTTACGAACCCATCCATCTTAATCAGCACCTACCACTCGCAGCAGCCCTGCAGTCAGGAGGCAGAGGAACAGACAGCAGGAGGGGACGGGGTGTGAGGGCAGTGGCAAGAGGTGATGTCATAAAAGGAAGGAAGGAGAGAAAGGGGGTGGGAAAGAGCTGTTGAGGTGGGGGAGGAGGCCCCGGCCCAGCCGGTCGAGGGTGAGCTGTGAGGGGCCTGAGTCTTCAAGGTGGACACACCTCAAAGCTCAGGTTCCAGGAGCAGGTACCCCTGCAACTGAAGCTCCTGATGCAGGGAGGGTAGAAGGGGCTGCAGAGGAGGTGGGAGGCCGAGTGGCTGCCCCCAGAGTCTTCCCTCTGCTGCGCTCCTCCCTCCTTGCCTCAGCCTGAGCCCATCCCTGGCCTGGAGTCCTGTCGTAATGGAGCAGCCCTGCCCCCAGCCCACCTGACTCCTAACCCATTCACACACCCTGGGGCTCCTCCTCTGTGGTCCTTTGGAATGTTTCCATTGGAGTTTCAATCATCCAAAAGCCAGGCTCTTGCAAAGGGGGTCTCGGGCTCCCGACCCCATTCAGCCCTACACAAGCTCCACATCTGCAGCCTCAAGCCACCCCAAGCTGGCAGGATTGCGTCTGGGGTGAATTCTGAGCTCAGCAAATTCCTGTGCTCACCCAGCCTGGGTCGGCCCCCATCATATGGCCTAGATCCCGCTTGGTATTCCACTCAGCTCCTGCAGCCAGAAACACTAGAAACTGCGTTCTCCTTGGCTGGGCACCTGAAAGCCCTGCCAGCCCCTGGGCCCTGACCTCAACCCCTAGCTGGGAGCTGAAGTCCCTCTATAAGCACCCATGATGCCACCCACCAACATCACAACCTGGGAGCTCCAGGGAAATCCGCACCAATCTGACTCCAGCCTGAGCTTGTCATACACCTCCAGACACTGTTCTTTTGAGTGACTGCATTGTCCTCACTGGGCCAGTTCCCCAGGCCTGGTCCCTGGCTTGCTCCTGAGGGTGGCACTTGGCTAAGCCTCTTGGAGTTTGATGCTTCCCAGGCAGGACTCAACTGCAGGACTTGGGCTCAAAGTTCAGGGTTTGTGGGAAACCTGCAGGAGACTCCCTGCCACACGGAAGGCGGAGGGGGGGCCCCATGAGTTGACTGTCCTCAGCCTGGTCACAAGGTCACCGTTACTCGAAGAACCAAATCTGGAAGCTAGGCTCAACGATTAGAGTTAGAAACGACCTATGTGTTACTTCCACATTATCTCCATATGCAGGTGCCTCAGAGGCTGAAGGAGACTTACATTTATTAAGTACCTATCCTCCACTTACACATGTGTTACTCCATTTAATCAGCAGAACAACGAGAGAAAAATCATACCCATTTTACAGATAAAGAAACTAACTCAGAGGACTTTGGTAAATTGAGCTCGAGAACTAATAAATGGTAGAGCCAGAATGCAAATAAAAATCTGTCTAATCCCAAAGCTCATGATGTCTTCCCCCCTCTTAGCCCAGGAAAAGGACAGAAAAAAAGCAAAGGGGTGGGGAAAAGAAAATGGTGATGTACAGAAAACAAACTTCTTTTATCACAAGTCACATCTTTGCCAAGGCCATTTTAAGAGGTACGTTCAACCCCTGAGCTACATTCACCAGTCTGGTGGCAAGATCTCCCTTGTACTCAGACAGCATTGTCTGAGAAAATTCTGCAACAAGGGGGACTTAGGCTAGACCCACATTGTAAGAAGCCATCTGCCTCATCAAGCAGAGACCATGCAAGATGTATAGACAAGAAAGCATTTTTGTCTTTGCTACCAGTGTATGCTGGGAAGAGGCAGGAGATCAGAAAAATCAATTTGTGAGCTATTAAATTTGGTGTTTTAATTCGCGAGGCTGAGCCAGAAACCAGGAAAGCTGCCTAATTGGAGGCTATAGCACAGCAGAGGGTGAAATTACCGGAGGAAGGGGAGCCTCCTTCAATGGGGATGCTACAAATGTGAGAGCAATAAGCCCACCAGGGGTGCGGTCCCTCCTCCAGGTATGGGGAGCAGGTTGGCCCCAGCAACGTCCTCCCAGTCATCTAGTTCCTTCAAAGACAGGCTTTGGGGGCATCCCATGTCCCCCATGATCAATATCCTCGGGATTTTCTCAAGATGCTTCCTCATGATGGGCCCTACAGTTGAGGGCCTTAAGGTCCCCACATCCCAAGGAAAGGGCCACCTCCCCCCCCCTCACATCACCACCAAAATACTGCACCCCCAGATGTGGTCTCTAGCCTCTTTAGTGGGGGTCAGTCACCTGCTGAGAATCCTAGAGTAGCAGTGGCCACTCTCTGCAGGATAAGACAGCTACGCACAGTGACCTACATGTTTACATTCGATGCCGGGGAAGACTCCCTGGATGAAGCCAGGCTTCTGCCTGCAGAGACTGTCAGGCTTCAAGGAACTTCATGGGAATATCAGTACCAGTGAGATCAGGGCTCGACTGCATGGCCAGGACTCTGAGTTGGGCTGGGAGCTTTAATCTGCATTTGCTCCAATCTTTCTCTCTCTCCTCATGTCTACCACAAATCCGAGCTACCTCGTGAGACACTCGTGGGAATGACTTTCGTTCCAGCCTGGATGATATTCAGCACCAGGAACACGCTTTGTGAGATGCAGAAGGGCAGGGGGCTGAGCTCTGTGACTGGGTCTGGGGTAGGGGATGACTCACTCTACCTACTGCATGGGTAGTTGTGAAGATCTGGTGGAATTATGTCTATGTACTAGCCAGCGTTCTCCAGAGAAAACAGACCAGTAGGACACAGGTAGAGATACAGAAGAGGGGATTGTCTCACGTGGTTACAGAGACCGAGAAGTCCCATGATCTGTTGCCTGCAAACTGGAGAACCAGGAAAGCCAGTGGTGTAATTCCTTCGGTCTGAGTCCAAAGGCCTGAGAACCCGAGGGTGCTGATGTCCAAGGGCAGGAGAAGATGGAGGTCTCGGCTCAACAGAGAGAGTGAATTTGCCTTTCCTCTGCCTTTTTGTTCTATTGGAGCCCTTAGTGGACTGGATGGGGCCTCCCCACACTGGGGAGGGCCATCTGCTTTACTCAGGTCACCAATTCAAATACTAGTGTCCTCTGGAAACACCCTCGCAGACACACCCAGAAACAATGTTTTACCAGTTGTCCGGGCACCATTTAGCCTAGGCAATTTGGCATATAAAATTAACCATCACAGCCTATAAACTGGACAAAAGTTAGTTTGTTCCAGAGTCAATTCTCCTCCTAGGCTGGTGTTCACTGTGACTAATGGGGCTGGGGGCAACATTGCTGGACCATCATGACAGGGTCCCAGTGATTTGGAATCAGCATATTATTCTATTGTTTGGTGACGTCTGGAGAGGTTACGCATCTGTGCACATTCACACGCCATTCATCAATTACCCACAAATCTCATACCCTCCCCTGAGCTGGTCTGGCTCCAAGTGTTGGAATCTTTTTTTATAAATTTATTTATTTATTTTTGGCTGAGTTGGGTCTTTGTTGCTGCGTGTGGGCTTTCTCTAGTTGCTGCAAGCGGGGGCCACTCTTCGTTGTGGTGCATGGGCTTCTCATTGCGGTGGCTTCTCTTGTTGTGGAGCACGGGCTCTAGGCATGCGGGCCTCAGTAGTTGTGGCCTGCGGGCTCTAGAGTGCAGGCTCAGTAAGTTGTGGCGCACGGGCTTCGTTGCTCCACAGCATGTGGGATCTTCCCGGGCCAGGGTTCAAACCCGCATCCCCTGCATTGGCAGGCGGACTCCCAACCACTGCGCCACCAGGGAAGCCCCAAATGTTGGAATCTTTTTGACAATATCTCGTCTCTTCGCTGAACACAGTCAGCTGAGGACTGGGTGAACGTGACGGATCAATGAAAGGTTTGCAATTTACACCGGCCATGTGTCCTCAGGTGAGTCACCCTCTTGGGCCTCAGTTTCCTTACCTACATGATCATGGAGGTTGAAACAGATCCTCTCAAAAACTCCTTCAGGACTAAGTTCTGGGATTCTATGCTTCAGATGCACATAAATCTAAATGGAGAGAGAACTTTTAAAGGAAGCAATGCCTAGAAAATTTAATGTTTTTCTTTGGTCATCATTATCTACTATCAACTTCTCAGATCAATAATATTTTCCATAGATATTGACCAAAATATACCTTTGTAACTCACTGTGATTCTCTCTGGTCTACTGAGGGGCACTTCCGGGGGTGAGGGGACCAGTGAGCACACTAAGTTTTACCATAGCTGGGTCTCCAAAGTTCCAAAGCTCCAAAGCTCACTCTCCTCCTTTGTCAGTGATTTCTGTCCTCTCCTGACAATATTTTCTGATGGCCTCCAGCTAATGTGAGGAGAGGCTTTGAGTTGCTTTTCTATATACACTCTACCTTTTTCTTACGTTCTTCGTATTCGGCGGAAGTTAAGTGTGAAGGAACGGAACACATCTCTACTCTGCTGAGAGCAAGAAATAAAATTTTTCCAATTACAGGTTTCCTCTGCAATTTTCCTCTTCGAAGAAGAATAAAACATGACACCCACCCATCCCCATTTTCTTAGCTTTTTGTCTTCTGTACGCAGAGGCGGTGTCAACAGAATCATGCGTATGTGGTTGTGTAAAGACAGCTTCTGTCCATGAGAAAAGGACTGGCCTTAGGGGAGGGGGAGAGAAATAAGCAAAGTCCTTCCCCACCAGCCAGCCAGATGCACGCACGCGCGCGCACACACACACACACACACACAGGCACTCATCATAACCTTTCTGATCATATGCAATTTTTCTCCAAGGAGGACACCCCATGTCTTTATAGTTTTTCTCGCAGATCACAACATCTGTACTGACTTTCATATTTTATATATATACTTTATTGTAAATGACTCCACTCAACAAAGACTTACGGGTCATCCAGTATATGTCAGACACCTGCTTAGCCCAGGGACTGCAGCAACAACAATATTACCTATAAGTATCTCATCTTTTCTGTGAGTCAGATGCCATTCCAAGAGCTTTGCATGTTTTAGCTCCCTCAATCCTCACAGCAAACCCAGGAAGTAAGTACTATTATAATCTCCACTGTGCAGATCAAGAAGATGGAGCACAAATTAACCGAAAGCCAGAACAGCCAGTAAGCAGAAGAGCCAGGCTCTGAACCCAGAGTCTATGCTTTCAGCCACCTCAGAATATCACAAACCCTGTTCTCTCCTTCTAGCTGGTGAGTTACCATTTAAACAAATAATTAAGGCACCATGGGTAGAATTTCTTCTTACAGAAGAGAGTTACGGAGAGGAGGCCATTCCAGGGGGAGGGGATAGCACATGCAATGGCCTATGGATGTGAACATCTGTAGGGGGGCATGAAAAGCCATGAGAGTATGGCTGGGTAAAGAATATTGGGTGGTGTGATGGTTAACTGTATGTGTCAGCTGACTGGGCCATGGGGGCCCAGACATTTGGTCAAACATTATGCTGGGCGTTCCCGGGTGAAATTAGCATTTGAATCAGTAGACTGAGTAAAACAGATTGCCCTTCCTAATGTGGGTGGGCCTCATCCAATCAGGTGAAGGCCTGAATAGAACAAAAAGACTGACCCTTCCCCAAATAAGAGAGAATTCTTCCTGCTTGACAGCCTTTGAACTGGGATGACTTTTTTCCCATCTTCAGACTCACACTGAAACATCAGCTCTTCAGGTCTCGAGCTTGCCAGACTGCAACTACACCACCAGCTCCTGGGCCTTCAGACTCAGACTGGAATTACACGTCAGCCCTCCTGGGTCTCCAGCTTACCAGCTACAGACTTTGTGGCTCATCAGCCTCCATACCTGTGTGAGCCAATTCCGTATAATAACTCCCTCTCTGACTCTGTCTCTATCTCTATTTTTATTGGTTCTGTTTCTCTGGAGAACCCTGGGAAGTGCTGGGGGAAATGAAAATAAAAGATATGTTGTGTCCAGATAATGATGGAGGCCATGAAGGATAAGGAGCCAGACAAAGCTGTCTCTTGCCCGCCCCCCCAAGAGAATTCCTGTTAACAAGAGGCCAAGCCATAGACTCTCAGAGCAGAATGTCGGGGACGACTGGAAAGGGACTCACAGTGACCATAAGATAGCATGCCAAGAGGCATTTGTGGTCCCAATCACAGGATCCAGATCTAGAGATGAAGGGGAATTTAGAGAGGTCCTAACTACCCCCCTCCCCACCCTGCCCTGCAGTTTATGGGAGAGAAGGCTGAGGCCAGGGAGGGGAGCGCAGGTCTGGGGTGACATCTGTGTGTGCGACAGAGGGGTTGTCAACACCTCCCCCCAAAGCACAGTCCGGAGCTCACTCCCCAAATCACCCATCCTCCCACCAACCCAGCTGGCCCCACTCAAGACATGCCTAGGAAAGCTTCCCCATGTCAAGGAGGAGAAAGAGGAAGTGTGGTGCCACACACACACACACACACACACACACACATCCCCTGGTTGTCATTTTGAGCCTAATTGTTTTAATACCAGCTGTCAGGTCTGCAAAATTCTCCTCTGGTACCAATGACCTGCAAGATCTAGAATAACAAGGATGTGTTTAAAAATAGTCCAGATTCCTAGAATTCAGTCCTCCTTCTCACCTGCCCTTCTCCATCTTACTGACAGGCCTGGTTAGAACTCCACTTAAAATTTATGAGTACAAAGCCAAACACTGTGGTTCAGATTTACTAGGAGTGGTAGAGGAAAGTGGTGGACAGGAGCAGAAGCTGAAGATGCAGGGACCTGGGCTGGTTTTCTGCAAAGCAGGCTGGAAACCTTGGCGGATACTCAGCCCTACACCCCCGTGGATTGACTTTCCCCAGTTCATCAAGCTGGGCACTCACTTCCTCCACTGCCCCCGGGGCTCCAGGTCTCCTGGGCCCTCGCAGACAAGCACCCCAACAGCTAAGATCTGAACACCCCTTGGTGGTGGGCCCATCAGCTCCCTGCAGCCCAGACCCCACAGACTCTGCTCCTTCTGCCTCCAAGCAGTATGGCAGCAAGGGAGAAGGCAGCTCTGCAGGCAGACAAGCTCAAGGTCAAATCCCACACAACTGCTAACTAGCTTCATGACTTGACAGTCAAATTCCTAAATCTCTCGCAGTCTCAGTTTCCCATCCGTAAAACCTGGCTCCCATGATCATTCTAAGAACAAACATAGGGGCTTCCTTGGTGGCGCAGTGGTTAAGAATCCACCTGTCCATGCAGGGGACACGGGTTCAAGCCCTGGTCCAGGAAGATCCTACGTGCCGCGGAGCAACTAAGCCCGTGCACCACAACTACTGAGCCTGCGCTCTAGAGCCCACAAGCCACAACTACTGAGCCCGCACGCCACAACTGCTGAAGCCCGCATGCCCAGAGCCCATGCTTGGCAACAAGAGAAGCCACCGCAATGAGAAGCCCGCGCACCACAACAAAGAGTAGCCCCCGCTCGCCGCAACTAGAGAAAGCCGGCCTGCAGCAACGAAGACCCAACGCAGCCAGTAAATTAATTAAGTAATTATTTTAAAAAAGAATACACGTAAAGTACAGGGTATCCTACACTCCGCAACTGGAAGGTAACAGAAACGCTTTTCTTCCCCTTCCTAAGCCCAGCTGTCTTACTCTTTCAAACACACTTAGGTAACAGTAAGTCAGGGAAAAATTTCAGTTAGTTCATAGCATCATTTATGAAACTGGAGGCAAGTTCAACATCCAACCCTGAGGAAACGGCTAACTCATGATTCATCTCTTCTACGAAGTCGTGTGCAAGCACTCAAATTCTATTTTACTGACATGAGAGAACGCTCACAGCGTGATGTTAGGAGAAAAAACCAGCATGCAGATTGTATTTATAGTGTGATCTCAGTAATGTGAATGAAAACATGAAAATAAAGCTAGGCAAAACGTTGACAGATTGTTTCTGGGCAGAGGACTTATCAGTGAGCGCTTTCTCTTTATTTATGCTTTTTCATTTCCAGAACAAAAATGCTCAAAGAAACTGACGGCCTCTTCTTGTTTCAAGAGAGAAGAGTTGGGCCACCATCATGGGGGGCAAACAGTCTCTTCCTAGACGACAAAATTAATTTAAAGTTCTGAAAAAAAGCTGTTTTCCATATTTGACCAAACAGTGAGGTAGCCCAAGGAGACGGAGAAATGAGTCTTGTTCTACACCTGGTTTGGTTGGTATAAATGAGTTGAGAGGAAGCTTCAAAGTAACTAGCCTTCCTCCTGCGGACGGGGGTGCGGGGAAATCAACGTGTGTAGACGGAGCCCCACCAGTCACTCCTGGGACAGCATGAGATGCTCAGCTCCAGGCCATTATGCAAGTCATGGGCAGGGTCAGGAAGTCTTCTCCCAGGACCCCAAGATTTAAGGCCAACCTAGAGAACTCTCATATGGCTTATAAACGGACAAGTCAGAGGATTCAGAGAAATACGAGAGAGGAAACTGTCTGACCCTTCCATGGGTTTAGTTAATAGACATGTCCATCTGTGAGGACAAGCAGAAAGCTCTGTCCTCGGAGGAACCTCAGGGAACACCTAACCCAACACGCTCAAGTTATAGATGAGAAAACGGACTGACTGAGGTGAAGTGATTTTCCCCAGAGTCATCAAGCCAAGAGGCGTGTTTGAAGCTCTGCGTGAAAGAGTAGGAGCAGAGCCCACGTGCAGCCTTACTGCCCTGGTGCCCTCAGGTGAAGGAACAAGGTCACTGCAGCTAAGCAGCGCACAAGGCTGAAATGGTGTCTCAGTGAGAAACAGTGCATCACGACATATCGTTTTCTTCCTCGCTGAACACATAGCTGCATTTGGATAGACATATATGTTTTAGAGCATAATTATTCTTTCCTAGAGATTCTCTCGGCTATTTCATCCCCTCAAGCCTTTGCCTTTCTGCTTAGGAAGGTGCACCCCTCCCCCAACTTTTTTTGGGGGCGGGGGCTGCATTGAGATTTTGTTGCTGCGCGCGGGCTTTCTCTAGTTGTGTTGAGCGGGGGCTGCTCTTCGTTGCGGTGCGCGGGCTTCTCATTGTGGTGGCTTCTCTTGTTGCGGAGCACAGGTTCTAGGCACACGGGCTCAGTAGTTGTGGCGCACGGGCTTAGCTGCTCCGCGGCATGTGGGATCTTCCCGGACCAGGGCTCCAACCCGTGTCCCCTGCATTGGCGGGCGGATTCTTAACCACTGAGCCACCAGGGAAGTCCCCCCACCCCGCGCCCCAACTTTAAACAAACTATACGTATCTGAAATCTGGATTTAGGGGGAGGAAACAACAGAATAGTTGCTGGCTTTCTCTAATGATTTAGCATATGGGAAATAAGAAACAGAGCTAATGCTTATTGATCATAGGCTGTTAGATGCCATACATATATTTTCTATTCTTATTCAAAAACAATCCTGTGAAGGAAGAATCCCATTTTGATGGGGAAACTGAGGGTCAGAGGATTAAAAGTCACCTGCTCAGGGTCACCCAGTTAGGAAGTGGCCTCTTATAACGCACTGCCCTGAGGCTCCCACAAATAGAAGCTGAGGTAGACAGCTAGGGAGGGGCAGAGCCTTGGTTCTCATATATTTAAACTAGTATCTCACAGCAGTGATACAGCTCGATTCCAATTGAGCAGCAATTTGTCTACTGTGTAAAGAAAAAGTCTCCTCTCGTGGGTAGACCTAGAGACTGTCATAGAGTGAAGTCAGTCAGAAAGAAAAACAAACATCATATAATATGCTTATATGTGGAATCTAGAAAAATGGTACAGATGAACTTATCTGCAAAGCAGAAATAGAGACACAGACATAGAGAACAAACATATGGATACCAAGGGGGAAGGGGGGGGTGGGATGAATCGGGAGATTGGGACTGACATATACGCACTACTATGTATAAAGCAGATAACTAACGAGAACCTACTGTAGAGCACAGGGCACTCTACTCAGTGCTCTGTGGTGACCTAAATGGGAGGGAAATCCAAAACAGAGGGGATAGACGTTTATGTGTAACTGACTCACTTTGCTGTACAGCAGAAACTAATACAGCATTGTAAAGCAACGAGACGCCAGTAAAAATTAATAAAGAAAAAAAGAAAAAGAGAAAGTCTCCTCTGCTTCCTAGAGCCGGCCCCCAGATGCCAATCCTGGGCCAGCCAGGCCCGCTCAGACACTGCTTCCGGGTCTCCCTGCATCAGGCAGCTGCAGGGATGAAGGGCTGCTGCCACTGCCCATCTCGGAGCTAGGAAAGGGGCGCAAAGAGAGAGCCCGTGTGCTGAAGAGGAGCTGGGACAAGGTAAAGGCGGACTTCCTGGCCCCGCAGGTCACCAGAGCAGCCCCTGAAGGCCACTCACCGCCAATCAGGGGCAAGCGGCTCGGCTCGAGGCCTGCCCACCCAGGGCTGAGACTTCCAGGCGCCCTCGGCCCTGGGCACGTCAGGCTGCCCCAGTCCCCACTCGCTCTCTCACCAGCCCCTGTTCCTCACAGCACGTCCTTCCAACAGACCTTGTTTCCTAGTCAGACCTCTGGGATTATAAGGATGACTCTGCCCTTCTTCTCTAGTGGACGGATAAATCCATGTTGTTCCTTATGTGGGTTCCCCCAAATGCAGACTTATTCCGGGTTCCTGCCCGGAAAGCACAAATCACTTCAAACCACCTCCTCCTCTGTACACTTTGTCCAAGTCTTGGAGGCCAGGAATGCCTCCCCTGCCCCTGTCCTGGGTGGCCAGCACCATCCTCCTCCAAGACCCTCCCTTCTGAACTCCAAAGTAATTTACCTGCGGGCCTCTTTCTTTGTCTGGAAATTACTGTGTCCACATAGGATCTTCCCTCTTAGACGGAGCTTGCTGGGGGAAGAATCACTCAGTGCACATGCACAGCGGTTTCAGAATCCTTACAAAGAAGAGGCAGACCTACTAGAGAATGGACTTGAGGACACGGCAAGGGGGAAGGGTAAGCTGGGATAAAGTGAGAGAGTGGCACGGACTTATATATACTACCAAATGTAAAACCTTCAACTGGTGGGAAGCAGCCACATAGCACAGGGAGATCAGCTCGGTGCTTTGTGTCCACCTAGAGGGGTGGGAGGGAGACACAAAAGGGAGGGGATATGGGGATATATGTATATGTATAGCTGATTCACTTTGTTATAAAGCAGAAACTAACACACCATTGTAAAGCCATTATACTCCAATAAAGATGTTAAAAAAAAAAAAAAAAAGAATCCTTACGAAGACCAAATGCTCACAGTGCTTGCAGTCCTTTCCATTGCCAGGGGAAGAAGGTAGGAGAAAAGAACTGCAGAGAATACACACTGTCCAGTATCAGTAGCAAGTGGAAAGGACGGAGGTGTAGGAACCGTCCACATCCCAGAGGCTGTCTCCCCTCCCACCCAGCCCCGTCCCTGACAGGTGACGCACCGGTGACAACTAACGGCTCTCCCCACCGGTGACCACGGGACAGCCCAGGCCACGGTGGATATGTGAGTTCAGGGACTGTGAGTGCTGTGGCCTCCCACCCAGCCCCACCAGCCTCAGCGCCAAGATGTGAGTAGCACGCTGGGCACCTGGAGTGCCAGGAAAAGGAGGCAAAAGGGAAGCGGGGCGCAGTCTCCATCCTCAGGTGCTCGTGCCTACTCCAGCTGGGATGGAAAACTCATTTGTGGGAATGATCTGGGCGCAGTTACAGAGCAAGTCACTTCTGGATGGAAACCAGGGGTTTGAACGGGAGGGCCTCATGGGGGCTCTAAAGGCCAGAAAAGGGAGGTGACTGGCCCGGTTAAGGACAGTACTGAGGGTAGAGCCCAACTCTGTAGCTCCAAGGTGGAGGCTCTACCCCCTGTGCTGTCTCAGCTCACAACATTCACAGCCAGGGAGGACCCCCAAGGAGGCTCGGCTGGGACTGAACAGGTTAATTCGGGAAGGGTACCACAGCCCCCGGCAAAGCAAATCAGCCTTGAAGTAACTGATGTACTTTTTACTATGTATTTGCTCTATGCAAGACACTGGGGAAGCAGAGATGAAGCTGCACAGCACCTGCCCAAGTAGTGATCACATTCTAACAGAAGGACAGGTACAGCATTATCCTCGTTGTCACCACCACCACCATCATCACCACCGTCATCACTACTACCATCACCACCCTCATCGTCACCACCAGCATCACCACCCTCATCGTCACCACCAGCATCACCACCACCAGAATCATCATCGCCACCATTATCACCACCACCACCATCATCTCTGTCATCACCAACATCAATACCATATGACCATCAACAACCTTGCCATCATAGCTACCATCCTGATACTAATACTCTAATACCTAATCTATGGCAGCACTGTGGATTACATTCATCATCTTTAATGCTCAAATATTCCTTTTAAAGTAGGAATTATAATCCCCATCTTACAAATGAGCAAAGTGGGGCTCACAGAAGGCACACAGCCTGCCCAAAGTGGTACTATAAGAACTTGGATTCTGGAGCAGGTCTGCTAGACTGCAAAACTTTCCCTCTTTTGCTCTCCCAGGCTACCTCCATCAACAAATAGTTACGTTAACATGTAATAAATGTTCTAACAGGCATAGGCAAGGAGCTTTGGGAGCACAGAGACGGGTGTGGTTAATTCTGCTGTGATAGCGAGCCAGAAGTTCACAGGCGAGGATATAGTCGAGGTAAACCTTGGGAGGGCTCTCGAGTCCTGGTGGAAAGAGTGATGGCCATGTGTTGCAAGGAGACTGGGAAGGATGCTGGGCGATCAGGGCACAGCAGTCCTGGAACACTGCAGGAGTGAGTAATGAGTGGGTGAGCGAGAGTAGTGTCAGCTGGGACCAGGACGCGAGGGCCGCACCCCTTGAGCCGCTGAAATGGAGTTAAGCCTGTGTGTTAGGAGGAAACCTGGGAGTCTTAGGCCAGGGCAGTGAAATGCTCAAATCTACTTTCAAAAGTTCACTGCGGGGTGAAGGTATATTGACAAGGATGTTTATGAGTCTGACGTTTATAAAAAGTGGCAACTGCTTACCAGGCTAGGAACAGAGAACTGCTCAAGTGAACCTGTTGCTAATCCACACAGTGGAATGCTCTGCTGTCATTAATCACGGTGATGTGTAGCATCCAGCAATTCATCCTCCAGGTATTCATCCCAAAGTTTACCACAATAAAAAATGATGATATGGGTGTGCATTAACACAGAAATATGCTGTAACATGTTGGTTAAGGAAAAACATATGTTATAATCCTAATTTTTTTTTTTTTTTTGGCTGCACCATGCGGCTTGTGGGATAGTTCCCTGACCAAGGATTGAACCCGTGCCCCCTGCAGTGGAAGCGCGGAGTCCTAACCACTGGACCGCCAGGGAAGTCCCCCTAATCCTACTTTATGTATATGCTAGCCCAAATATTAAAAGATATGAATCAAACTGTTAACAGTGGTTATTTCTGAACCATGAGATTACTTTGTTTTTTGCGGTACGCGGGCCTCTCACTGTTGTGGCCTCTCCCGCTGCGGAGCACAGGCTCCGGACGCGCAGGCTCAGCGGCCATGGCTCACGGGCCCAGCCGCTCCGCGGCACGTGGGATCTTCCCGGACCGGGGCACGAACCCGTGTCCCCTGCATCGGCAGGCGAACCCTCAACCACTGCGCCACCAGGGAAGCCCTGAGATTACATTTTATTTTCTTCCTCTGCATATCTGTGTTTCTCAGTTTCTACAACGGACACTATAACTTATAATAAGAAATGTTTTCAATTAAAGAGAGAAGGAAGAAAAATATGCAAGACAGATTGATGGAATGATGGATTCACTAGGGAGTGGGATGAGAAACATGCTGGGGAGGAAAAAACAGAAGGAGGAGAGCCAGTGAAGCGGCCTTGGCAGCGGGACTTTGATTCATTCATTCATTCAGTGCCCACCTGGGGGAAACTGGTGCAGAAGGAACAGTATCACAATTTTCATTGTTCACTTCTTACCTGTATGTTGGATGCCTGCAACAGAGCCAGTCACTGGAGACACCAATGTGACCAAGATACTCATCTGTCTTCCCAGAATGTACGTTCTATGTTGGGGGACAGAAAGATAAGCCACCAAGTGGTACGGAGCAAGGCATCCGTGGATGTCCAAAGTGCTGGGGATACAGCAGAGGGACACAGGAGCTGAGTTAAATGGGACTTCTCTGCGAGCTTGGGGCCTGCAGACTCATGCAGGCCAGCCCCAGGGGAGTGGAGTTTGCTGTTCCAAGCAGAGGACACAGAGCACAGTGTAAATGCTCAGAGGTCACAAGAGAGCCTGGCAGTACAATACCAACAGAACCAGTGGGATTTCTTCCCCTGAAGACATTACAGAACAAGCAGACATTCCTGCCCAGCTGGATATGGGGTTTTCTGTGGCTGCCTCTGCACGTTACCCATCTAGCAGCCATCTCCCTCTTCTCCCTTAGTTTATAGAAGCTCATCTCTGATCCAGCTGCCAAGTGGAGAAAGTAGGCTCCTCCCCTAACCCAGGGGATGAACATGATTGGTTTAAGTCAAGCAATTAATCCTGTATCCCTTTTCCGGTGATTAGTGTAGAAGTAGATACATGACAAAATTCTGGCCAATGAACCCTTAGAAGAACCCTGCTAGGTGGCTTCTAGTTAGGATTTTGCTCCTCAGTAAGAGGAAAGAGCTGCTAAGGAAAAGGTTCATTTTATACCTGCCCCCTTAGATCCAGCTTGGGATGCTGCTCTGATGCTTGGAGCTGTGGCAGCCAATTTATGAGCATGAGGGACAGGCTAGGAGAGTCGCAGAGACAAGGGTCCAACCTCCTAATATTTTTGAACTGCAGACCATTCTTAGAAATGCCCATCTCCAGCATTCTGTTATGTAAGATAATTAAATGCCTTTGTCATTAAGCCTCTGCTAGTTTGTTATTCTGCTCCTGCCGCCAAATGCATCTTACGTTGGTTATTCTATGCCTGCCTCAAGACCAAGAGCTAACGTGACAGCTTCTGTGGGTCTGGCACACTGGGATGTGATCCCGATCGTCATCTGACGCCTGAAAGCCAATATTTCCCTTCCATCAGGTCACACCTCCCCTGCAGCCTTCTACATGCACAAAGAAATAAAGCTGTTGACTGTGAATAAAGCTGTAGTTTCCACCCAGCTATCAGCATCATTGCCCTCAATATTGATGAGTTGCGTGCAGAACAGATTATACCAAACCCACAGAGGAAGATGGGCTGATGGAGCCAGCTCTTCCTTTCCCACAAACAAAGCACACTTGGTCAAAGAAGCAGGAAACAAAACAAAAGGAAAAAAGTCCACCCAGATCTCATCTACTTGTTGTGGATGCAAGGGTGGCCACGTCTGCACCAGGGGTACCAGAGGGCCGTCTTTGGAGGCCCTGCCTTCCTTTTAGGTCCCCTTGCTCCCCTTCCCTAGAGGCAGAAGAGGTAAAACTCAGGTGAATGAGGCAACCGGCAGGCAAGGAGCTTGAGATCATAGGGACAGATGGCAGAACTGGGCTGTGCAGGGCCCAAGAGCAAAGCAACCAGGGCTGAGTGGGCTCTGCCTGGGAGAGAAGAGAGGGGAGCACGTGTCTGCCTTATTCAGAGACTGAAGTGCATTTCTGACCGTTGCGTTCGCCCAGGGAGCAGGATGATGCAGCCCTGCACCAACCAGGTCCTGCCACGCGGCTCCTGCACGCACTGTGACGCACCTGGGGAGAAGCGGCCTGGTTTAACCACGCTCGCATGTCACTCTCACGGCGCCCGTCCTGCTCAAACACCCTCAGTGGCTCCTGCTATCTACAGAATTGAGCCCACTCCCTTTCGCCCGGCCCTCCACAACATCCCCCACCACTAAGGGCTTGTCGCCCACTCGGCTCTGGTGTGCACCCAAAGGCCAAATGCTGGCGCAGGCTCTCAGGCAGCCCATGGAAACCCTGCGAACTACACCAGGGCTTTGATTCCTTCTTCCTCAGCGAGGCGCCCCTTGCCACTTCCTGTCCTCAGCCCACCGGGGCTCCACGCTGGATGCAGCACGTCTGTCTGGGCTGAGGTGCTGCCGGGAGCCCTGGGTGAGCCACAGGCCAAGCTGCTCCAATCACACCCCACCACCAGCAGCCACAGCAGGCCCCGGGGGGCTCCCCAAGCTGAGGGACACCGGCTTACGTGCACAAGGACCTTCGAGCTCAAAAAGAGCAAAGGCCTGAAGGATTATTCCTCTTAAACTGTTGTCTAAAGTTGTGTAAGGGGTTCGTTAGCACAGACATGGAACCAGGCCCCGATTTACACCTCTCCTCAAGTCAGTAGATGTGGGCTGGTCCTATTCCGCAGCTCCACTGCCTCTGGCAAATTGCTCCAGGGTAATCTCTCTCTCTCTCTCTCTCTCTCTCTCTCTCTCTCTCTCTCTCTCT
>NW_021703782.1:7952628-8065710 GCF_005190385.1 Monodon monoceros | reverse complement strand
TCTCTCTCTCTCTCTCTCTCTCTCTCTCTCTCTCTCTCTCTCTCTCTTTCTCCATGAAATGAGATAGGGCCTGATGGAAATAGCATGACTTATGGAGTAAGACAAATTTGGGTTCAGAATTGGTCCCAGTCATTCTATAAAATGCCTGACCAGCATTCCTCAAAACTGTCAAGGTCACTAAAAACAAGTCTGAGAAGCTGTCAGTCTAGACAAGTCTGAGGAGACATGATGACTAAATGTAATGTGGTGTCCTGGGTGGGATCCTGGAAGAGAAAAAGGACATTAGAGAAAACTAAGGTAATGTGAATAAAGTATGGACTTTAGTCAATTGTGACAAATGTTCCATACTAATGTGAAGTGTTAATAACAGGACAAACTGGGTATGGGGTATATAGGAACTCTCTGTAACACCTCTGCAATAATTCTGTAGATCTGAAACTGTTCTGAAATAAAACGTTTATTAAAATATAATAATAATAACTGGTCCCAGGCACTTAATAGTCGTGTAACTTTGGGAAAATGATTTCCCCTCTCTAAGCCTCAGTTCCACGTTATAAAATGGGATAATAATAACGACCTCATGGGGGTGATGAAACATGTGTAAAATGTTTTCATAACGCCTAGCACACAATCTGCACTCATTAAACGTTCCTTTTTTAAGTCCCAACCAAGAAATATATTTAAGATTCAATAATAGCAAATAATTAACCCATATTTAAAATTTCCAGTTTTCCCCAAAATGTCCTTTATAACCTTTTTCTTGGCCCAATATCAAGGCTCATGTATTCCATTTTATTGTCAGGCCTCTTTATTGTCCTTTAGTCTAAAACAGTGGCCCCCTCCTTCCCTTTTTTTCTTTCATGACACTGACACAAATTTAAACCAGACATTCCCAGGAGGTCGAAGAGCAGAAGCTTCCCACCAGAGTGGGAGCTGAAATCTGGCTTGAGTGATGTGGTCACTTTTCACTCAAACCCCCTGTTAAGCCATGCCCTGCCTACCATACACCATGCATTTTGCTAAGGACACTGTATACATTGTCTCACATTTCTCAGCAACCTTATCCCTATTTGACAGATGAGAAAACTGAGGCTCAGAACCGTTAAGTGACTTGCCAAAGTCCTACAGCAGTCACTAGCAGAGCTGGGATTTGAACTCTGGCTCAAAACTCAGGTTCCTTCCCAAAAACCAAAACCACAGTCCTTTCAGGGAAGCTCCCCTTTACTGGGAGAGACCGGCATGGAAACAAGCCATTACAACAATACAATGACAAAAGTGCCAACACACAAGCAAGTGGGGGACACCACAGGAACCAAGAGAAAGGAAGTGGGAGCCTCAGTGGATACCAGAGAGCCTTCCCAGGCAGGGGGCAGGCGGGGCCCCGGGAGGGGGCAGCACCCTGTCCTGCAGCCACAGAGCGAAGGTGCCTTCGCCAGAAGGACACAGGTGCACAGGGGATGAGACGGGAAAGCAGGTGGGCACCGGGATGAGGAGGGTCCTGAAAGTCTGCCTTCATTTTTGTACCTGCTCATTCATTCATTCACTCACCAAATGTCTGTGGCGCTTCTATCAAGTGTCAGGCCTGTCCTGGCTGCTAAGGGTACAGCAGAGAACGAGGGTACACAGACGGCAGCCTCGCGGAATTTACAATCTAACTGGGAAGGAGACAATAAATAAATAAGTGATACGCATGGCAGTTAAGTGTAGGGAGGAGAATAAAGCAGAGGGGACAGGGAATACCTGGAGCCAGAGGGATGGAAAGGCCTGGATGAGATATCTGAGTAACGATCTGAAGGAGGGAGTGAGGGAGGCTGGCAGTGAGAGTGGCAGGGGAAGAACATTCCAGGTGGAGGAAGCAGCCGAGGCAAAGGGTAAATTGAGGCTGGAAGGGAAGAAGTGCCCGGCTGAGGGGCCGCTGAGGGGCCGCACTGGTACCATGGGAGCAGCACACTATCCCTACATGTGCGACAAAACAGTTCAGGCACGATCGTGCCGGGCACCATGCTGCCAGCTTCAGGACCACCGGATGTCAGTGACAAGAGCCTTAGCGATCTTCACGCTCATTAATGACCCTGGTGGGGAGGATCTGGAACATGGTGGGCAGGGCCTTGAAGCCCCTATCAGAGCACATGGTGAAGGGATTCAACTATGGCTAGGGCCAGCCCCACAGGAGCCACCCCTGGCCTGACATTCCAGGTCCCAGGACCCCCCATCACACCCCAATACCCCAACCCTGACTGCCGGCATGGCGACACATGAGAAGGCCATGGCCCAAGCCTCTATAGGATCTCAGCTGCTGGAGAACCGCCATGCAGATAAATTTCACCTGCCAAGTTACTAAACCTCTCCAGGCCTCTATTTTCTCATCTGTGAAATGGGGATAATAATGGCCCCTATTTCATAAGAAGGATGATATGACTTAATAAATGTAAAGTCTTCACAACACCATTTGCACATAATAGGAACTCAATAGCTGTGAGTGGCTGTCCATTATTAGGGTGGTTGTTCCTGCTGCTATTATTATTATTATCAGTATTATTGACAGTAGCCCCAAACTACACTCATAGTCTACCTAAGGGTTTCCAGGACCACCGGGGAGGGAGAAGAACTGGAGAAACGCAGACAATGGAAAAGACACCCCCTTCCCTCAACTTGTCTTCCACCCCCACACCACCTACCCAGCTTACGTGCCTCCCCCTGCCCATTCACTCCTTCTCCTCCAATCTAGTGTCCCCCTTTTCTCTTGGTGTCAATAGCGCTCCCCAGGAACGCACTGTAAATACATTAGCAGCTCATTAACAACCACAAACGAATACACTTTGCCTCATGCCAGGCCATGTCTAATCAACTGCTGTCATAAATGCAATTCTATTCTAATAATCCTCTGCACTCCCAGAGCATCCTTCATCCAAGGCCTTTCTGACAACCCTTGGCCCCCAGGAAAGAGGCGGTGCCTTGCTGAGTTGCAGTGTCTGGGCTTATAAGAGCTATGAGAGTCCTTACATATCTGTAGACCACCCTTTCCCTCAGCTTGAAGATTAAAAAAAGCCCAGAGAGGGGAAGTGAATTTCCCAAGGTCACACAGCAGGTTGGGCGCCAAGTCAGTGGGAACCTGGGCTTCCAAGCTAGCATGTATTGCTCCACAGCAGGCATTTAATCCTCAAGTGACCCTCGAGGGCAGGTACCATCAATACCTCTGCTTTGTGGAGAAAGACAACAAGGCTCAGAGAAGTTAAGGACCTGCCCAACATCTCCTGATAGCCGTTGTAGGTAAATGCAGAGGGAGGAGACTGAGGAGACTGACCTTACCTACCGTGAGGCTTTCTAGGAGTCTCTCGGTCGAGAAGGAGCAGAGGAAAGGGGGGTCCGTGGGACAGGAAGGGGAGGAGAAGGATTTACCACAGCATCTCGCAAAGTGACCTCTTGGGATACAGACTCATAAGGCCACAAAAGTGACGCATCAGGAAACAAGGCCGTGTGTATTTATTGGAAATGCATACTCCTGCCCGAGGGCTCTGTCTGGGTCTGCCTGGCAGAGGCAGGCTCCAGACAGCGAAGGACTGACTTTCACACCAGCAATTTGTCGCCACAGATCCATCAAGAGAGATCCTTTAATATCTGGCCCCCTTCTGTGATGCCACAGTGCCTAGATCTGGCCCCGAATCTGTGTTGCTGATGGGAACCAACACCACCCATTAACCCAGAACTAGCGCAGACAGAGCAGGTCCCCACAACGCATATGGAAACCAGTGCTCGCATATTTATATGGATGCTCTGCCTTTGCTTGGCAGAAATGAGTTCAACAAAAATCAAAACGTACTTCAGAAGGGTTCCTTAAGTAGTAGGGATCTGCTTTATGAGGTCTGGGGGCCACAGAAGAACCTCTGGGGTCACCCTGTCCGTGGCTCTGTCTTCCAGCCCACCTGTACCCAAGCCACTCATGCGGAGGGCTCCCTGTGAGGCCACCCAACTCCTCCAGCGTCCGTTCTCCTCCTCCTCCAACATCCAGGCCGGCAGGACAGACCCCAACGCATCCCCGGCCACTGCATGAAACCTCAGCTTTGTCCAACCATGCCTTTCCTCACCCAGCAGACAGGCCTAACGGGCCAGAAGGGATTTGTTCGGCTCTCCAGATCCATCATAATCTGAGCGCTTAAAGGTCCCCCAATGCCCATTTAGACAATCCCCATTTTCTAACAGCCAGTAAATACTCTGGGACCGGGTGAGCATTTTTAAAGGTCCTTAAATAGCTCATTTGCATAATCCATATTTTCAGAGCCCCTAAGCATGTGTCCTGCCTTCCTAATCTCAATCTTTATTATGCGTGAGGAAGAAAAGGCTCCCAAGGAGTGTAGCAGCCCTTCACAACCCTTCTGGGAGAATTGATTCTTGTTTTCAAAAATGACCACGTTTTCAAAAGCAGGCACGGAGCTAACCACAAAAGGAAAATATTTAAAGGGAAGCTGTTAACCTGTGTAGGCCTGCAAATGTTCTTTCCTTGAAGGCAGGAAACTCCCCTGCGGGCTCCTAGGGGTACTAATTACACACTGGCCCCTGCAAATGCTTCAGTGAAGGTTGGAGCCCTGCCCCCTCCCACACTGGTTCCCTCCTGGAGCCTCTAAGAACACAGCTTCACCTGAACATCTCTTTCAGGATCACTTTTCCAGTTTTTGTCTCAGCCCAAAGCCCTTCCTGCAGAAAGGAACGGAAATTTGCCAGGAGAAATTTAGGTGTCAGGATTATGGGCTGTTCAGCAGGAATCTTGGGTAAAGCCTCTACCCTGTGAGCAACAGGAAAGTTGATTCCTGCAGAAGAAAGCCCCAGGGGATAGTGAGAAAAAGCCCCCAGGAAGATGAATCCAAGACAAGAAAGATGCCCCCTGCGGCGCCTCCACTCTCTTGGATGGAAAAACGATCTGTCCTGTTAGGAAGGACATCCAAATTCCAAAACACCTGCAACCACAGTCAAACATGGGCACCCCGCCCCCCCTCCCCAAACACACACAGAATGTTGAGCCAAAGAAGCCAGGCCTGAAAAGTACATACTGTATGATTTCGTTCCTATAGACTTCTAGAATAGACAAAAAGAACCTACGATGAGAGAAGCCAGGACCAGGGGTATCCCGGGTTTGGGGCTAGAGAGAAGACGTGGGGCACTTCTCAGGCACAGGTAACAGCCTGATCTAGGTGCTGTCTCCCTGGGTGTGTTCACTCTGGGGAAATGCACAAAGCGATACACTTTTTCTTTCTGGAGGTAATCCAAATCCCCTTAGTTCCAGTTTCAACCTCCCCCCAGTCTCTCCTGGCATGGCTCTCAAATCCCCTCCTGCTGCACCTTATTTATCCAGAATGCCCAACTATCTGTGAAAAGGGTCACTCCTCCTTTGTCCAGATTTTGGATTTAAGAAGGGTGGGCTGTCTTTATAGTAACACGGACATCTCTAAATGGACTAGGGGCTTCTTTGCCGTTCTCTGCCCCGTAACTCCCACACCTGCTAGAAACCCCACCACATTAGAGAGGGGTACCTAATGGGGGGTTGGCGGTGGGAAGGCGTGGAAGCAGCCGGCAGAGAAACTCAGTCAGGTCTGGCAAAGAAGGATGTCTCCCTGTTGAGTGTCTTTGAAGCTGGGAATGGGCGCCGGGCCAGGTGGTGCCGGGTTTCTCCAGCCTCAGGCAGGCTGCAGGGCTGGATAAACCTGAGACCCACTGCCAGGCCCTCCAGAGACTGGCTGAGCTCAGAACCAGAAGGAACGAGGGGGCAGAGAAAGCTGGGGAGGAGGGAGACGAAGGGAATGAGGGGGAGGAGTGAGGAAAGGAAGGAGAGAGGAAGGGGGGAAACTGAGCGGCTCTGAGAGCCAGCTGGGCGCTGGTGGGTGGCGGCGCAACCCTGCCGACTCTGGCCTCTCCCGCTACATCTCGGGCTGCGGGGCCGGCAGCAAATGGGGAGGCCAGAGGAACTTGGACACTCGGGACTCTCAGCGGATCCGTCGCCAACATCCTGCCCTTCCTGCTTCACACAAACACATCCCGCCCCAGCCCACTGGCCTCGCCCCCTGCGCCCTCCGCCCCACGCGCCCTCCCCCGGGCACCTCCTCAGACTCCACGCAGCCGGGCCTCCGAGGGGCTCGCGCCCCGGAGGCGGGGAAAGGGAGAGAGGCTCCACAAAGAGCCCAATTCCCAGGTGGGACGTTCCTCCGCCCCCACCGCGTCCCCTTCGTACCCCGCCCCGGTGGGGAGAGTCTGCGGTCCGCACAAGCAAGTCAGCGCCGCGGCCGCTGGTGACGTCGCGCGCCCAAGCTGGCTACCCGGGGTGAGTGTGCGCGCGCGGCGCGAGCATCCCGCTCGTTCCCGAGCCCCTCCGCCCGGGAGCCCGCCTACCTTCCTCCCGGCTCCGCTCGGCGCCCGTCGCCTTTGCCTGCACACTCCCGCCCGGTGTCGCCAGGGCTGTTACCAGCAAGTCCCAGTTCGCGTCCCGAGAGCGCTTCCCGGGGTCTGGCTGCGGATGCGCGGAGCCCTCGGCGGGGGCGTTCGAGAGCCCCCGCCTCCCTTGTCACGGCCGTGCATGGCATCATTCCCCTGGAGCCCTCGTCCCCACGTCTTAGCCTTCTGCGGCCGGCGTCCGAGCCCCACTGGTGCCCCCTCTCTTCCACACCTTAGCTCGGAAACAGCACATCGTTCCTACCCACCACCTCATCTCTTCCGGAGCCCAGCCCGGAAGGCCCAGAGCCAATCTACCCTTCTCTTCCTCTAGTTTCCCAGTTTCTTCCTAGTTTCCACCTTCTCTCAGACCCTCCAGCGCCCAAATCCTGAGCAAGTCACCTTTCAGATGAGTGAAAGAGAGAGAGATAGATAGATAGACAGATAGATCGATGCACAGATAGAGATAAAAATGTATACTGAAGGGACAACCCAGGACCCCAGTTTGGCCAGGACAGCACCCAGGCTTTCACAACCTGCTTAATAGAAATGAAGCTGCAGCATTCCAGCTGCATAAGCTGTGCAAACTGTAAAGTGCTTTAAGCCCCTTTCTAACTAGCCACAGTAGCAGCTTAGACTGGAAACCCAAGTTCTGCTTGCAGATACTTTGGGCACAGCTCCGATTCTGCCAGGCTTGCCTACCAACATCACCACACGAATTCATCCGTTCTGTCAACCAGCATCCGCTGAGCCTACTGCAGGCACACACTGTTGGGTCCTGTCACCCAGAGACCGACAGGGCATGTGCCTGCTCACTAGGGGCTGACATTCTGGTGAGCATCAGACCCCCTCACAGTAACTCCATGTGGTAGGTGCCCTGGGAGAGGTTAAGGATGGAGAATTATGAAACACTGGAGGGAAAGCATTTGACCTGGGTCTTGAAGAGAGGGTTGGGAGTTTCCAGGAGAAGAAATGGCCTTTCAGGCAGATGCACCAGGATGCACCCATAGGAGTGGATGCCCCATCTTTCCCGGGATGGGAAGCAGACTGGTGGGACCGGATCACAGTTCCCTAAGGTGACGGTGGGTAGTAGACAGCGTCCAAGAGAAGAGGAGAAGGTTGGCTGATGCCAGGTTGAGAGAGGCCCTGACCACCAGCTTATTTCTTCTGTTCCTGTGCCCTCTGCTAGACCTGTCCCCAGGCCTCTGGGCCAGCTCTTCAAACTATGGACACATGACAATCCGAGACTTAATCGGCCCTCCTACTGGAGAAGCTCCGGATGTCACAGGGTTGCACTGCTGTCAGCAGGCCCTCCATCTGTCTGACTTTAATCCCCCCACCCCCATCCAGGCACGGCCTCCCCCTCAGGGTGACTCAGCTCCTGGCTCCTTCCCTTCCTGCCACCAGCTGAGACGTGTGACCGGTTACCATGGTGACCGCAAGGAGCCCGGTTCGTACCTGTCTTTCCGGATGAGACCTGGATGTCTAAATTGCTCCTGAGACCTGGATGTCTAAATTGCTCCTGAACGGAATGCCTGGGCACAGCTGCTCACCTGCAGAGGTGTGTGTCAGGCGGCATCTCAGGGCCCTCCCCCCCTGCACGAACCCGGGGTGGGGGCAGCGGTAGGGAGCGGGAGACCAATGACAGATGCCTCCACCACGGGGACTCCAGGCTGGTATTTCTCTCCATAAGATGCGGGTCTCCAGAGGGAGGGGGACAAAGCACATGAAGGCAGGAGCTGAGAGCTACCGTCCAGTTTGTCTGTGGAAAAACCAGGACTTTCCACTATTCCAGGTCATGACACATGTGTATCCTTCACAAATACACTTGGGAGAGATGCACGCTCATTTGTCAAAGGTTATCATTCTTATCAGAGTTACACACCCACGCTCACAGCACCAAAATACTCTTCCTGGCACGTGGCCCATTACTCTCCTGCCTCAAACATTCCATAGCTCCCCAGTGCCGAGAAAGAAGATTCAAACCAACTCCTCACCCTGGCCTCAGCCTCCCTTTTAACTCTCTCACAGGCTACCTAGTGACCACACTTGCTGTTCCCCGCCCCATGCCACAGCCTCAGGAGACTGCTTCCTGCTTCCCAAAGGGTCTCCAGCTGCCATGCTTGTCTTCAGCTGACCATCTGCCTGGGCTTCACTGCATAACCACTTTCTCAAGTCGTCCTCAGCCTCAAGGCTCAGCCCCATTCCTCAGGCCCTTGGCCCCTCTCTTATCCCCAGTTAAAATTTCATCCCCCTTTCCTTCTTCCTGGTTGCATTTTTGGGACCTATTAGAAGACAGTCTGCCATGAATCACACAGACTTGAGTGTATCTGTCACCCCCAAAGGCAAACACATGGTTTTGTTTATTTTTGTGTCCCTCTGCTTCTCGGGGGGCCTAGCACAGGGCCAAAGTGAATGGGAACTGCATGGCACTGGTTCACCCTCTCTCTCCTCTCTAGGCAGGCTTTGAAGACCTCCACCAAAGATAAATGAGGAGACCTTGGTCGGACAGTCATTCCACGCTCACACATAGATCCCTCACCCCTGGACTTCCAGACCAAGTGAAGTGGCACTTCCTCCATCCCAGCTTTCCAGAGCTGCAGCTGCCTGAGGGGAGGTGGGCTGCTAGGCATTCTCTTCTGGGGGTGGAGACAGGGCTCCCTGGCATTAGTCAAAGGCGGCAAGAGACTCGGGAAATGGGCTGCAAGAATGCATGGATGGTGCTCCAGCTATACCCAGTCCCAGCCCCAGGGCACGGATCCCACCGAGTGGTGGGGCCTTAAGCAGGTGGCAGCAGGCTCTGGCCCCCAGGACACAGCTGGCCGAGGCTGTGGCTGCAACCCCGAGAGGCCCCAGCTGAGCCTGCACACAGAGCTCTTGGAGGCAAGGCTAACGTAGTTAATTGGTTCCAACCTTCGGCTAGGAGTTATGAGCATTGATTGGGCACCCGTGGGGCTCAGAAGCTGTGACCTCCGTGGATGCTTCACTTCCTTCTAAGCTTGAACCGAGAAAAGGGAAATTCGATCAGAGGTCGTGGTGCTCACTTCCCAGCTGGGCTGAAGCATAAATAGTGGAGGAGCAACCACTAAGAAATCAATGGTGAGGAGGGATGATGGCTCTCCTCCCCCAGGCGGGGCATGGCTGCCTCTCCGGGGAAGAGCCAGGCCCAATCAGAGCAGATGACAGGAAACAATGAGCCACGTTCCCGCTGCCCAGCCCCAGTCCCCTGGCCTGTCTCAGAAGGGCTTGCATCTGCCCTGACTCTTGCAACACGGGGACTTCCGGGCTGGGGAGAGGAAGAGGGGACTTCACGTAAAGGTCTTGGCACTTGAGCTTGGGCTCTTGGGGGAGACGGGGACTGGCCCCGCTTAATGCAGTTTAACGCAGGAAGTTAAACCCTGCCTTTAACTTTGGCCCTATGCTTGACCCCCGAGAAGTAGAGGGACATGAAAATAAACAAAGCCGCGTGTTTGCCTTTGGGGGTGACAGATACACTCAAGCCTGTGTGATTCATGGCAGACTCTGTCTTCTAACAGGTCCCCAAATGCAACTGTGTGTGCCCCCCCACCTCCACACAGAGACCCCAGCCCATTCCCCTGCCATTCCTCCATCCTCCCAGAAGCTCATCCATCGTCCAGTCGTCCAAATATCAGCTCATTCAAGAATTAATTCAACAAGTAAGAACTGAGTCCCTACTCTGTACCTAGCCCTGCGCTAAGCTCCTTGTGACCTCCCCTGTAAAATGGGGACGGTTCTGCCTGCACTTCATAGGGTATTTGTGAGAATCAAACGAGAAGACAACTGCCATGTGCTTGCAGCCTGTGAAGTGTTATGAGGTATGGCTTTGACAGGGAGAAGCCCTTTGGGTGCTTCCGAGAGAGGAATGTTCCAGCCCCTAAGGGACTCCTTCCCCTCCCTTGGTCCTTGCAGTCCCAGCCAAGGAGCCCTTGATTGGCATTTACGGGCTAGTTTCTCAGGCCAACTTTGTACTTATTCCTAATATGAGGATTTAGTATATATTTTCAAGACTTTTACAAAAGTATGCTTCCCCAAAATTTGCTCTATGACCTAAGCGGGTAGTTGGCCTCTCTGTGTGTCAGTTTTCTCATCTGTAAAATGGGGATAATAAGGGTAGCTGTCTTACAGGACTGCTGTGAGGCTCTGAAGAGTTAATATATATGGGGTGCTTAGAACAGTGGCTGGCACGCAGTGGGTACTACGTAAAGGTGAGCTACTTAGGACCATGATGAGATCTGCCGGTGGGACGGGAGGATTCAAGCTAACATCTTATAAAGGACCCAAGGGAGCCTAGTGGACAAATGCTTGGCTTTAAAACACTTCAAGCCCTGGTCTCCCCAGGCCTTAACCAACCTCCATATAACAGCTTCCTTGGGAAAGAGGCTGTCTTACAAACTCAGCCTGGAGATTCTGTGTCCTAAGACACTGCAGCCTCTGAGAGAAGACACAACAGAGTCTCAAGCAAATAAATAACCCTGACCAACTGCTTCTGTGTCCGCAACAGCATTTACTTAGCCCCTGCCTCCGGCTGAACACTGGTCTGGACACTGCAGAAAACGAAGAAAAGAAACAAAGCACTGGCCTTGAGAAGCCTACAGCCCACTGGGGAACTTTTCAAGAAATGTAACCAAAGCAGCCCCTGCCCTGTCCAGGCAGTGTGTCCTAGACAGAATGGTCCCTCTCTTAGAGAATCTAACCCTTCTTACTCGCGTGATTATGCATGGAACAGACAGTAGGGGGCCAAAAGCACAAGTCTAGAAAAAGGGACTGCAGAACAGCGCTCCCATGAGCACTCCTGAGAAAGGCCTGCAGGTCATGCCAAGCCCACCGTCCTGCCCAGGTTACCATGGCCATCATTAGGAGGAGCGGCACTTTTCACCGTGGACTCGGGTTTTTGTCCTCTGCGATCAATGAGCCAAAACGCTTGCAGATAAGAAGTGGCCGAGTGGTCCTGCTGGGTCCAAGGCAAGGTCCACTCCAAGTGCAAGAGCACATGACGACATTAGACAAATGCCAGAAGTCAGGTCCTGGATACAGTGTATGGGACAAAGACTGGGCATCAAAATGCCAGACTGAGTCATCAATCAAGGGATGAAGTGGGCAGTGGAAGCAGAGGAGGACTGACATGCTTCCACCTGTTTTCTTCTCTAGTCCTTACAACACAATTAAGGTTGATTATTCCCCTTTTACAGATGCAAAAACTGAAGCTCAAAGGGGTTATTTGTCCCAAGGCTCCTCAGTGGTTAAGTGGTAGAACAAAGACCCGAGTTTTTTTATCCCTAAAGCCTGAGTTTTTTCAACTATACCACACAGCCTACAAAAATAGAGCAATCATTTCCATTGCTATATTTCTTCTTAATATTTAATTAATATTTACTTCATCAGACACCCCTTAAACATCCTCAGTGTCCTAGGGCGGCAGCTAGGCATCTCTAACCCAAAGCTCCTGCATCTCCAGGCCCCAGGGAGGGAAGCGCCGCTCCTCCACTCCCTCTCCACTGGCGCACCGCGTCGGCGCTGACAGTACAGCTCCAGTTTGTTCAAACTCCAGACCGAAGGCTCAGACTCAGCTTCTGACGTGCTGAACAAAAAACAGGGGCAGGAACTTGTCTCAATCAGTGAGTCAGGGTGGTGGTGAGAAAGTGCCGGGGCGGAGCGGACAGCGCGGGTGGCGCACGTTTCCCCGGGTCGCGCAGCAACCACCCCCCACCCCGCCCCGAGTCCCGCCCTGACCGCCACTGGGGGGCGCTGCTCTCAGACCCAGCGCGTGCCAGAATCACCTGCAGACCCCTGACCCACCCCGCTCTTTCCCGGCGGGTGGCTGGGGTGCCTCACAGCCCCCCCCCCCACAAGGCATCTGATGCTCCATAGGCCCCAGTTTGAAAAACACTGCAGGGGGCAGGGGATGCGGGTCCTAGGCTGGGGCAGGCGGCTGCGGTGGATGGGCATGTGATGTCAGCCGGCGGTGATTACTTTCTAAAGAGATGCTTTCTGTCTTAGAATCTAAGATGGTCCCTTGGGGATGGGAGCGGCAGGAGGGGCATAAAGAGCTTCTAGGCCACCCCTGCTCTATTTGGGGGGGAGGAAACCCACACCCAGAGAAGATGCCTTCAGTCTCTTTCAGAGCTGCTTTTCTTTCAGTTACCGTTTCCCAAAGGTGCCCCCTCCACAGACAGCCTTCCTCCACTGAGAATTTCTCCCCTGCCTCTGCATCACCTGGAGAGGCACTGCTCCCCTCCTCAGGCCTGCCTATCACTCTAGACCTTCTTTCACTACTGAGGCAATCGTCTTTCCCCAGCTAGGTGGGTTGGGCAGGTGGGAACATTTGCAGAAGGGGAACTTAAAACCGTACAGGGTGAATCATGATTGCAATCAAACCTGGGAAAGTCCTCATGACTATATCTTCACCTACATTACAATAAACACATTGCCGCACACACAGTCCTCTACCAAACACGTTTACACATCTTAAAGTAGTCATGAAAGATCACGTACAATTAATTTCCAGTTTCCACCCTTTGCTCCACGGAAGTGGTTCAGGAATTCCCTCTCCCAGAGATTTCATGAAATGTTGATAAATTATTGTTGCCTTGTTGCAGACAACATGCCTATTAAGAGATGTGTGTGTGTGTGTGTGTGTGTGTGTGTGTGTGTGTGTGTGTTCTGACTCTCCATCCAAATGTTCACCTTTTTTCATTGGGCTGTTGATCGCTGTCCCGTTGCCCCCCAAACCCCCTGCCCATCTGGGTGACCTGGGACAAGTTACCCAACCTTTGAGTCTGTTTCCTCATCAGTGAAACAGGAATACAACAGAACCTTACTGCAGGGATGCTCCAAGGATCAGAGGACGTAATCCATGTAAAGCACTTAGTAACGTGTCTGGTACATGATAAACATTCGATAACTGGTAGTATAAATTTGTTACTGGAATTAACGAACCAACGTACACCACGTATAGCCCCGCCTCATGCCTTGCTCACCCACCTCTGTCCATGAGGCCACATCACCCAGGCTTCTATGAGGTGCCCTCCCATGTTTCCACTACCTGCTGGCAGGTGCTGCCTCTGCTGGCCCCCGTGGCGGCCCTTAGAGTGTGGAAGAGAGTGTAGAATTCATGCTTCTCAAAGAGACAGTACAGGTGAGCAGACAGCTGCAAAGAATGGGCATTTTTAGCCCTGGGAACGCCCAGAACTGGGCTGTCCCTCCTTCCCTGGGGTTGCAGGCATGTCCTGGGGGGGGGGGGTAGCAGCCATGGCTGGCCCGGTCGCACGGTCACCACTAAGCTGGTCAAAGCCTGCTCCCTAGCATGGCTGTCTCTGAGTCCCCGTGGATACCGGCAACTGAAGGTGCAGGAGGCGTCAAGGGGTCAGATGTCCCCGGATGACGGCTCTGACACGAACAGGGAGAACAGGGAGCTCCCACCTTCTGTAAGACCTTTGAGCTGATTGGAGTGTGCCACACGGGGGTGAGACGAAATTCATTTCATCCGAAGTTCAAATGCCTGCGACAAATTTCCAGACACTTTTGTTCCGGCCTCATCTCCCGAACACACACCCATCTGCTGGCACCCTACACTCACCTCTGCTAGATTCACGTCTACTCGAAAAGAAACTTCAATCCACTGGTTGCATTTGATGTCCCTGCTGCCTTTCAACACATTTTTACATAATCTGACTTTAGAGCCTTTTCTTTACAATATGCTTCGCTTCTAAAAGGAACTGATACTTTGGTTGATGGAGTCTATTCAAAAAATGCCTATTGAAAACCTGCTTGGGCCGGCTAGGATCTAGACACTCTGGATGCAGGGAGGGGTTGGTGCGGAGATGGAGGGATGCAGGAGACACATCTTTTCCCTCCAAGAGGCTTAGAGCTGGGGCAGTGTCAGGGGAGACAGTGATTCGCACACTAGCCTGAACACGTGCCCAGCTTGGTGAATACTCCCACAGAGGTGAACACAAATTGCTTCGGGAACAAAAGCCTAATTCCTGTGTTTGCACAGGCCTGTGATTGCAAGTTTGTGAATTCGTGAGTTAGAATTTATGAATATACAATCATGGTGCATGAAATAGAGCTCTTGATCTAATAGTACTAATACACGCTAGATAGACTGTGACTGGATGAGTGATTAGCGAAGCTCTGGACTGTGATATTGTAGAGGGAGAAACATAAACTGCCTATATTTATGAACAGCTGCACTCTTCAGTATGGCAGCCTCGTGAGCCTGGGAAATGTGCCTGGTCCGAACTGAGATGTGCTGTGAGCACTAAACACACACCAGATATCAAAGGTTTAGTCCAAAAAAAGTGTAACTATCTCGTGAACAAATGTTATACTGATGACATTTAAATGATAATTTTTTACCCACTGGATTAAGTGAAACATCATTTTACATACAAGTTATTAAAATTAATTTCACCTACTTCTCTATTTTTTTGAATGTGGCTACTAGAAAATGTAAAATCCCGAACGTGGCTCGCATTTCTGGTCCACGTTATATTTTATTGGCCAGCACAAATCTAGAACATTTGTATCTGTTACATCATTTAATTCTCACCACAATTCTACAAAGCAGGCATTGGCCCCATTTTAAAGCCAAAGTAACCAAGGCTCAGAGATGTGGTGAACTGGCCCACGCCACACCACACAGCTCATTTGGGTCAGAGGCTCAAGGGCTCACCAGCTTCCTCACCTGTGCCACGGGACTCACGCATCCCTGACGTGGTGCAGAAAGAACGGAAGGAGAGGGAGGACGTGGCATTCGGGCGGTGTCAGTGCCCGTCCTGTGGCACAGCCTGAGAACGACCCCTCCGTCCAGTGCCTCTTGCCTTCAAGGCCCACAGTTACAGCCCCCCGAGGCTGCGCTGGGAGCCCCCTTCTTCCAGGTGCTGCTCCCCGCGCCCCTATATCATGGTGCCCCCTCAGTGCGGCGTCACCAGCACAATGAGAGCGGCTCCTGAGGGCCCACCCTCCTCTCTGCGTCCCCCGGGCTCGACGCTGCGGTCTCTGAACCGTCAATGCTCAAATGACTGCTTCATCAATTCACTATTTAAAGTGAGGACTGGCCTTCTGCACGGCCACACTCCTTTTTGCTATTTTTAAAATAACAGACTTTATTTTATGAAGCAGGTTCAGGTTCAGAGTGAAATTGAATGGAAGGTACAGGGGTTTCCCATAATAGTCCCTGCTCCCCTACACACAGCCTCCTCCACTATCACCATCCCCCACCAGAGTGGTCCGTTTGGTACCACGGAAGAACCTACACTGACACGTCATAGTCACCCAAAGTCCACAGTGTACATTAGAGGTCACTCTTGGTGTTGTCCATTCTGTGGGTCTGGACAAATGTACAATGACATGTATCCGCCATTACAGTATCACGCAGAGTAGTTTCGGCACCCTTAAAATCCCCTGTGTTCCACCTCTTCATCCCTCCTTCCCCCCAACCTCTGGCAACCACTGGTCTTTTTACTGCCTGCATAGTTTTGCCTTTCCTAGAATCTCATATAGCTGAAATCAAACAATATGTAGTCTTTTCAGATTGACTTCTTTCACCTCATAAGATGCTTTTAAGGTTCCTCCATGTCTTTCAGTGGCTTCAGAGCTCATTTCTTTTTATTGCTGAATAATATTCCATTGTCTGGACATACCACAGTGTATTTGCCCATTCACCTACTGAGAGACATCTTGGTGGCTTCCAAGTTTTGCCAATTATGAATAAAGCTGTTATAAACATCCACGCGCAGGTTTCTGTGTGAACATAAGTTTTCAGTTCCTTTGGGTAAATACCAAGGAGCGCAGTTGCTAGATCGTATGGTGAGAATATATTTAGTTTTGTATAAATTGCCAAACTGTCCTCCGAAGTGGCTGCACTGTTTTTACACTCCCAGCGGCAGGGAATGAGACCACAGTACCTTTGATGAGCTGACGCCATGTTTTCTTGTTTCTAGGGACTCCGGCTTTGTGCTCCCTGCCTACCCAGCTACCCAATCTTACAGGTGCCCCTGCAGGCTGCATTAAGCACTCAGTACACTATATAACGTTGCTCCTTAATAATGATTATTCTAATGGCAAGCACTTAACAAGAGCCGGGCACCGGGCAAAGCTCTTCCCATGTACCAGCCCATCAATCCTCAGAGCAGCCCTGTGGGTGGGACTGTCATTCTCCCTGTTTACACATGTAGAAACTGAGGCTCTGACATGTCCAGTGGCTTGCCCAAGGTCACCCTGCTGCTGGGTGGAAGTGGTGGGATTTGAACCCTCTGCAGTGAGCCTTGGGTTGGGAGGCTGCTGGTACGTGTCTCTCCATCTTTCTCAGCTGTGAGCTCCTTAAGAGCCAGGACCACACCTCACTCACCTGCAATCATGCCTGCGCCCGGTGCCTCCCCGGCAGCCGTCAGCAGATGCTGGCTGAGCCCTCAATGACCCTCCAGTCCTGTGTCACAGGCAGTGCTCTTTCCTCCTAAACGAGCTGTCCCCAAAAATCCCGCCTTGTTTCTCTGCCATTCTCTCCACGCCCCTTCCTCCCAGGCCCTGCACCCTCGCAGCCCCAATTTTCCTTCTGGGCTGATGACCCGCCAAGTCCTATACCCAACCTGGCCTTGTGTGAGGACCTCCAACTCCCTTGATAACCCTGACCATCCTTAGCATTTCTCCCTTTAGAAGGCCCTTGCTGCCCCCTCATATTCAGTGTTATGGACCAAATGCTTGTGTCCCCCCAAATTCATGTGCTGAAGCCCTAACGCTCAATGAGACGGGATTTGGAGGTGGGTGACTGGGAGGTGATTCGGGTTCCACGAGGTCATGAGAGACCAGGGCCTTTAGAAGGAGGTGAGGGGGCCAGAGTTGCCCCTCTCCACCACATTAGGACACAGCCAGAGGCAGCTGTCTGTGGACCAGGAGGGTTCTTATCAGAACCCAACTACACTGGCACCCTGATCTTGGACTCCCAGCCTCCAGAACCATGAGAAATACGTTTGTTGTTTAATCCCCTCAGTCTACGGTTTTTGTTGTAGCAGCCCATTCAGCATGTCAAATAAAGGACCTCATGGTCTCCCCTGCCAAGCCACCCACCCCCGTTTCCTCAGTGGGCTTCCCTTTGCCCTCCTGCCTGTGTGAAACCTGAGATTCTCTAACTCCTCTCTCTTACTCATATTCTCACCTCACAATTTTCCCTTCAAAACTTCTCTTGGACACACTACTATATATAAAATAGGTAACCAATAAAGACCTACTGCATACCCCCAGGGAACTCTACTCAACGCTCTGTAATGGCTTCTATGGAAAAAGAATCTAAAAAAGAGTGGATAGATGTATAACTGAGTCACTTTGCTGTACAGCAGAAACACACAACACTGTAAATCAGCTATACTCCAATAAAAAAAATTTTTTTAATTAAAAATAAAGAACTGCTCTTGGACTAATCCTTTCCTTTTCATCCCTGCTGCACCATGCTGGTTGGAGCTATTTGCCATCCACTTTGGAACAATTGTTATAGTCTAACTCAGGGGTCCCCTGCCCCCGGAGTAGTGGCCCAGGGCCTGTTAGGAACCAGGCCGCACAGCAGGAGGTGAGCAGAGGGCGGGGGGAGCGAAGCTTCATCTGCTGCCCCCCATCGCTCGCATTTCCGCCTGAGCCATCCCCCACACCCCCATCCGTGGAAGAATTGTCTTACGCAGTCCCTGGTGCCAGAAAGGTTGGGGACCGCTGGTCTAACTGGTCTACCAGTCCCTCCTACACAAAAATCTGCAGCAGTAATAACACCCAAGCCGCAGACACACGTCACTCCACAAGCTGCTATGGCTCCCGGGTGCTCGCTGAATGAAGACCGTTCTTTATTCGGTAGTCACGACCTGCAGTAATCCGAGCTCCCACCCTGTGCCTGTCTCAGCTCACCCTGCACACACCTCCGCCCCAGCCCCGCCAGCTCCCTCTCTCTCTCCTGCCCAAGCCGGGCTCACTTCCCTCTCTGAGTGGCTCCACATACCATCCCCTGGCCTGAAATGCCCTCATCCCTTTCCCCTTTCCATCTGGATGCCAACAGGTCCTCCAGAATGGTCCCAAATCCAGCCATGCCAGGACAATTGTCCTGATAACGTCGGCCTCACGGGATCGCTCCTTCCAGACTGCCTGAAGCCAGAACCCCGTGCAGCCATTGTTTTCTTTTCTCCTAACACCTAGTAGCCGGAGTCCTCTGTGCACCAAATGGGTGTTTTACAGGGAGGAGGCACCCAGAAATCCTCAGACTGAATACCCTAATCAACTCAAAAGTAAAAAATAATTCTAGTGACAAGCCCCAGTAAAATATAACCTTCCTCTTGAGAAATATGGCTTGTGCCTGAAGGACAGTCCACCAGCAATGACCCCCTGCAAGGGTCCCTTAGAACCTGAGACCCTGCAAGTCGAAGGGATGTTTCTGGCGGGGCAGTGGGTTGGGGGTGTGGACAGACGACTCAGTTAATGTCCTTGTGGTTCTGAGGACAGGACCAGGTTCCCCTGGCTCAGCCTCCTGTTGGGCAGGAGGGAAGCGGGCCCTGCTGGGCACGTCAGAAGACTCATGGCACAGACTGCTAACCAGCCATAACAACGATCTCCAAGGTGTGGAGGTGGGGATGGTGTGAACTGAAGCCTCCCTACTTCAATACCCTCATCTGGAAGCCCCCAGATGGGGAGACCAGCCAGGGAAAGCCTCCCTCAGACCCATCATCCAGCACACAGGTCGCTACCGTTTAATAGATGTGAGCCACGTGCCAGGACTATGGAAACGCTCTAAGTGCTGTCCCATGTAATTATTACAAGAACACTATGGAGTAGGTGGTCTTGTTACCATTTTAAAGACTAGACGATGGAGACCCAGGCACAACTGGTAAAAGCAGAGCTGGCATAGGGGACGCCCAGCGGCCATCTCCCCGGCCCACAGTGAACCTCCCATCTCTCTAACCGCCCCTCCCCCACCATGGGGTGGGCCCTGCCAGCCTTGAGGAGATGACCCTGTCCACTGGCTACTGTTGGTTTGGCCAGAGACGGACTGACTCAGGCTGGGCCAATCAGAGGCCCTTCCCCTGATCCCTCCCTGTCACCAGAAGAGCACTTGACCCAAACTGAGCCCAACAGAATCTGGCACTGAAAGAGAAAATGCTGAGGCGGGCAGGTGGAGGGAAGTGCCTGGGATCCTTTGGACATCCACCTCCTGGTCCATGGTAATCCCAAGGCCCAAGCTGCACTCTTGCCTTGGGTCTCATGGGATAGCTCCTTTGGGTTGTGCTAGCTCAGTGGTTTCTCTTGCGTCTAGAAGGCTGCTGAGCGATGAGGTCTGACCACACAAGCCCTGCAAAGACCAGCATGGCCCACAGGGGCTCCTGGCTCGAGAAGCTGGCTCCATGGTGGAAAGGTCCACTCCACTCCCACCATGGAGACGGGCCATGAGAACAGAACCACAAGGCTGTGAGGGTCCAGGAAACGAGCCCAGAAAAGTGGAGACTCAGGACCACTCAGCAGCTGTCCGCCAGCACCTGAAGACCTGCCACACACACAAGGAGGGATTCACACCGAGCTGGGCGAGGGAGAAGAGGGAGGGCAAATGAGGGCGAGGCTCACAGGAGCCAATTCCAGTGTGCCTGCAAGGACCCCACTGGAAAGTCACGCTCAGATTGAGTGCCAGCTCCTCCCCCAAACCCCCCCCCCTCACTTCCCTGGCTAAAATGAACCTCACATGTGAAACTAGGACTTTATTCACACTTCCCAGTCAATACATCTCATTTCTACTCAACGTTACAGTAAATAAATATACAAATCTTCACTCCCTACTAGACTAGAAAGAATGGAGGCGGAATCCATGACTGATTCATTTTTGTAACCCCAAAGCACCTGGCCCCCAGTCTCCAGCCTGTAGGAAGAAAGTGTGGGAGGATGTGTATTGAATGAGTGCACCTCGGGACCCCCAGCAGGTAGCCCGTGCCCTACCATAGGGGTATCCCCATCCAGGGCTTCTGAGAGGGAGCTCCTGGTGGGGGGTCAGGAGACAGGGTTTACCACGAGGTCCCTTATAACTCCTGAGTTCCAGCATTCTGGTGCCCCTCTAGGGGAATCTTGCCTTTGCTCATCTAGTTTTTCCTTTGCTTCCTTCACAACTTGGCACTAGATGTAGGGCTGAGAGCCAGATAGCAACGAAAGCTGTCAAAAAATATCTCCCCGCCAGAAAAAGCAAGGGAAAACAACATCTTGGTGGGTTCTTCCAGGGGAAGAAAAAGTGAAGTAGTCTCTTTCTGCCTTCTATGTGTTGGCCTAAAATGGCAGTTTTGCAGAGGGAAAACATATTTCTTCTGAGCAAAGCTGTTTGTGGTGTGAAAGATGGAGTGTGTGTGCTGAGCACCAAGACACAAATTGGCCTGAGGCTCAGCTACGTGTGCTATTTTCACAGGAGTTTAGGTTGGGGAGGGAGAGGTTGAGGAAAGGAAAAAGAAAATCTTTGTTTTGTGAAAATGGAAAAAAAAATGTTGACCTGGATCAAATTCAAACCTGGCATCTGGTACAAAGACGGCTTGTAATAGAGACGTGCTGGGCGAAGGAATGGATGTCAAGGGGCAAGCACCCCATATGCTCACTCCAGGCTCACCAGAGAAGGCGCAGGCTCATTCCGCAGCAGGATGGCTTGGCACCTGAGCCATCCACAGACTCGAGCACCCAGCGTCTGCTCCAGGGCATGGCCAGGCATCCTTCTGAACCCTGCCCCTCCTGTACTCCTGGGACCCACCTCACAAGGCTCTTGAGAAGACTGAAGGAGACAGTGTCCATAGAGGCATTAGTACAAGCCATGGCCCCTAGTAAGCACTGAGGAGTGGTGGTGGCTTTGCTGGTGATGGTGACTGTGATGATCATGACGGTGATGATGGTCATGGTGACAATAATGATGATCATGATCGTGACAACGACGGGAATAATGATGATGACGGTGATGATAATGGTGGTAATAATCATGATGGTAACGATGGTGATGGCTCCTACCTCACCCACTGTTGGCACTGCTCAATAGCCCCTTCTTCCCCTCACAGCTCTACCAGCCCCTCAGACGCAGAAAGGACCTGCCTCAAAATATGCAATGGAGAAAGCAGTGCTGGGAAAGCTGGAAAGACGCATGTAAATCAATGAAGTTAGAACACTACCTCACACCACACACAAAAATAAACTCAAAATGGCTTAAAGACTTAAATATAAGACAGGACACCATAAAACTCCTAGAGGAGAACACAGGCAAAACATTCTCTGACATAAATCGTAGCAATGTTTCCTTAGGTCAGTCTCCCAAGACGATAGAAATAAAAGCAAAAATAAACAAATGGGACATAATCAAACTTATAAGCATTTGCACAGCAAAGGAAACCATTATAAAAAATGAAAAGAACCCACAGAATGGGAGAAAATACTTGCCAACGATGTGACTGACAAGGGCTTAATTTCCAAAATATACAAACAACTCATACAACTCGGTAACAAAAAACCCAGTCAAAAAATGGGCAGAAGACCTACTTAGACATTTCTCCAAAGAAGACATACAGATGGCCAATAGGCACATGAAAAGACGCTCAACATCACTAATTATTAGAGAGATGCAAATCAAAACTACAATGAGGTATCACCCCACACCGGTCACAAAGGCCATCATTAAAAAGTACACAAACAATAAATGCTGGAGAGGGTGTGGAGAAAAGGGAACCCTCTTACACCGTTGGTGGGAATGTAAATTGGTGCAGCCACTATGGAGAACAGTATGGAGGGTCCTCAAAAAACTAAAAATAGAGCTACCATATGATCCAGCAATTGCACTCCTGGGCATATATCTGGAGAAAACCATAATTAGAAAAGATACATGCACCCCCAATGCTCATTGCAGCACTATTTACAATAGCCAAGACATGGAAGCAACCTAAATGTCCATCAACAGAGGAACGGATAAAGAAGATGTGGTACATATACACAATGGAATGCTACTCAGCCATAAAAAAGAATGAAATAATGCCATTTGCAGCTACATGGATGGACCTAGAGATTACAATACTCAGTGAAGTAAATCAGATAGAGTAAGACAAATGAATTCATTTGTATCATATTTTAGATTCCACATATAAGTGGTAGCTACCATTTACAGGTGGAATCTAAAATATGATACAGATGAATTCATTTATAAAACAGAAACAGACTCACAGACATACAAAACAAACTTATGGTTACCAAAGGTGAAAGGGAGGGGAGTGGATAAATTAGGAGTGTGGGATTAGCACATATAAACTACTATATATAAAATAGATAAACAGCAAGGTCCTACTGTATAGAACAGAGAACTATATTCAATATCTTGTAATAACCTGTAATGGAAAAGAATATGAAAAATTATATATATATAATATATATTTTATATATATATATATATATATATATATATATATGAATCACTTTGCTGTACACCAGAAACTAACACAACATTGTAAGTCAACTATACTTCAATTAAAAAAAAAAAAAAGAAAGGACCTGCCCCAAAGTCCACCTGGACCAGAGTTGCTCAAAGAGCAGTCTGAGAACACCTGCATCAGAAAGCTCCCTCTGTGGGTGAATTATACGGATCCACACAGGGAGCCAGTACTAGACCCAGATCCTCAAATTCCAAGAGCAGTGTGCTTGCCACCCTAGCATCGCCTGTCATTTCTTCCACAGTGATGTGCTGAGTGCCAGCTGTCAGCAGGTCGCTGTCCGGGACCACAACCAAACCAGACAAAGTTCCCACCTTCGACAAGCACACGTCCTGGGCGGAGGAGGAAAGGAGACTATGGGAAAGTGGTGAGTGCGAGGTGAGGGTAACAGAGGAGGGGCTGAGGGAGTCCAGAGGAGAGAAGCAGGAAGCCTGGAGGGTCTCAGAGGTCAAGGAAGATGGTATGGAGCACAGGAAATTTAACTGAGCTTTGCAGGATGAGGACTTGCCCAAACTAAATAAGGAGAAGGACACTGAGGGTAGAGATGAAAGCATGAGCAAAGGCCAAAAGGCAAAATGTTGAGGATGTTTATGGGAAACAAGAGGAAGCTCCAGGTGGGACGGGGCCACACAGGGCACAGGGCCAGCGAGTCAGAGACACGGGCCTCACGCTGGGCTGAGCAGCCTGGCTCTGACCTTATACGCAACAGGGAGCCCTAGGGGGCTTTCCAGGAAGGGGGCGGCGCGCATCTTACGAAGGTCAGCTTGACGGCAGCTTAAAAGTGGACGGAATGGGAGACGACCTTGGCCCTGAGCTCAGGCCCCGAAGGGCACCAGCACCCAGGGAGGCCAGTGGCTGCCAGGCCTGTCTACCCTCTTACCTCCCCGTCCCCCGGCCTTTGATGGGGACAGGGCTGACAGATGGCAAGGGTGTACGTGTGACATTTAATGGCCTCAGCATGCTCACCTCCACATACCCCAGCCCAGCCCTGCCTGCTCCCTTGCACCAATGAATCAACACAGGCTTCCCCTGGGGTGCGTTGCTGATGTGCTGGCCACCGGCAGGTGCCCCAAAGACTCTTGAGTTTCAGATCCATACGTGCTTAGTAGCAGTGTGACTTTGGGTCAGTTGCAGATCCTCTCTGAGCCTCAGTCTCCTCATCTGTCAAATGGGAATGATGACACTTAAGGGGCTGCCCTGAGGTCGAGACACAAAGTACGCCGCGCGCCGCCCAGTGCCCAGCCCCACAACCTGGTGGCTGCTCGGATGATGACGACGATGACAGCGATGACGTAGCACCCCATTTCCAGCTCGCACCATCGGCATCACCGCCAGCATCAGCAGTACCATCGAGTCATCTTCCCGAGTCACGGCCGCTCCCGCCCCTCAGCAGCCCGCAGGAGCCAGGAGACCAAGACACCGACGGGGTCCTTTGCTTCGGGCCCTGAGCAGAGTGTGGCTCCAGGAGCAGTGGAGCACGAGGCCGGATCTCGGCACCCAGACAGGCTTGTCTGACCACCCCCCGGGGCAGAGGATCATGTGGGTTGAGCTGGGCTCCGTTCATCCACACAAAGGGTAGCCTGGAGGGGGACCCCGAGGCCCGAGAGTGAGTTCTGCTCTGCAGCTACACTTCTGGAACCTGAGCCGCATCGCGGGGTTCTTGATGAAGAAAGAATTCAGGGCTCCCCTGGTGGCGCCGTGGTTGGGAGTCCGCCTGCCGATGCAGGGGACACGGGTCCGTGCCCCGGTCCGGGAAGATCCCACGTGCCGCGGAGCGGCTGGGCCCGTGAGCCATGGCCGCTGAGCCTGCGCGTCCGGAGCCTGTGCTCCGCAACGGGAGAGGCCACAACAGTGAGAGGCCCGCGTACCGCAAAAAACAAACAAAAAAGAAAAAGAAAGAATTCAGAGGCCTCAAGTGTCCCGTGCTGCCCAGAAATAGCAGGAGGAAGGGTTTCACAGATATTGATAGTAAGGGCTCCTCACAGGTGTACGGACAGTGGTAGGTCTGCGTACAAAACACTTTCAGATCCATCCTCCTGTGCGGAAGGCAGGAGGAGATTAGTCAGTTGACGCTGCAGACGAGGACACTGGGCACGGCGAGGTGAGGGGTCTCCTCGAAACGCCGCAGCTCCTGGCAAGGAGAAAGGCAGGTCTGACTCTGCATCTAGTGCTCCTGTGTGTCTGATTGAAAGTTACCTGTGAAAGCCCCTTCCTCACTGGCAGAGAGAAGAGCACTTTAGAGCTTACAGGACTTTCAGAAAGTTTCTAGTCTGCTCTCCTAGGTGGTCATCTGTGCTGGAATTGTGAAAGGAGGGGGACCTAGAGAAATACCCTCTGTGTCCCACCTCAGCGAGTCGTATGTGTTTAAAGTAAGAAGGACCCCACAGAGATCTCTGACCAGGTCATTTTCAAGCTGTTGAACTAGAATCTCACCACTCACTGTGGGCCAGCGTCAGCATCACCTGGGAGCCGGTCAAGAATGCAAATTCTCAGGCTCCCGCAGACCTGCTGAGCCACAATCACTGTGGGTGCGGCCCAAGGATCTGAACTTTACCAGACCCTCCAGGCGACTGCACGCTACGTTTTGAAAATTTGGCACGCTAAACCTGACGCACGATAAAAGCTGAGAAACACTGCTCTCAAGAAGTTGAAGGCAAGTCTCATTAAGTCGATATAACTATGTTTTCAAACCACAAGAAAAGCAACCTTAATGCTCTAAGTTATGTGCCAAATTTGGACACCTCAGAGGCCACCAATACCATTGACTTGGGCTTATGTCACATTTGTGCAGTGGGACCCGGAAGCCCCTCATATGTGAACTCCCTGGAACATGGCCGTGGCCGTGTAGAGGTCTTTAGTGAGCACAGAGCTGGGCACACCCAGCCCTGTTAAACACAAGAGCCTGGGCACTCCGAAGGCTCCCATGGGCTGCGCTCAGAGAGCGCCAGGCGTGTATAAGCTTGAAACACCTTCCAGACTCAGCATGAAAGGCAGATGTGCAGCCTCAGATAAAGCGCAACCCATCATGCTCTCATCATTCCACAGATGACGTTAGTGCCTTCTGTGGGGTTCTGTCTGGATCAGTATCCTATTCACAGGCATGATAAGGAATGGACGTGGGTTAGAGATTCTACTGTGAAAAGACAATTGTGCAATACCCTCCATCACGTTTCTGGATCTGTCTCACTCAAGATGGAACGGCTCAACAATTATCAACTGAGCTGTTAGAAAACTCTTACAACTACTGATTTGAGCTGATGAGAATTTTCTTAAGACTGTGTTACACACACACACGATGGATGTAATTAAACGCCAAGACTGATGTGTAAATATATTAACTACAATCCCTAATTTCGCATATGAGTGTTGTCTGGATGGACCCATTTTTCTCATTTACTGATTTGATAAAAAGTGAATATTCTAAGTCTTAAGGTGGGGACCCTTTTTTTTTATGAGAACATTATTGGTATCTGTTTTGTATTTTGGGACTTTGTGTCGGATTTAATTTGAGAAAAAGATGCCTCTGTTTTAAAAATGTTAGAAAATTACTAATTTAGGCCAGCCCTCTCATTTTATAGATAAGGGATCCGCATCCCCATGAGGTTTGGGGATTCACCCAAGGTGACACAGGTATTTTAAAGTATAATTAAACTAGGAAGCAGGGAAATACTTGTGCAGGGGACACTAATAAATGGAGGGGAGAGAGGAAGAATACACTTCAGGCACTCAGAGAAGCAATTTGAGTCGTTTAATAAATTACGTGGCTTTCATCCTTCAGGGATTTGGAGAAATAACTAGCTTTGTTCAGTTTGGCCAGAGGGGGTTAGGTGGGCTTCTGTAGCTTTAGCTACCTGGTTACGTTCACCCATTTTCTACCATGGAAGCCCCAACTCTCGGTTCACACACACTCTCCGCTCCAGGGAGGGCAGGTCTCTCAGATCCAGCCACAGCGACGGGTTCAGGGAGGACCAGAGCCCAGCCGGAGCCAGTGAGACCAGAGGAGACTTTGGCAGAAGGAAAAGTGAAGGGTGGTAACTGCCATAGAGGCCCAGAAAGGAAACAGCTCACGACTCAACCCCACTTTACCAATGAAAGGCCAAGAGGAGGAAACATGCAAATGCATTCAAGTCTCAAAAACCCATTACAGATCTACCTTACAGGTTTGAAATAGAAAAGAGGCGAAGTGTGGATAAAAGAGGCAGGGGGAGGCACCACCGAAGGAGCGAGACTGAGGACCTGGGGTGACAAGGAGTGACCGGCCAGTGAAACCAAACGGAACTGCAGCCTTGAGGGCCCTGTAACCATTATGGTTGAGCCAAGCCCACCCCTCCCCTCTTACCAGACACCCCCTGTGGGGGGACGGGCGTTTATGGGCTGGAAGGACGTAAGGGACCTCTGTGTACATCTGTCCTCCTACAGATGAGGACAGTGGAACCCAGACAGGGACGTGGCTGGTGCCAGCAAAGCGCTTGGAGCAGAGACTCATCCACGGCGAGCAGGAGGAAAGAGATTGTTGGGTATGAGGGGAGGAGAGGTCACCTGAGGACCACACGTCCTCCACAAGGATCTGTGCCAACTCTCATTTGTACTCACCCCTTCCCCAGCACAGCCCCCAGGACCGCGGGTGCTTGAATACACGTCTGTTGAATGAATGAGCGATTGTCCCAGGCCCTCCCTGTGCCCGTGCTCCCACTCAGCACGCAGACCGGGGTGCTCACGCTGGAGTCCATGGAACTCGGGGAAGCTGCTCTCCAAAGAGCAAAAGGATGTCAGCCCGTTAGCAGAACAAGCTTCCCATTCACTCCTTAAAAGCATAACTTGCTAACTGCTCATGCACTGAATTATTCATGCCTCCACGGCTGGGGTTTCCCACCTTTCAACAATCACTCACCTTTTCCATCCTGGCTCCAGCCAGTCCCCCACCTCCCTCAGTTTAGGGAGGGGAGGAAGTATGAAGAAAGAGTAACCCCAGGCAGTTCCTTAGAAAGGCCAAGGCTTTGCAATGAGAAGCCCAGGGTGGGCGGCCTGCAGGCAAAGGACCCCCCCCTTTCCACTGCCCTTCCACCTACCTTCCTTCCTTCCTTCCTTCCTCCTTTCCTCCCTCCCTCCCTTCCTTTCCTCCCTCCCTCCCCCCCTCCCTTCCTTCCTCCTTTCCTCCCTCCCTCCTCCCTTCCTTCCTCCTTTCCTCCCTCCCTCCTCCCTTCCTTCCTTCCTTCCTTCCTTCCTCCCTCCCTCCCTTCCTGCCTTCCTTCCTTCCTCCCTTCCTTCCTTCCTGGCCCCAGCAGCCTCCTTTCCTCCCATCTAAAGGGGATCATTGGTCATATGTGTCGCTTTCTCACAGAGAAAACCAAACCTCAGAATTTGGGGGCCTGAAGAGGCCTCCTAGATTCAGGTGCGTGTGTTGGTCAGGCGGACACATGAGGGTCCTCTGTGTCATCTTGGACATCTGCTCTGGGTTCTTTACAGACATCAGCACATTCTGTCCCTTCCATCGGAGTTAGAGGCCACTTCCCCAGCCGCTGTTGGAGTGTAAATGCTGTTTAGAAACTAGGGAGCAGTTCGCTGTACGGTGCATCTCTGTAATAAATTCTAGAAATGTTTTTCATGAAGGGTTCATAAAAACTTGGAGAATGCTTGTAACAGAATATTCAGGGGAAACAAGCAGAAGAGAAAAGTGTAGGGAGAGCACGATATCAACTTGGCTTTTGAAAATAACGCTGACCGTGCAAATGTTAACAAAACAAAGGAAAGGAACGAGAGGTGAAAGTCGATGACCTCTGGGTAGGAGGCTGTGGGTCATTCAGAAATCAAGGTTTGATATTTTCCGAGTTTCATCCCATGAGAACATACTGCTGTCACGGTCTGGGGGTAGGGCCTGGTCTGGTGGACACACATCATTATCAGCTATGAACATCTCAGAACAAATGGACTGGACAGACCAGCGAGCAGCTGGGCCAGACAAGACAAGTGAGCAGGGGAGTTGGGGTAGAAGATACCAGTCCCAGAGCAGGAGCCGGCCAGGACCCGAGGACAGGGTGGAGGAGCAGAGGGCTGGGAAGGAGGGAATGGTGAGGGAGGTCAGCGCCCAGGAGAGGAGGGAGCAGGGCCGGAGCCCTGGGAAGTGGGGGACGGGCAGGGGCTTGAGGGCAAGCCCACCTCCATCGGGCCCAGGCCAGGGAAGGCAAGACCTTGGGGCTTCACACCATTGGTGGAATGAGACATTAAAGATGGTTTTAATATACTCAAACTGTTCCAAAAATTATAGATATACAAATATATATATACACACATGATTATGTGTATAAATACAGAAACTACACATACGTGTGTATAAGGCCCTCCTGCCACCTCCCCCACCGGGGCCCATAGGCCAGCACCATATTCCAGCCCTGTAGAAGCCCTTTATGCCCACACAAGCAAAGAGGAACACACTGTCTGATTTCCCTGTCTCTTTACCAACAGGAAGCATCTGAGACACACCTGCACCCTGCCCTTTTCACTTCGCACCACTTTGTCCGCTTACCACTAACACCGGGGTCCCCAGCGTGGTCCCTCTGCGGCCGCTGCCGTTGCAGAAGTGGGGCAGCTCTGCCGGACGCCCCTGGCACTCGGGCCCCGAGAAGGCCCTACACATGCCTCTCCCTGCCGGGTCTCTGGAACTCAGCGAACGTGGGTGGAGGAGACTGGCCGCCCCACCAGCTAGCCCGGCCTGGCAGTCCAGGGATGGACGCAGCCTGCGGGTCACGCTGCCAGGTCCCCGGGTGCCGCAGTGCCCCCACCAGCCCAGGATGGCCCAGGCCCACCCAGAGGGGCTCCTTTTCAGGTGGAACCTCCATGGAGTGCCCAGGGCACGCTGGCTCCCAAGGGACTCCATGCATTATGAGACGATAAAAGATTTAAGCTTATAAAATATAAAATATTAACTTAATTGTCATAAATAATACATGCCCAATGCACTTCTGCTGAAGAAAAAGGGAGAAAAAGAAAAATGACAAACGCTCTAAGTGGGAGGACTCGCAGTGGGACAAGGATGAGAAGCCAGGGTTGGGGAAGTCTCCCAGTCAGGCCATCGTGGAAACTGGAAATGGGAATTCAAGCCTCCCCCTCCCAGGCTGCCCATCTCCTCCATGCAGCCTGCCCTGACTTCTCCTTCCTTCACCTACCTAGGGCTCTCCGGAAGTTCTGCCTTTAAGAAACTTCCCACTCTCTGGCTTGAGGAGCTAATTTTTGGTTATGCATGTCCTGGTCTCTTCGCCCGCCATCCACAGAGCCCCTGGAGGCAGAGACTGGATCTTGTACGTCTTTGAATGCGTCCTCCTTTAGACAGAGACATCCCCAGAAACTTCCACCACATGAATGAACTCCCCCCCCCCCCGGCAATGGCCTGAGCCCCTAGGCCTCTCTCTGTCACCACAGCCAGCATGGAGTGTGCTTTGTGGCTTATCAAACACAACTACAAATGTTCTTTCACATCACCCTGCCACCAACTCTGTCTTGTAAGCACATGGGGTGATGGTTTTCCCATTTTACAGATGAGGAAACTGAGGCTTGGGGAAGATGAGCAACTTGCTAAAAGACATTAGCTTTCTAACCTCAACTCCAAAGACCTTTGCTTCCCCGTGGAAATATCTTATTTGTTCTTTGCATTATATTTTCCACCCTAAACTCACTCTTATAAATGTTAATTCTATCCATCCAGTTCTGATTGTCCCAATAACCCCAGGAGGTGAGGAAGGGCAGGTACCCCCATCCCAGCCCCTACCTCCTATGGTCGGTGGGACTAAGTACGCTAAGCTGCTCTCTAAGGGAGGTATTATGACTACTTACCTCGCAGAGCTGGTTCCTGGGAGGGGTGGACTAAGTGACTCACCTATAGCACTCAGCGCCGCACAGGGACTGCCCCAGCTGGTCTGGCCATCCCCATCATCCTAGCCACGGGGAGAAGCACGGGGTCTGGGAGACGGGGGCCACCAGCCTGCGGCCACTTAGCATCGAGGTCTGCAGCTGACACAGAAAGCAGAGCCCTCGCTGCCTGCCCAGAGTCCATGGACGTGTCCAGAAGGCTCCTCTGGTGGTCCCCACCGTGACTTCCCTGTCAGCTGGCCTTCCCCACCCAGCACACACACCCACACACACACGTGCAGCCCTCAACGCTCACCGTCCTGCAGGGATGGGGGACACAGGCGGGCAGGGAGCGAGAAGGCAAGGCTTCCACAGAGACAGGAGTTCCTTTTCCTGCCAGGGAAGAGCTGAACTTCCTCTCTGACTGATCCACTCTAAACAGTGTGTTTTTTCAGAACTGCAGGCGAATAAAATTGAAAAACAGGGACAGGATGCTGCTTGCTGATGGCGTGTCATGACCAACTATTAAGGCTTCCACCTGTCGGACCAGCTGCCCCCAGGCCCAGACCCTCCCGAGACCAGATGGAGGGCAGAGCCCCACAGAAGCTGAGAACCTGGGGCTCACACGGCCCTCCGCCCCACGCCCACATCATTGACGAGGGAGGCAAGGCCCCGGAGGGAGACGCGACTTGTTTTAAGGCCAAATCGTACGCTAACGCCAGGGCTGAGGGCCGCCTCCTCGGCACCAATGTGGAGTCCCAGGACCCGGGTTCAAGTCCCAGCTCTGCCGCTCACCACCCGTGGGAGCCCCTGCTCAGCCTCCGCTTCCCGGGGCCTCAGTTTCCAACACCTCCTCCCAAGCAGAGTTACTAGGAAGAGTAAATGCCCCACATTGGGCCTAACAACCAACTGGAACTTAATACATGTTAGTTCTTCCTCCCAGACCGATGCCCCGCCCACTTGACACGCCTCTGACGGGGCGTCCACCTTCTACACACGCCACAAAATAGATAATCCTTAGCTCTTGATGAATTACAAGTGCTCCCCCCAGCTTTTTCCTGTTCCCCTTCTTTACTGAATTTCTGTGGTCTCCACCACATCCAGTATGCTGGTGTGGCTCAGTGGACACCACCAAGGAAACTGGAAGAATAGAAACATTTAATATGTCTCCACATTTCTAAGTTAAAAGGCAACGGCCATAGGGTGACTATTATTAAAAACAGACAAACAGAAAATAAGTATTGGTGAGAATGCGGAGAATTGGGACCCTTGTGCACTATTGGTGAGAATGTAAAACGGTGCATCTGTTGTAGAAAACCATACGGCAGTTCCTCAAAAAGTGAAAGAATTACCATATAATCCAGCAATCCCACTTCCGGGTATATACCCAAAAGAATGGAGAGCAGGGTCTCAGCGAGATATCTGCACACCCACATTCACAGCAGAAATATTCACAGTAGCCAAAAGGTGGAAGCAAGCCATGTGTCCATCCGTGGATGGATGGATAAACAAAGTGTGGTCTATACATACACCGGAATATTACTCAGCCTTAAATAGGAAATTCTGACACATTTCAACACGGATGAACCTTGAGGACATTCTGCTAAGTGAAATAAGCCAGTCGCAAAAGGACAGATACTGCATGATTCCACTTCTAGGAGGTACCTGGAGTGGTCAGATTCATGGACAGAAAGTAGAATGGGGGCTGCTGGGGGCTGGGGGGAGAAGGAAGTGGAGAGTTATTTGAGTACAGAGTTTCAGTTTGGGAGGATAAGAAAGTTCCGGCGATGGATGGTGGTGATGGTTGCACAACGATATGAATGTACCTAATGCCACTGAGCTGTGCACTTAAACACGGTTAATTTGGTAACTTATGTTGCGTGTATTTTACCACACACACACACACACACACACACAACAGCCACAACAGCAGCTATGACAGAACTACATGGTCCCAGGAACTCTGCTAAGTGAACCATGCTTTTTTCAGTTGCACCTTACGACAACTTTATGACTAGTGGTAAAAGTCCCAGTTTTACAGATGAGGAAACTATCCTTAGAGAGGTTAACTGCCTTCCTAAGAAGTTCTCAAGCATAAGCCTGTTGGACCCCAAAGCCTGCGTTCTCTTGACCACAATGAACAGGACTACCTTTTCTGCAATAACAAAGTGATTTTCTGTCTCTGTCTCTCTGCCTCTCTGTCTCTAGTCTCTCTGTCTCTGTCTCTATCTCTCTCTCTCTCACACACACACACACACACACACACACACACACACACACACACGGTCACAGCAGTAGCCAGAGGTCACATGTTGCTCTGGTGACACTCAGTCACGTGGAGAATTAGCGCCTACATGGATGGTAGGGTTGACCTTGGAAGCCTTAATAGTTGGTCATGACACGCCTTCAGCAAGCAGCATCCTGTCCCTGTTTTTCAATTTTATTCGCCTGCAGTTCTGAAAATACACACTGTTTAGAGCAGATCAGTCAGAGAGGAAGTTCAGCTCTTCCCTGGCAGGAAAAGGAACTCCTGTCTCTGTGGAAGCCTTGCCTTCTCGCTCCCTGCCCGCCCGTGTCCCTGCGTCCCTCTCATGAAATGGATTCAGACCTGCAGAAACCCACAGAGATCTCTTCACACGCCTGGCGGTCTGGCTCGTGGACAGGGCCTGAGCCACGTCTATCTGTTCCGGGAACGCTGCTGAATGTAGACTTGCATGAGACACACATGACATTTGCAGGTAGACTCACTTTAAACACAAACAATCAAACAGACACACCCCCATCCAGGCCCTAGTGGGACGTCCTGACTCTGAGACAAGCCGATATGCTCCATCGTCCCCGACACCCTCCTGCTCTACTCCTGAGGAAGTCATGGGGCTAAAGAGGGAAAATGGGACCCGGAACATCAGGGGCTTCCCTGAAAACCTCAACAATTTTGGGAGTTTTCCCGAGAGCCTCCTGTACCTCATAACTCAAATCAACAAACAAGCAGGAATGGAGGCCCAGTGACGTGCCAGCCTGTTTCTGGGTATGAGGCAGACAGCAGTAAGCAAAACAGACGAACCCACGGAAACACAATTTCAATGGCGGCAGATAGACAACTAATTACTTGCTCAGGCAGGTAAGCAAGTAGTAAGATGATTTCAGAGAGTGTTGAGCACTGTGTATAAAATAATTAACTAGGTGATGTGATAGAGTTACAGGCAGCGCTCAGCCTTCCAGGCCAGGGCTGGTCTGTACATCTACCCTCCTACAGCCACCACGAGACGGCTGGGGATCTAAACTGAATAGTCTGCAGGTCCCGAAGTGCACTCCTGTCCAGTCCTGTAGCTTTCCGAGCTGGCTTACATTTGAGTCCCGCCTTCCTGCCTGGACGGGGGCATAGCCAGCTTCAGGGTCACCAAAGGCCAGGCCAGGACTGCATGCACCCCTGAGAGACACCTGAGGAATGTGTTAAAAATACAGATTCCTGGGGCCAACTCCCAGGTGTCTGATTTTCTAGGTAGAGCTGGGAAATCTGTATTTTTTCAAGCACCCCAGGGGATTCGGATGAGCCCCGAGGTTTGCGAACAACTGATCCAGGCAGTCCTCACAGGGCCCTTTCAGGCTGAAGATGCCACGGGGGGTGGGCTCCCTTGCTGGGTTACTCTTGGACTCACTCAAGGCCCATGGCCTTCGGGACTGGAGCTACTCCTGGCTCCGCCGAGTCCTGGGGCCGACCTTGGCCTCTGCTCCATTCCTCCGTGGCCCGAGTGCCCCTGTACCTCCCTACCACACTCCCCCCAGCCCGGCCGCCTGTCAAGTGAATGAAGCGGGGCTTGGCGGGCTGCCCGGGCACACGGCGGTGGCAGTAGCTGCCAGGTTTCATCAATGGGATCAACAGGGCGTCTGCTGGGAATGAGTCAGGACAGGCTCCTTGTCACGGCTGCCCTGGCTGGCACTTTGGAGGTCACCCTGCAGAAGTGGCTGGCCTTGGTGGCAGGAAACTTTTCTGGGGAGGGTAAGTGGGTCTGGGCTTCGGGGAGCTCAGAAGCCCTCCCTGGGATGGGCATTGCTGTTCGCTGGCTTGCTGCAAGGCAGCTTATTCTTGTAAAAGTCTTATATGGAGTTCTCCTGGCTAGAACAGACCTACTGGCTTCATGAAATCTTCCCTTGGCTTCTCCCACTGCCTCATTTCATTCTTATTTGGTGAGCAGCCAGAACCTCTGTCTGTTGCCCTGTTTCTCAGGACGCGATCGGGCAGAGGCTCAGAGCTCTCCTTAAGCTGGTGCTGTGCGTGGTTAGTCTGTTTATCTGTAGAGAGATGGATGCCTGAAGCAGAACCAGATGCTGCGAACACAGCCTCGGGCTTGAGGCTGGCTGCCCCCCGCCCCGGCTCCCCAACTCCCCTCCCCAGGCCACTCCGCTGGGGCTGCAGGATAGCACCGTCCAGGGCCTGAAGACCCAAGCCTTTCAGGCCCCTGGCATCTGCCGACACCACCACCACCAGTTCTTCACTGGGAAACCCGAGGGGAGGGGGCTAAACAAGAGAGAAGGAAACTAAACAAAGCAGCCTGGGCACTCAGACCCAGCTCTGCGAGGCAGGAACCTGTGCAGGTGCTGGATGCTCCCACCTCCCCCAGGGGCTCATAAAGGTGGCTCCGAGGGAAACACCCGGCTGATAAAACCCAAAGGGGGGCTTCCCTGGTGGCGCAGTGGTTGAGAGTCCACCTGCCGATGCAGGGGACGCGGGTTCGTGCCCCGGTCCGGGAAGATCCCACATGCCACAGAGCGGCTGGGCCCGTGAGCCATGGCCGCTGAGCCTGCGCGTCCAGAGCCTGTGCTCCGCAACGGGAGAGGCCGCAACAGTGAGAGGCCCTCGTACCGCAAAAAAAAAAAAAATCAACAACTTAAAACCATCCTTGGACCTCACAGTCTCCTCCAGCCACCACCCTTATTTGTCAGCTTCCCCTTGGAGCAGAACATCTCAAAGAAACCATCAATACCCACTGCCACCACCTGTCATTCTCTCTGTTCAAGCTTTTGTCCACGCCTCCCACCAAAAGCACTCTTGTCAAAACTCAGCAGAGACCTTAGTCTTCCCAAGTCCGATGATCAACTCTCAGTACCCATCTTACTTGGCCTTGTAGCAATAACCAGTGGTCCACTCTCTGTTGAAAGCCTTTCTTCTCTTGGTCCTCAAACATTTTAGGTCTCTTCTAGCTCACTGGCCATGCCTGGGCTCCCTGCTGCCCCCTCTTCTCCTTGTCCTCCAAAATGTTGGAGAGCTCAGACCTGAGCACAGGTCTCTCTCTTTACTCTCTCCCTAGGTGATCTCATCCAGAGACCTACACACTGAAGGCTCCCAAATTTATGTCTCCAAGTTCTATGTCTGCCCAAGTGACTTAGTCCATTACTGCTGCTATAACAAAGATACCATAGCTCACACGGCTTATAAACTACAGAAGTTTATTTCTCATAGATCTGGAGGCTGAAAGTCCAAGATCAGGGTGTCAGCACGGTTGGGTTCTGGTGGGACCCTCTTCTGTTTGCATCCTCATATGGCAGAAAGCAATGAGAGGAAGGAAGTTCTCTTGTGAGAGTAGTACATTTCATAAGGGCACTAATCCCATTCATTAAGGCTCCACCCTCATGACCTAGGCATCTCCCAAAGACCCCCCTCCTAATACCATCACATTGTGGGGTAGGGTTTGTAGTGGGCATCACCCAATCCATTGAGGGCCTGAATAGAACAAAAAGGCAGAGGAAGGGTGAATTCTCTCTCTCTGCTGGAGCTGGGACACCCATCTTCTCCTGCCCTTGGACACTGGTGCTCCTTGATCTTAGGCCTTCGGACTTGTACTGAACTACCCCACCAGCTTTCCTGGGACTCCAGTTTGCAGATGGCTGACTGTGGGAGTCCTCAGCCTCCATAGCTGCACGAGTCAATCCCTCATAATAAATCTTTCCCTGTATTTATATATATCCCATTGATTCAGTGTCTCTGGAAAACCCTGACTAATACGTCCTCCCACAGCCAAAGCCCTCCCACCCATGACTTCCGATTACATTTACCACAAAATCCCAAGTCCTCTCCTGCCTCTGTATCCCTACATCTCTCCCGTCCGCTCTCTCCACTCCAGCCACACTTGCTTCCTTTCTGGTCCTCGCACATTCCAAGCATGTTCCCACTCTGGGACCTTAATATTTGCTGTTCCCTCGCCTGGAAGGTCCACCCCCAGATCTTCTCAGATCTCATGTGCTCTTTCCCATCACTAAGGGCTCCACTTAAATGTCACAGCCTAGATGCCCTCCCCTGACCTCCAGCCCGACAGGTGCCTCTCCTTCCCTGGCTTTTTTCTCCATGGCACTTATTATCATCAGAGATTATAAACGATTTATTATATTTGTTTATTGCCTTCCCCATGAGACTCCATGAAGGTGGAAATCTTCTCTGTCTGGTTCACCACCATACAGTGCTTACAACGGAGCCTGGTGCACAGATGTTGCTTGGTAAGTACTTGTCTGAGGAGGGAGGGAGTGAAGGAAGGAGTGCTGAGGGCAGAGGGCATCTCTTCCGGCCCGGCCTGCTTTGCTCTCACTCTGGTTTTCTCCACCCGTTCCCCCTCACCTTGAGTCACAATTGGCTGTCTCTCCTCCCTTCTCTCCGTTTCCGGTCAGGATCGCCTTATCCACCCGGGGCTGGCCCAGAAGGAAAGCTCGGGGACCTCCATGAACCAGGTTCCTCGCTTTGAGACTCCAATCACTGCAGCCTTCCTCTCTTCGGGAAGCCCTCTGGGCTCCCTGAGGGCTGTTGGTCAGGGCTGGAGACATCTCCACTGCTGAAACCCTGCAAACTTGACCAGCCATCCGTGCCCTGTGGTGTCCTTCCACCTAGCTGCCTTCCCAACCAGCTACTGATCCAGGCAGAGCAAGGTAGGGAAAGCTGTGAGACCTAGTCCACCTTCTGGTCTTACAAGTGAGGAAACTCAGCCTCTATGCAAAGCAGACCCTCCCTAACCATCCACCCACTCTTCCTGCTTCTTTGCTTCCCAGCAGTTACAGCAAAGTTTAACTATTTAGCATATGAGTCTGTTTATTAGCTGCCTGTCCCACAGAAGTTCCCACTAGAAGGCAAACTCATCGGGGCAGAGACTGAATGTGCCTTGTTCACTCCTGTGTCCCCAGCATCTGGCACTTAGCAGGTGCCCCATAACCAGCTCTTGAATTAATGAATGAAGAGGAGGGTAGTAAGTTGCCTATGAACACCCTTCAGGGAACTAGAAGGTGAGAAGAGGGAAGGGAAGCGAGAAGAATGCAGGGCCAGAGCACCCTGGGGGGAGAGCCCCAGAATAGAACATCATGGACCACACAAGCACCAAAGCCCGGCTTCCTGATTCTCGGGCAGCACGCTTCCACTGTCTTCCATTTGCTACTTCAGAGTCCTTCTTTCAGCACCTGGACCAGCATCTGTACATGCCGAGCACCGTGCAGGCAGGGGGCATACGGCAGCGCTCCCAACAAAGCCCTCACCCTCCCAGCCCCGAGCGTCCTGGGGGAGGCAGATGGCGTGCCTGATTCCCACTTCACACATGCTCAGAGAGGTTCTATAACTTGCTCAGGGACACACAGCCCTGCAGCAGCAGATGCCGGGTTTTGATTTATGACTGCGTGCCTGCCCTGTGTGCAGGAAGGCCCTGGGCTCGCTCTCCCCGCTCGCCACTCACACACCTCCACCTTTTCCCCTCTTGCTCAGCCCCACTGCCTCCCCTCCCTGCACCTGCCAAATGAGACCCGGTCACATCCACACGTCCAGTGACGCATGCTCTGTCCTCAGAGCCGGCAAATCAAGAGGTAAACAGGTGTGGGACTCAGTGCCCCAGACTAGAGCACAAGGAGGGACAGGAGGGAGAGACGGTGGAGGGAGCCAGAGAAGGCCTGGCAGGGGCAGGGGCAGGGGCGTGAGGATCCAGCCGCCACTCAGACGGCAGCACCGCAGCCACTGGAGTGAAAATGCACAAGGCATCCGCCTGGTGAAAGGTCCCTGTAAATACCTATGTTACCATCACCTCTAACAGCAACGATGATGCCTGTGTGTGTGCCCATGCGTGTGTGCGTGTACACACCCACGCGTGTGCAGCTCCTCCAGTGGCAATCCCTTCCCTGCACCCAGAGAGCTGCCAGCCTGACCCAGAGCCGCTGGGACAACCAGCCCGGGCTCTGCTGAGAAGGGCACCCGCCCTACCCAACCAGAGTTTTGGGGACTTGTGCACCACTGCCTGATCTCTGGCCGGTTACCTGCCCCCTCACACCAGCACCCCCAGGGCTCAACCCGCGCAGATAAAACTGTCACTTGCCCATCAGGGCTAGTTGGGGTCTAGACTCAGACGCTTGGTGGCAGCACTGAAGAGGCTTTAAGTCAGGGGTGGGCCCTGCAGAGGTGTCCAGGGGGCTGACTCCCGGCTGGCCCTTCCCCTGCCCTGCGGTGACCTGGGATGGGCGCAGTGTGTCCTCTTGGATAAACCACCTCCTGCTCCGGGCCTCGCTCTCCTCTGCTCTGAAGAAAGGAGGGGCAGGACGGGAGGTGGGGCTCCTCTGATGTCTAAGTAACCCGGAGCCCTCTGGGGACCTCTCCCTCTCCTGGGAGTCACCGTCCCCCACGGACCTGGGTGGACCCGTCAGTCACGGGCAGAGATCAATCCCTGATATTCTCGCACTGATTAGAACGAAAGCTGGCTCTGGGGAGCTGGACCTCTCCCTCATCACTAGACAGTGCAGAGTGGGCAGCGGGCGGCAGCATCTCCCAGGCAGGACCACAGCCCGGCCCGGTCCCCCTGCTCCCCTTCCCTGCTCCCGTGGGCTCCCACAAACATAGGAGCTCCAACCACCCCCTGGGCATGTGGGAATTTATCAATGGCTCCCTCTCTCTGGAGCAACTTTCACTGATCAACTCTGTTTCTAGCCTTCTGTTCCTGAGAATCCCCACGGGGGCCAAGATTCACTAGCTCTGCCTTGCGAAGAAAAACACCCCCCGTCCACAAAACACTTTTCTTCTTTTGTTCTCTCCAACAAACACATCCCACCCCAGGAGAAAGGAGGCACCCCCCACACCCCACCTAAGCAGGGAGTGTAGGGAGATATTCTCTAGTTCCTTCAGCTTCCTAGAATTCGGTGATTTAAAAGCATCCTCAAACACACACAAATGCACGTGCACACGGGCAAGCCCCGGCAGAAACACGGGAAAGGGAAAGAGCCGCTGGACCACTGTGCTACAAAGGTGGAATCATGATGGATGCTTCTTCTTCTTTAAATTCTCTCTACTGTTTTATGAGAAATAAAATAGGATGGGAATAGTGAACAGGGAATCAAAGGGTCCAAGTTCCAAAAACACAGACTGTCATGGTTGCTGGGTAGGCAGCACCCAGCAATGGTATCTTATAAATCAACGCCTTTTAGTGACGTTAGCAGCTTAAGGGAATGGAACTTCCTTCCACAGGAAAGAAGGCACTGTGAGGGGAGCCATATCCTCCTTCTTCCACTAGACATGGCCTTTCCCATGTCCAAGGCAAGAAACATCTGGAGACTGAATGCTGAGCAGGACCAGAGGAGGACAAAGACTGCTCAAGGAATTCAGTCTTAACTACTAACTCCCCACTGAGGACCATTAGAAGCCATGAGTATGAAGCTGTGTGCCCTGGACAAAAATGTCACCCATGTACAGGTGTTCAGGTTGTGTACTGCCCAAGGATGTAATGTCTTGGGGTGGTGTGCCATTTACACTGTAAACATAAGCCAAGTTATCTAAAGAGTGTGTGGGTGGGCATTGCGGTTCCAGGCCTCCTGACTGAGTCCCACAGCAGCAGAAGAAGGAGCCCTCCTACATACATCCACCTGGAACACTCATTAGTACGTGCCCGTGTCATGGCACCATATCCCAACTACGCCCTGGGAGGGACCTGAAGTCATTTCTTTCTCCTGCCTACCCCCTCCGGAAGCCCAATTCCTGCTCCCTCTGAGAGAACAACATGGAATGGTTGCCTCACCTTGGTGGTGGGTGGAAAGAAGGTGCGGGGTGGGGAATGGATAGGGTGTGATGTTGCTGGCCTGTGTGTGAAGCCAGCAGTGGGGGCTGCCGCGGCTGCTGCCCACCGGGCCCTGAGAGCTCCCCAGGCAGCAGTGGGCTGGACCACCTTGTACATAACTTACAAGAGTTACTCAAGGCAGGGCCCGCTTCCTAATTCATGCAAAGGCCCTGTGGGCTAGCAGAGGCCTGGGTGGGGGTCGGGCCTGCGCTCTCCTCTGTAAGAGGAGAAAGCCAAGGACTTCCCTGGAGGTCCAGTGGTTAAGACTCCACGCTCCTAATGCAGGGGGCCTGGGTTCAATCCCTGGTCCGGGAACTCAGATCCCGCATGCCGTGTGGTGTGGACAAAAAACAATACAAAATTTAAAAAATTAAAATTGAAAGGGGAAAGCCAGAGGGCAGCCCGAGGGGGCACATCCAGGGCTTTTGTTTGGACGTTTGTGGGAAGAGGGCTCACCCTCCCTGAGAGCTCCAGGCCCCACCTCCAGGCCCCGACCTGCATTCACAGCTCTCCTGCCCGAGTTCTGCTCTGTAGCTCAGGCAGTAACCTTACATGGAGGTGACTCTGTTAAAAACAGAAGGAGGCCTCCTGCCACTTCCATCAAACCCTGGGAAGGCAGAACTAAGCTGAGCCTGACTGCTATTCCCAGGAGACTGCCTGCTTTTTATTTATGCGTTTACTGGGAAGTTCTTTACTTACACTGTTGAAATTTTCATTTCCCACAAGCTCCTTGGTTCCCCAGACCCCTTCCATTCCCCATGATGCGGAACTACCAAGTTGCTGCCGACTGCCAGCAGCTCACAAGGCTCTTGTGAGAACTGCTGGGTAAATAGTCCCCGAGTTCACTGGGAAAGTGGCGAAAGAGGGGACAGCAGTTTCTCTACAAATAACTGGGCTCATGGCTGAGAGACGAACAGCTCCCCCAAAGGCAATTCCACCGACAGACTCATCCTCATAAAAGCATCTCTCACAGCCGGAGTCGGACCCCAGCTTTCCCGTGACGGGGAGTTGGGACCACTGAGTTCCAGAACCCAAGTGGTCCACAGAAGCAGCCACACCCGTGCAACAATGAATACCTCTGTTGATCTGGGGGAAACCTGACGATTATTCCTACTCTTCGCAAGCCACTAGCTTTTCTCAATGGAAGAGGGAGACATTAACCGCTTTTCAATGTCCCTCCGGCCTCCTGTGTCTACCTTCCTGCCCCTCTCACCTTCCCAGGCTCCAGGCAGCTGGTCAGCTGGGAAGAGGAAGCTTTCTGTGTCCTGCATCACCCCTCTTGGCTCACCCCCGGCCTCACCTCTCCCAGCCCAGGATGGCCCAGACCCGGCCGAGGAGCCCACGGGCAAGGTGGCTTCCCCCAACTTCGGTGCCCGCCAGCCCAGATCTGGGGCCTCGTTCTCGGCGGCCTGGCTCCCACGCTCCTGCTCTCTCCCTTCCCACGGCTGCTGCGGCCTCCCCACTGCCTGGCCCCACCCCCTTCAAGCCTGGAATAAGGAGCTGAAGCCCCACGCTGCTCGAAAGCCTCGCTCAGCGCCCAGAGACCCAACCCATCTCACAAGCACCTGCCTGCTACTCACCCCCACTCCCTGTGCCCCAGTTTTCCACCCAAATGAAACGATAACCAAAAATAACATCAACTCCCCTACATGGCACCCTCCCCCCCCCGCCCTCTTTCATCCCCTGCTTTATTTGTCTTTATCACACTTGCCCCTACCTAACTCACTACACGTTACTTATCTCTCATGTTCTCCATCTCCCCTGCACACGAGAATGGAAGCTCTACAAGGGAGGGATCTTTGTTTTGTTCACTGTTGTGAACCACACAGGGCCTGGCACACAGTAGGGGCTCAACCACTGAGTGATGAATGAATGAATGAACGAACATACAACGAGAAGGGACACATGTCCAGAAAGCACCCCTCTTCACGTGCATCATCTTAGCTCATCCTTGTGAGAGCGCTATGAGGTAGGAACTTCTACTGTCTTCATGTCACACCGGCAAGAAGGTTCAGCGAATTCCCAAGTCACAGAGTCGGCAGGGAGGTTCAGGAGCCCACTGTAGCTTTGTTCAGCGTGATGGTCCCCGAGCTCAGAGGAATGAGGAAGGACCCAGGCCCGACTGACCCCAATGCCCAAGCCCTTAGACACCACTCTCTGCTTCTGAGCTCCCTTCCCCATATGCCGCATCTGAATCACAGCCAGAGCACAGGCAGCATCTTACAGATCATGAACATACAATAAGCACTTGTTAAATGAATGAAATGAAAGAAAACAGCTTTAAAATTGCTTTGTCTGGGCTGATTGAACCATAATAGAGTCAGTGCATAATACATTTTGAAGACGGCAACAGATACAGATGAATGGGTAAAATATATACGAAGTTTCTCATAAATATAGCTAACACTTTTCCACAATTTTCACACATTAAAGTTCACTCTATTCTTCACATGTTACTTAAGGGTACTTCCACGGTAGTTTGTAATTATTCTCATGCATGACACTGTTCCTGTAAGTATTTCAACCCTAACCTTCCTCTTCAACATCTAAGTATTTCTCTTAAACTCATATTTTGCAAGTCAACGTAAATAACTTCTGTCTTGACCAATAGCAAAAACGTTGCTTTGAGCCAAATAAAAAAAGTTGTTTGGCAGATGGGGGAGTGGGGCAGTGAACAAAATGGGTGGAGGTGGTCATAAAAAGAAAACAAATTGTTGCCTGTGTCTTGTCACACGTTTGTTGCCTTAATTCTAAATGACCGTCTTCATCCTCCTGGCTTATTTGAGTCCCATGCACCATTCTAGAATATTCCAAGACTGAAAGCTCCTTGAGAGCAAGGAGTATGGTTTCCTCATTCTGTTTGTGTTCCAACAGCACACAGCATGAGTACCTGGTAGGGGGCAGTGTCTTTCAGTCGAATTGGATGAATCTTTAAACGTGGAGGGAGAGTAAATATTCTGCAACATTCTTCCTGATTTTGAAAGGAACGTATATTCACTTTAGGACATTTAGAAGACACAGAAAAGGATACAGAAGAAAACAGAAATACCTTGGCGTTCGTTGGATCCCCTCACCCTGAGATCGGTACTAGCACACGGACCACCCGGCATGGCACAGTGACTTAGCCTCTGGACCAGAGGGATGGGCGGGTAAGGCTGCCTCGGTGCAGGCCGGCCTGGCACGGCTGCAGCAGATACCAGGAGGTCCTGAGGATGCCTGGCTTCCCACAGAGCTGAGTGCCAGAGAGGAACTCTGCTACTTGGAGGTGCGGGAAGCTCAGAAGATGTGAACGTCGTTGCAGGGGGCCCATGTTTTAAAATACAGTGCTTTGGAAAATGTGTGTTTCCAACAGAATGCAGACGCCTGGCACTGAAAAGATACTTGATTATTCATAGATCCAATAGGAGGGACCACTCTGGGAAGCACCAGGGTCAGCCAGGAGGCAGCAGGAGTGGGGGACTGTATCAAGAGGCTTTGCTGTGGTTTCTGCAGGAAGGAAGGGCAAAGCAGGGTAGGCAGGCTCAGGATCAGCCAGTCTGAATCACTTCAGTGCGTGCTGGGCACGGGGCTGCCCCCAGCTGTCTGGTACCTGGCCCTGGGGTGATTAGGGAAGGGGGACAGTGCTCTGGAATGTGAGGGCTGGGTAAAGGAGGTGGCGGCGGCGGGGGACTGTATCTGAAAAGTGCACCGGCAGGTGAGCTACTCACTATCTCTACGAATGGGCTATCCCTGGGAGGGGAGCTCCCTCTATGGTCAGCGAGGTCCCAGATGTCAAAGCATCGAAGCACAGGCAGTAAATGACAGTAACACAGCCCTTCTGAGGGGCACACGCTCTCGGGCTCAAGGAGCCGGTTCATTAGCCCTGGGCCTCCAGGCCCCACTAGGCCTGAGGCCCACTCTCCTCCAGGAAAATGCTCCCCTGGCCTCCATTCCAGGGGCAAGGCCGGGCTGGTTCACACACCTGCTTGCAATCCTCAGGCCACTCCCGGGAAGGACAGAGAGTAGTGAAGGACTCGCCCCGGTCACCCGGGGGATGGTAAGGCTGAGTTCATCACAGGACCAGTGCTCCCAGTGATGCGGAGCTGGGTGGCAGAGCCTAGGGTCCCTGCATGGAGCCTCAGACTGTCAGGTGGGGGGACCCTGGGAGTGCATCCAGACGAGTCCATCATTTTTCAGAAGAGGAAACTGGCTGAGAATGACACAGAATCAGGATCGCAGTCTAGATCCACTCTTACTGTGCTCTCCCCACCCCACCGCCCTGAGTGATTCAATAGGAAATTATTTTATTAATTATTTTATTAATACTAATTATTACTAATTATTACTAATTATTACTAATACTAATTATTAATATTAATACTAATTATTAATACTAATACAGCTGTCAACATCATCGTCATCTTCCTGATTTTCATGCGAATGGAAAAACCCCACTCCTTTGTCCCCAGTGCAGTAAGGAAGCACCGACAGCCCCCAAACCCGGATGGAGACTGGATTTTTCAAAAATTAGGTCAGGCAACCAGGATCCTTGGGGGTTCGACTGGTCTTAAGCTCTGATTAAAGCCCGCATCTGGATGAGCAGAGTTTCGGGTCTCCAGAGTGGGGAGGAGAGAAGAGGGCTCAAGGGCGGGGGGTGGGGTGGGAAACCGAGGCCTCCTGAGCAGAGGCCGCAGAGGCCCTGGGGCCAGGCCAGGGCTGGACAACAAGGGTGGCAGGACTGAGGTGGAAGTGTAGGGAAGTAGACTCTGCTTTTTACCCACTTAAGGCTCAGAACTGTTCTCCAACCAGGCCGTGAACTTCCAGACTTCTCCGTCTTTGCATTAGTGGCCCCCTCTGCCCGTCCCACACCCCCTCAACCTGGTAAACCCCTCCCCAGCTCTCAGATCCAGTTGCACTGTGCTCTCCCCTGTGAAGCCCTTTGAATCCCGCTCCCTGCCCCCCACCCCTGACCCCAGCTCTGGAGGAGAACCCATTGTGCCCTCCACAGTGAGGGTTTATTAAAAATAACCACTGAGAGCAGCTAGCTCATGCCTGCCACTTAGCATACATTGTTCTTAACCGGCCCAAGTTCCCTGCAAGTAGGTGTTAGTATCCCCACTTTACAGATGAGGAAAAGTGAGGCTCAGAGAGCTGAAGTAACCTGCTCAGAACCCTTCATCCAGCAAGTGAGGCAGAATCTGGACCCCACCCAGTTCTGCCTGAATTCCACACCCAGCGTCTATCCTGGTGGCCAAACTGCCTGCCTGGCTTTCTAGCTAGACTGTGAGATCTTCGAAGGCAGGGACCCTGGTTCCTAATGTCTGGCAAATCTTCAGAGCTCAAAATTTTTTGATGGATGAATAGACAAACAAATGAATGGATGCATGGATTGTGGGATTCTCCCACCTTAATGCAAGACCATTCCACATGTGTAGGTTTTATACCAGACCAAATGTGTTGCTCTAGTCCTTTTATTCCCACAACTGGTAGGAAGATTGAGTAGGACGGTACATCAGGGTGACAGCTGAGCTGCTATATCAAAGACACCTCAAAAGGCAATGGCTCAAACAAAATACGATTTGGATTCTCTTGCATGTGATAGTCCAGGTGTATAGGCAGCTCTGTTCCAAGAGGTTCTATCAGACCGTAAAATGGTGTCGCCTCTCTGGAAAACAGCCTGGCAGGTCCTGAAAAGTTAAACCTAGAGTTACATGGGACCCAGCAACTCTACTCCTAGTTCTGTACCCACCACACAAAAACTCATCAAGAATGTTCACAGCAGCATTATTCATAATAGCCAAAAAGTGGAAAAAACCCAGATGTCCATCAATTGCTGAATGGATAAACAAAATATAGTACATGCATGCAATGAAATAGCATTCAGCCATGAAAGGAATGAAGTACTGATACATGCTACAACATGGATAAAGCTTGAAAACATTATGCTAAGTGGAAGAAGCCGTTTACAAAAGACTATGTATTCTAAGATTCCATTTATACGAAATGTCCGTAACAGGCAAATCCACAGAGACAGAAAGTAGATTTGTGGTTGTCAGGGGCTGGGGGGAGGGGAGCAAAGGGGAGCGGCTGCTAAGGAGGACAGGGTTTCTCTGGGGGATGATGAAAATGTTCTGGAATTAGTGGTAAAACCAGTAAAATATATGCTTAAAATGTTTTTTATTGTAAAAAATAAAAAAAGAAGCCATCCTATCAAGACTGGCTAATGGGTCAGCTGTGCCCTTCTCAACCCATGGCTTCCAAGGTTGCTGTACTTGCTGCCTTTCCCAGCCAGTGGAGAGGAAGGGTGGAAAGCCTACATGTCCCTCCCACGTAAGGAAGCTGCAAGCATGAATTCTGCTCAGGGTCCATGATGAGAACTTGGTCTCATGGACACACCGTGCCCATGAGAGGCTGGGAAATGTGGTCTAGCTGAGCAGGCCAGCCGTGTGCCTAGAAAGAAGATGGATTCTGGGGGGGACTGGGCAGGATAAGAATCTTTGCCCAAAATGGTAAATTAAATGATAATTGACTCTCATTTGGTTATTTACTCTGCAGATATTAATAACAATAGGTGGCACTTACATAGTGCCAGGCCCTGACTTAGGTACTCTGGGTGCATCATTTTAGTTAATTACATTAGAACTTTATGACATATATTATTACACCTATTTAAAGGTGGGGAAGTTGAGGCACAGAGCATTAAATAATCTACCCAGGGTTACCCATCCAGTATGCAGCAGAGTTGAGAGTTGAACCCAGATCCACTACTGTAGAGCTGTTTGTTCCTCAGTAGCCAGAAACCGTGAGACAGTGAGACCTGGTATGATTTATGGGTTCAGACCATTCATACTTTTCTTCTCCTTGGTGCTACTGGTCACCTCCGTTCGTGCCCTCACTGGGTAGACCTAAGGCACAGACACTTAAGAAAGAGCTCAGTGCACTCCTTCAATGAACGACAGCTTGCTCAGTGCTCTTGAACTTTGGTGGGTACCAGCATCATCCATGGAGCCTAAGGAAGCCTGTCCTTCTGCTGGCTCAGAATCTCAGAGCAGCGGCCAGCATGTTCCTACAGGTGGTCAGGTGTAGGTCAGATGAAGAGTCTGAGAATCACTGGCAAAGATGACAATCAGCCAAGTTTTGCCCACGTGGCCAGAGCATTCTCTCTGGTCAGGCCCCTTGGGCTAATTTACCCTATCGGATCCTCCCCGATCCTCCCATGAAGCCGGTAGGTACTATCATCCCCATTTTACTGTTGATGAAGCAGAGGCCCAGACAGAGAGCTGCGGCCCCAACCCTCTCCTATCGCCTGTTCATCCACAGCGCCGGCCCAGCTGTGATGCCCTCCAGGGACAGACACCGTTCGCTCTGTGATCTGCCTCAGGAGCTGAGCACTGGGAGAATCGGAACTCTGCCCATGGATCGCCTATAGATCACCCTCATCCAACACTGTGATTACTCACCCCACATCTGCCACCTCCTCAGACCACCGGACCTCAAGTCTTCACCAGGAGTCACCGAGAGACTGCTAAAAATACAGATTGCAGAGCCTGTCCCAGAAGGCTCTGATTGGAGGGGTCTGGGGTGCGGCCTGGAACTTGAATTTTTATCAGACACTCCAGGGCCAGCCTTGTTTGGGAACTACCTTTCAGATTGAGTTCAATCCCCTCACTTTATGGGATGAGAACACAGACCCAGAAGGGTCTCGCCCTGTGCATCAAACCCTGACTGGCTCCCTCCTGCTCTCAGGCACAAGCCCAGCTCCTCCCAAGCTAGTTCCTCCTCCTAAGGATCTCTTTGCAAATGTTCGGAAAGCTCCCTTACCTCCCTCTGGAACAGTTCTTCCCCATCCTCCTCCCACTTTGCCTAATTGCTGCTCATTTTCTCAGCTCCACAGCACCTCCTCCAGGCAGCCTTCCTGGATCCATTAAATGGCAGGTTAGTGTTCTCTGACCTCGCACTCTATCATAGCACTCGCCACGCTGCACTGCAAGACCTGTTTACTTCTCCGTCTCACTTCAGTGTGGTGAAGGCAGGGACCACCTTGGTCCCTGCACTGGTCCTTTCATATTATACTGTAGACCTTTGTTGAATGAATGAACGAACCAACGAATGGATGAAATAAACAGCATGAGCATCCCACAGGCCCCTGGCTTAAGCTTCTTCTCGTAAGGAGATGGGACGGAGTCCACTGGGCCCCGGGCACTGGGCGGCGCCGCCGGCCCCTTGCGTGGGCGGGCGTCGCAGTGAGAGGGAGGGACTGTCCGGGCGGGCAGCTGCAGAGCCATCTGCTGCGCGGGCGGCGGCGCCCGCCCCAGTGTTTGTTTACAAACCCGGCTCTGCGTGCGAGAGAAACACGGCTCCTCTTCCAGGCGCGCGGCAGCCGCTGCCAGCCCAGGAGGAGGGGCCGTCGGGGGCCGGGGGCTGGGGCCGGGGACCGTCCGGTAGGGCGTGGCCAGCATGCCGCCTGTCCCTTGCCTCTCCCGCATCTCCACTCCTGCCCGCGCTCCAACCCACGGGCAAGGGCCCGAGGTCCAGTCCCCCTCCTCCCCGCAACCAGCCGTGCTACCCCATCCAGAACACGGACCGCGGGAACAACAGTATCTATGTTATGAAAGCGCGTTAAGGATTAAGGGAGGTAATGCACACGGTGGCATTTTATTAAGCTATTGTGGTGTCACTGTGGGTGATTCGATGGATCTTAAGCATTTCACAAAATGTCTCTCTAGTCTGACTTATCCCCCAGGAATATCAGGAGCCCCTTTCAGACAGTCCCAGGTGCAGATGCTATAAGGCCCAGGTTAATATTCATGCAGGAAAGAAAACATTCATTTCAAAAAATAAAACCCTTCTGATATAAGTGTGTTTCTAGTGTTCCCATTTGGGGTACCGTATGGTAAGTACGGTATGGTATGGCATGGTATGGAATGGTGGCTGCCATTCCACCCTGCAGCCACAAGCCCCAGGGTGAGCTCAGAGTTTGGGGAGGGTAGCAGGGGGTGGGTGACTAGGGAGAAGAATCCCAGGCAGAGTCCACTCCCAAGCGCAGGTCTGGAGAGGGGGGCTGGCTTCCATCCCAAAGGTGAGGATGGTCACTCAGGTTCCAAATGGCTTTGGGCGGTGGTGGCTGCGAGCAAGGCTTTGGAGGGACAGCTATGAGAGGGCAATACTGGCAGCCCTCCACTTTCCCCTCCACCACCACCCCCCACCGGCTCTACCACAGATCTTCCCCAGACAGCGCCTGTGTCTAGATCTCCTGCTTTCTCTGTAAGCCGGCAGGGCCTCCATGGCGCCAGAACTGGGCATGACTTGGGGGTGTTCCCCATATGCTCTCCAAGGGTAGAGGTGGTTTCGTGCTTGCCCTGGATTTTTCAGTACCCAGGGGCTTGCTTCTGTATGATTATTGGTTTGTTCGGGTTTTTGTTACAGATTGAAGACGTTACAAAGTGATGACAAAGAGGAGGTCATACCTTCTGCCCACAAAGGGACACACATTCTAGCGGGGGAGACAGAAGAAGCAGGAACTGCCACTATTCTTTGTCTACCTACCCTGTGCCCAGTGCTAAGTTTGGTGTTTCTCTGGTAATAAATACTTATTGCATCACGCACTGGGCCCTGAGGATGTCTTGTAGTCAAGGAGAAGCATTTAAAAATAATTCCAGTGACAATACATGTGCCATCAGGGAATACCTCCTTTAATCCGGACACCAACTTGCTAACAACGCTGAATAGTAAATATGATTATCCCCGTTTTACAGATATGGAAATAACAACTCAAAGAGGAGAAAACTTATCCCCAGTCTCCAGGCCGGGGTTTGGAGTCAGGTGCAAAGCCATGTTCTGACTGCAACAGCTGCCTGGGGGAGGGGGTGAAAATGGCCAGTTTCCTGGTTCCCGACTGGAACAGCTGGGTTATAGGAGCACGTTCAAACCGTGGATGGTGAAAACTCTTCGCTGAGGCTAAAGCAGAATAGGAGTCCACTTGGGGAGCCCATTTAAAAACTTCTGAACCAGTAAAAACGTAACTAGGAGCCACCATCTGACAGTCCCATCTGGCAGAAGCTGAGGCCCATCGGGCCCACCCCCAGGTCTGGGTAGGTGAAGAGAAGCCTCTCCCCACTCTCCCTCTGTGCAGATCCACTCATCAATTCTGTCATTCAACACACCCTGAAAGACTGTCTTGCCTAGAGAACTCCAGCCCCAATCCGGGAGATGGAGACACAGCAGACGCAAGGTTATTAGGGCTGGAAGGGCCCTGTCCAGGGTGCTGAGGGAGGACAGAAGAGGAAGGAGGGTTAAAAGTCCAGTCCCCTCTAGCGGGAAGCCGGCGGCTGAGAGCAGAGTAGGCCCATTCAACCTCCTTGGCCCATAGACTGAGAAGGAGGAGGAGGCTGGGCAGAGGAAGAGGGAGGGTGGGAGGACAGCTGTCGGCCAGCAGAGCGAGGACTTAACCTGAGGCCGTTAAAATGAGTCTGAGTCGCTGTGCACGGGTCAGGCGAGGACGCAGCCGGCATTAGACACTGCTGCCCTTAGCTCCCTGGCCTGTGTCCCTCAGCTGCGCTCGGCCCTCCGAAGAGCAGGCAGGAATTGTAACAGGGTGAAAGCAGGATGGCAGCAGGCTAATACACCAGGGGAAAGCAATCTGAAAACACAGGACCTCACGGCAGGGACAGGCTGGGATAACCAGGATGCTGAGAGAAACCAGACCTGACAGCAAGTTAGATCTGATCTGGAGGTGAGACAGGGCGGGAGGAGAGGCTGCTTGCATCTCTCCTCCCCACCTGCATCCCGACTCCTGCCCAGCCTCACCTGGCTGGGGCCTTCTGGCTGGAAAGGCACTCTGCCCAGGGCATACGAGGTGCCTTCCACGGGCTGGGGTGTGGGTTTCAGGAAGCAACACCAACTGAGTACCCCAGGAAATCTGGGGAGCCAAGGCCGGAGGGTGAGGAGGAGCTGCTGGGCTTCTTGAGAGACCCAGGGGGTGAACGTGTGATCTGTGAGCCAAATGTTCACAGGCAGAATCAGATCTCCAGTGAGGTTGATGCCTTGATTTCTATGTTCCTTCACTTAGCCCCACCCTCCCTCAATCCCCCAGTAAGAATTTATAAATCACAGGTGCAGAGACCAAGGTCTCCGGCTTCGTGAGTCAGGAGCCATCTCTTCAATGCCACCTCTCCTCTACGCGCTTGGTACCACATAGGACCCAAAGAAACTGGGGATCGAGCAACTGATTAAATGCACTACAGATAGAGAGTTTCTTTTACAGCAATTTCACTGAGTTCTTCAAAAGAGCAAAGAGTCCCACAGGAACAAACATAATTTTCCTCTAATGAGACATGGTCTTAAAGTGTGAGTTTCATTTATTTTATGGAACAAAACCTTTTTTTTAATACTATGATATAAGCAGCTATGTATCTACCAAAAATGTTTCCCTCTTTCTTCCTGGGCGTGCAGTCAGACTGCATTTCCCGGCCTGCTTAGCAGTCAGTGTGGCCACAGGACTGAGTTCTTGGGAAGTGTGTGGAGGTGAGCATCCTTTCCAGGTCTGGCCCATAAAACTCTCCCGTGGGTAGCTGTCCATCCTTTTTCCCCATTCACTGGCTAGAAGTGAAGGACTCTAGCACCCCTGAAGATGGAAGAGTGAGTAGTCTGGGTTCTTGAATCACCCGTGGAAGGCTGCCACGAATTACCCCACTATACTCCTATGTGGACGAGAAATAAGTTTAAATCCTGTTAAGCCACTGACACTCTGGCATTTATCTATTACAGCATCCAACATTAGCCTACTCCCAGAAGCACTTACTATGTGCACAGTATATGGCGAGTCAGGCTGGGGTGGCATATGTACAAGTCAGAGTCCAATTTGAACGTGTGGGGCAGGGGCCACGCCAGGAACGTCCCCAGAGACTTTTGGCTCAGTGCAAATTTGGGGCACATTGCCCATCCCCCACCCTTCCCCAGCTGCAATGTGGACCTGGCCACAGATACTCACTAATCACCTCTGATCAACTCTCCCCCTTAGCAGCTATCCTGCCAGACATTTGGACTTAACTGACACCCCCATTCTTTTTCGATTAGGGATTAGTGACTGCATCTCTTTCTCTTCGAACTTCTTCCTTGAGCTAATAATTTCCCTTAAAATCTTCCAAACTTGCCGTCGGGTCTGACAAAAAGCTTACTGAGTGCCTTGCTCCATCCCTCAATTTCGCTCAGCCTTCTAAAGTTCCCTTTTATAGCAACGCCCATCAACCGCTCCATTTACACTGTGTTTTGGGTTAGATCTCTTTCATGCTTCACTTCCCTACACGGCGGCCTCCTCACGCCCTCCAGTCTCTTCCTCCGCTCTGCCCTGTTTCCCATTTCTTTTCCTATAAATGGCTCCCTCCATACTCAGTGCACTTCCCCCCTTCCCAGCCCTCCCACCACAACCCCGCTCACTCTCTGAGACACATTCCCTCCCCATTAATCTGCCAACTAGGAAAGAAAAGTTAAAGCTTCCCTTCTGATCCCTATTCATCTCTGTCGAGACATGTGGATAACTATTAAAAAATTAGTTGGCCATTACCCCTCGTACTCCCCTATCTCCTGTGGTGGTGGCCCATTGTCCTGTGATCTCAAACGTCCTAATTTCTCATCACGCTAAGGGGAGAAAAAACCCTCCATCTTTCAGGAAAGGAAGCATAACAACTTGTAGGGAAGCAAATAAATTGCTTAGTCAAAAGGATATTGCAAGAATCATCAGGATTCGTTCTCGACTTTTACCTCTTTAAACGTTCCGTTTTCTGCCATCTTAAGAAATATACACATCAACTTCTATCAGATCTCCTTCTACATTTCAAATACTTGCATCCTCCATCCTTTCATTCCTTTTTTTCTCCAGGCATTTATACGTCTTCCACTTCCAAAAAGATAGATCACAAGAAGGCACAAAAATAATAAAATAACTTATAAAAGAATATAAACCAATTAAGGAAGGGATACGATTTATGAATCTGTGTACCTTAGACTAAGGATTCTTACTGTCATTGGGCATAAAACTGAGCCCTAAACTCTGATGCAAGTAGAGTTAATGACAAAGTAGAACGGGAGACAGGAGGGGTGACAAAGATCTCAATGGTTAATATTAGTAAGCATACCGTGCACGACTGTCTTGTTACTCTTGTAATAAAGTCTTGGAAATACTTTAAAAATATTTCTTCACTTCCTGCCTATTTGCTAAAAGGATACGACACAACAAAAATCATAAAGACAAGAGACATGCTAAGTGGGAATATATATGTGGAAGGAGGGATAATTATAACTTTCTTTTAAAAGCTAGACTCAAGGGGATGAACACAATATCAGTGCAGAACTTAGCTGGAAGCTTCCCAGCACCCATGGTAAAGGTGAGAATTCGGGGAGTTCACGGAGCTGGATTTTTCCTAACTACAGTTACAGAGAGCATTGCCTCCTAGCTATGAACTATAACAGGAAGTTGTCTCATGGGTCTTGTCACTGCCCTTAATCTTCAGAAAGAACTTTCCAAGGATTTTGTTTTTTAATCACGTAATCCTCAAGTTTCTTGGTGTACTCCACTGTCCAAAGCCTTCGTCATCTTACCCGACTCTGCCTCCAGTGTGACTTTATCCTTTGATTGGGTGTTTCCCAGCCACTTGGGCACCCTGACCTTGATTTGCACCAGATTAGCCACACCAACTGCTGTCGTGTCTACATTGTTTTCCTTGCATTTTACTTAATAAATTTCATGTCATCCTAGGAAATCACAGCTTTGGCGTGCTAGCTGCAGGATGTTCTCCCTAATACCCAAAAATAAAAAGAGCCTATAAATACAGATAGAAGCCTATAAATACAGATACCATTCTTGAGATTCTGTAAGTGCAAGTCTGATGTCACCAGCTCTCCTCCTCTTTGCTTTGTCCCAAGACAGCTCATAAGGGAACATTTGCCTGAGAATGTTTCCCTCGAGCTTCCACTCAACTCTGCCCATGCTGGTGTCAGAAACCATCACAGCTGACATCCTCCTTTCCTCTCCGCAGCTAATGGGAGCATTTTTATTCCTTCCTGGCTTGTGAATGACCTCCTCCTTCCTCACATTCCACCCGAATTCTGCCTCTTCCTCAAGTCCCACCTTCTCCATGAAGTCATTCCTGGTATCAACCTTGAACCTGGACTTGCTTCCACGAACTTCCAACAGCACTCACCTGGCTCCCAGCAGCGGGCCTAAAATACATAGTAAGCTCTTGTGTATACGCTCTAGCAGCTAAGCACATACTAGATGCCCAGTAAACATGGCCACGTGTCAGGGCTGAGCACTGAATTTGGGGTCAGGAGCCCTGGGTTCTTGGGTAAGTCATCTTCAGGCTTCTGTTTATCCAGCTATAACACGGCAGTGAAGCTGGCAGAGGGGACCTCATATTTCCGAGGTCCCTGCCATCTTGCCCCCACGTTTTGCTCCTGCTCTCTGTGGTGCCCCACTGCCGGCTGTGTGGATTCCCCCATGTGCATCCTGACTTTGGCTTTCTCTGCTGCGAGCGTGCCCTGCATTTCCCACTGATGTGCCCTTCCAGTGGATTCTTCAGAGTCAGTAGCTGTTCTTGTCTGTAGAACAGCTCTCTCTGCTTCTTGCCTTCTGCTCATGGCAGGCACATCCCAGCATCCCAGACAGTCCTCTGTCCCTGATCCTCCTTCTAAAACCGCCCTTAGTATCTGCTCCTTGCACCCAGACTACTTTCAACCTCCAATTTCTCTGCTCGATTTCCCTGTTTCCCACCATTTCTATGGCATCTTTAGGAAGACACTGACATTTTTGTCCCGTATAAACATAAACCATTTTTTCTGCACACAAGCCACAGAGCATTGGACTGACGACGACAGGCATTCTACTCGTAGTTCTACCTACTTACTGGCTCTGTACCTTTGGGAACTCGGCTTAACCTTTCTGAGCCTCAGTTTCCACATCTATCCAACAGGGATGACACTGCCCGGGCTGTCTCTTAGTTACTGAACGAGACCGTGCCGTTCACGGTGTGGCTTTCTGCAAGTCCTACCTCTGTTCCTTGCTACTTCTTGGGCTCAGCTCAAGTCAGCCCCAAACCCCACAATCTAATGAGGCCAACTCCGGGAAGAGCTTTTCCCCTAAAACACATGCACAGATTTTAGAGTTTACACGTCACTTTGTCATACACAGCCCTTTGATCCTCACACACACGCAAACTGAGGTACAACGGAATATTATTCAGCCTTTAAAAAGAAGGAAACCGTGACACACAGTACAATATGGATGAATCTTGAGGACATTATGCTAAGTGAGATAAGACAGTCACAAAAAGGCAAACCCCATCAGCCCTCTGTATCCGAGGCTTCCACAACAATTTACATAGCATTTACACTGTATTGTTGTAAGTAATCTAGCGACGATTTAGTTCACCGGAGGATGTGCGTAGGTTATATGCAAATGCCACAACACTTTATATGAGGGACTTGAGCATCTGTGGATTTTGGGACCCACAAGGGTCCTGGAAGCAATCCCCCGCAGATACCGTGGGACGACTGTATTGCATAATTCCACTTATGTGAGGTCTCTAAAGAGGTCAAATTCGTAGAAACAGAAGGTAGAATGGTGGTTACTAGGGGCTGGAAGAAGGGGGAAATGGGAAGTTGTTTAATGGGGACAGAGTTTCAGCTTTGAAAGATGGAAAATTTCTGGAGACCTGCTGTCCGACAACGTGAATATACTTACCGTCACTGAACTGTACACTTAAACATGGTTGAGATGGTACATTTTATGTCACGTGGAATTTACCACAATCAAAAATCTTTTTAAAGCTATCCAACCAGTCCAATTTTTAAAACGAAGTTCTATAATCAATGTGGCCATTTTCCCGATGAGGAAGCTGAGGCCCAGAGAGGCTCACTGAGGACACGCATCCAGGTCTTCAAAACCCCAACCTTCCACCCCCAGTGCCCTGGGGAAGCACAAGAGGTACACCTGAGCCACAGGTGTGAGCACACAGGGCCCCAGAGCCCAGACCCCTGTCCTCCCACACAGACTGAGGCACACGGGGGGCTGCCGCCTCCCTACAGGGCTCTCTTCCGCTGAGGGTCCCGGCAGGAGCCTCCAGCCCTTCACCACAGCACAGAGGACCCTTCAGGCAGGGCGGTCCTTTGTCCCCGAGACCAGCTGAGCCCTCCTGTCCCCCCGCCCCCAGGCTCCTGGGGCCTGCAGTGTCCTCACGGTCTGGATGTCTGGCCACTGCCGCCCCACACCCGGCAGCTCCAGCGGCCTCAGGCCGGGGTGAGCCCAGGGCTGCCTCTCCCGCCGCTGCAGGTTCCCCTGCTACACGACTCAGCTCAGCTGGCACCTCGCAGGGAGTCTTCCCAGGCCTCCACGTGGAATGAAACTGCCCTTCCCTGGGTCCGTGTCAGGCCTGCTTCCCGTCTGGGGCTCGTCGCTCTGCTCTGCCTTTGCCTATTTCCTGTGGCCTCTCCCCTGGGCCCTCAGCTCTGAGAGGCAGGAGCTACGAGTCCTCCCTCACCTCCCGCTGCTGTGAGGCCATGGAGCGAGATGGGGCTGCACAGGTGTGGGCGGAAGCTGCAGGGAAAGAGGGACAAGACCCCAGGCCAGGGGGAGTGTAAGGACAGGGCTGCAAGCACGAGAGAGGCCTGTGGAAGCCGTGGCTTAGGGCGCCGACGGAGGCCGGCGGGGAGCGCAGACGCAGCGGAGGCTGGCGTCTGACTCACTCAGCTGCCGAGGGGTGGCTCTGACTGTCCCAGCAGGGCAAGGGCGAGAGCATGGCGTGGCAGCTCGAGGTTCTAGAATAAACCTGCATTTGTGGCTTGAACTTGCATGCTTCCCTGGATTCCCTTGAATCCCAGACACCTGGACCAGGGTGATCTTGACCAAGTCACCTCCCCTCTGAGCACAACAGTCCCCTTCTCATATCAGAAGGGTTGAATCTGACGATCCCTGGGTCCCTGGGGTGGGCCCTGCACGGTTGGATCCAAGAGTCCAGTGCGGGTCTCATGTTGGAGGGAGAGAGAAAGAAGGGAACTCCAACTCTGCCCAGAGCCCCGCGCTGCCCCCGGAACTCTGGGTACTGGGACAGCGGGCCACACCTATCAGGCAACAGCATGAGGGTGTGGAGGTGGCCTGGGGGGACGCTGGTGGCAGAGGTGTTGTACCTGTGGTCAGATATGTGAAGTGTGCCAGGAGCTGCCTGCTAGCGGTGCCACCTTGTGCTACAAGAACCTGTGACTGGCACAGTCTGAAGTCAGGGTCCTGTCGGCGTTTTCCTGAGAAGGGTAATCGTTCATCAGCTGTGCAACTGATATCCAGTACCTTTACCCAAACCCCAGCTCCTACGGAATTCATGCATGCTTGCACGATTTGAATATTGGGATTCCCTCCCGATGAGCAATACCTAAGGACCGTAATGAACTCTGGAGGCTGTGTTTAAACAAATGTGCTTAACACATGCTGGCTGAGAGCCAGCTCTGTGCCAGGTACCATGCTGGGTCTGGGAGGGGGGGGTTAGAAGGGTAATCCAGAGACGCCTCCTGCCTGCAAAGACCCACAGCCAAACACGAGAGAGGAGACCCATACAGGAAGGACTGCTGTCCAAGGCAGAAAGGGAGACGTGCCCAAAGGTGACAGTGGTCCCATAACTGCCCCCAATTGTAGACACTGTAATAACAGCCCCCGTCCATCTGGAACAGCCCAGATGTAGCCTTTCATTCTAACATAAGCACCGATCAATGCCGAAGATGAATTAAACTGATGAAAATCAATCCCAAAGCCAGCTTTTCTTTCCAGACCAAAAATTTTCATCAACGACGGAGAATTAGAAGATGCCACTAAATTCTGAGGCCCGCATTGTACAGAGTTCAGTCACAGGTTGTGAAACTAGATTAAGAAGTAGAAACCCTTGCCAAGAAGCTGTTCCGCTGGCCCTCGGCAAATGGAGAGGGGCCGAAGTGGACCTCGGAGTTCAGAGTAAAGCGACAGGCCCTGAGGTGGACAGTCCTGTCCAGCGGCCACTCAGGAGCCGCTCCCAGGCAGGTGGCCCGGGCTCTACGGCCCGTTCAAGAGGCCCGAAGTGCAGGCAGTAGGTTCTGGATTGCTGCCAGGAAACAAGCCAGAGACACGGAAAACACCCAGTGGTCTCTTTGGCTGGTTTGAAGCAAAGAATTGGAAGGGAAAACAAAAAGTGTTGAAACATAGATTCGGGGGACATCATGGAAGGTTAGGAATTTTAGACGTTTAGGGTGTTTGAGCAGGAAGGTAACACTTCAAAGAGGCAGGTTTGCCTACTCTCAGGGCCATAGGGAGCCGGACATTTTTTCAAAGTCCTATCTCTGAGGTTCCCGGCGACAGCCACAGGTCTGCTCTGTACCAGCTCCAGCAGCCGCAGAAAGGACGGAGCCAGGGCACGCACAACTCTGGTTAGCAGGAGCTACGCTCTTTCTCCCACCTCGGGTCTCCCCGACCTCAGCAGCACCCACACGGCCCGTGGCCCACTGTCAGTTGCCAGATACAACATCTGAGAGCCGCCCTGCAGCACTGCCCAGCCCCGCCTGAGCAGACAGAGCTTGCGGCCTCGTGATTCATTCATGCATTCATGTACTCACTCAGTCACTTCCCGGGCCCTGGCTGTGTGCCAGGCGCTGCGCTGGATGCAGGAGATGGATAGGGAAATGCGGATGCTTCCTGACTCACAGGCCCTGCTGCCCTGCAGAACACAGCCTAGACCTGCGTTCCCTCAGCAAATACTCTCTGAGCCCCAGAGCTCCGCTGGGCACTTGGGGACACCACCCCGGCCCCAGGAAGTTCACAGTCCAGTTGGGGGAGATGGGCGGAAAGACGGCAAAGTGTATATGCTACCCAGGGTGAGCCTCGGGGCCCTGGCCCCCAAGGAGAAATTTCCAAGTGGAGGCCGCATGCCAGGCCCCAGTGAGGCGATAACGAACTGTTCTGGAATGAAGTTCTAATGCTGGAGCATCTGTAGGAAGCAGTCTTCTGGGAGCAGGATGAGAACCAACAACGCTGAGACCCAGGATGAGGGAGGAGGGCTGACGGAGCGGCGGGAAAAACCGCTGGAGCTTCGGCGGAAACCACAGTCGTTTTCCCACAGGGCGGTGGGCCAGCCCTGGACTCGGAGCAGAGCCTCGGGACAGGAGAGGTTCCAAATGGCCCACAGGATGCGGCCGGTGGCACCATTCTGGGAAGCCGAGGCACTGGGCAAGGTGGGGAGGGGAGGGGAGGGGAAGCTGCCCCAGCCCTTCAGGGGATCCCACAAGGTAGCCCATCACGTCTGGGGGTGGGATGTGGGAACACTGTCGAGCCTTGCTCCGGGAAGAATATGATGGGTCCACACCAGCCATGGGTCCCTTGGTTAGAAATGAGCCAAGTTCCCCCTACTTTATCCTATCCGAGAAATAAACAGAGACTGTGTATAGACAACGAAGCTGGGCCTGAGTCTGCCCTCTAAGCCGACTGCTTTACTAGGGTCCGGGTCAGTTTCCTCCCAGGGTTGGGATTAGGGAAAATGTTCCCAGCTTGATTCCTCCTGGTGAAAGTTGGCTCTTGCCAGTCAAGGTTGGTGACGAGAAGGACTATAATGAAGCCCCCACAAGAGACAGTCCTTTACACTCACAAAGGACTCCATACACGATCACAACTTTATCCTCGAAACAATCCTGGGAGGTACATAAGAGAAGCAGGTGCTATTGTTCCCAGTTTATCGATTCAACAAAGTGACCTGATCTCCAAGAGACACTTGCACACTCATGCTTATCGTGGCGTTATTCACAATAGCCAAAAGGTGGAAGCAACGCAAGCGTCCATCGAGAGATGGATGGAGAAACATAATGTGGTCTATCCACACAATGGAATATTATTCAGTCTTAAAAACGCAGGAAATTCTGACACAGGCTACACTGTGGATGAACCTAAGTAAAAGAAGCCAATCACACACACACATACAAAATACTATATGGTTCCATTTATACAAAGTACCTAGAGTAGTCAAATTCATAGAGACAGGAGGTAGAAGCATGGTTGCCAGATGCTGGGGAGAGGAAACAGGGAGTTAGTGTTTAATGAGTATGGAGTTTCAGTTTTGCAAGATTAAAGAGTCCTGGAGATGGGTGGTGGTGATTGGTTTACAACAATGTGAAACTACTTAACACTACTGAACTGTACACTTAAAAATAACTAAGATGGTAATTTTGTTATGTGTATTTACAATTTAAATTTTTTTAAAGTTTTTGTAAAAACTGACTTGAACCTAGATGTCCTGGCCATCAGGTCACAGGCCTGCTCTCTACACCACCAGCTGAGGAGTGATGGTGGCATGGACACCAGGAAGAGACACAGACTGGATCAGACCAGCAGCTGGGTAAGAGTCTCACTGGCCTTGGGACCTGGTCTCTGCCTCTCTGAGATTCAATTTTCTAAGCTATAAATTGAAGCTGAAACACAATAATGAAGTAAAGTATCCCAAGCCCTAGGCAGGCACTCCGTGAAAGCCAGAGTGGGCTAAGGATGGATCTGGCTAAGTCCAGCCAGGACCCAGGTTCTCAATCTGCCCATGAGTGGATGGGCAGAAGAGCGTCCACTCATCCATGGCAACCTCGCCTCCCAAGCCACGGGGGTGAGAAAGTCCAGTCTTTCACAAGTGAGAGTCTCACTCTCTTGTTGCTTCAAAGAGTAGAAAGTTACGCCCAGCTGCCGGGAAGCCCAGGCAGCATCGAGCAGTGGCCAGAGTACAGGCCTGGGGGCCGAGGGGCCTCAGCGCAGCCTCTCACTGTGTGACCCTGGACAGGTTGCTGCATTTCTTCAAGCACCGCTGGGAACCGCCGGGGATGATGGCTCCCCCTCAGGGTGACTGAGAGGGTTAGAGGGGGTCCTGGGCTTTGAGCGTCTGCAAAGAGGGGGGCTCAGTAAGGTTGTCTCCTTTGAGAAGCACCACGGAGAGCTTCCTAGAAGGTTCTGGGGGTGTCCAGGGCCCACAGCTGCAGAAAGGAGGTTTTAGGGCTGACCGAGTGCCCACGCTGGGGACGGGAGAAGAGCCAAGGAGGGTCCTGCCCACAAGCAACCTTCCCTCATGCTAGCTGGGCAGAATGGACACAGCTGCTGAGGGTGTGCTGTGGACCAAATGTGTCCCCCCAAGTGTATTGAGGCCCTAACCCCCAATGTGGCTGTATCTTGAGGTGGCGCCTTTGCAGAAGTACTTAAGGTTAAATCAGGTGGTAAGGGTGATAACCCATGACGACTGGTGTCCTTATAAGAGGAGGAAGAGACACCAGGGATGTGTGCACAGAGGAAAGGCCGCGTGAGGACACAGAGAGGTGGCCACCTACAGGCCAAGGAGAGAGGCCTCACCAGAAACCAACCCTGCTGACACCTCGATCTTGGACTTCCAGCCTCCAGAACTTCGAGAGAATTAGTCTGTTGTTTAAGCTGCCCAGTCAGTGTTACTTTGTTGTGGCAGCTCAAGCAGAGACAACAGGATATCATCAGGCCCACATCACTTCTCTGCTCAAAATCCTATGAATCTCTGCCTCCCTTCCCTCCCCACTGTGCCCATCCACCCTGGCCCTCTCTCCATCCCTGACCACACGGGCTGCTCCCACCTAGCACAGCAGTGTCCACCACGAATGCGAGCCACAGATATAATTGTTTTCACACGTGTGTAATTTAAACTTACATTTCATGTATGTAAATTTAAATTTTCTAATAGCCACATGTAAAAAGTTCTTCTGGAAGATGAAATTAATTTCGCTTAACTCAATATATCCAAATATTATCATTTTGATATGTAACCAATATAAAAATTATTCATGAGCTATTTCATATTCTTGAATTTCATTCTAAGTCTTTGGAATCTGGTGTGTATTGGACACTTACAGCACATCTCGTTTGCACCGGCCACGTTTCGACCACGCTCGACAGCCACCCGCTACCATGTTGGAAAGCACAGGCCTGCAGTGTTCTTCCTCCAGACTCCACAGGGTTGACTCCATCTCCACCTTCAAAGGTCACCTTCCTATGAGGCCCAAGCTGACCACGCTACTGAATAACACCCCTCTGTTTTAGTCCATTCAGGCTGCTATAACAGAATCCCACAGACTGAGCAGCTTATAAACAACAGACATTTATTTCTCACAGTCGTGGAGGCTGGAAGTCCAAGATCAAGACTCGCTTCCTGGTTCATAGACGGCCGTCTTTTTGCTGTGTCCTCACACGGAGGAAGGGGCGAGGGAGCTGTCCGGGGTCTCTTTTATAGAGACACTGATCCCATTATTGGGGGCTCCACCCTCAAGACCTAATCGCCTCCCAAAGGCCCCACCTCCGAATATGGCCACCTTGGGGGTTAGGATTTCAACAAATGAATTTGAGGTGGACACAAATACTCAGTCTAAGCACCCTTCACAGGGTAGTTGCAGGGCTGCTTGAGGACGCCACACAAAAGCATTCTGCCCTGACTGCTTTATCAATGTTAGCTCCTAATTAAGTGCCATTATTATTATTTTTTAAATAAATTTATTTATTTTTATTTTTGGCTGCGTTGGGTCTTTGTTGCTGCACGCAGGCTTTCTCGAGTTGCAGCAAGAGGGGGCTACTCTTCGTTGCGATGCGTGGGCTTCTCATTGCGGTGGCTTCTCTTGTTGCGGAGCACGGGCTCTAGGTGTGCGGGATCAGTAGTTGTGGCGCACGGGCTTAGCTGCCCCGCGGCATGTGGGGTCTTCCTGAACCAGGGCTCGAACCCGTGTCCCCTGCATTGGCGGGCAGATTCTTAACCACTGCGCCACCAGGGAAGTCCCAGTGCCATTATTATTATTGTTATTGTTATTCAGAAGCAAAGCGCTTCTGCACCAAGTTCCATAAAATCTGGTAATAACTGAAAGAACCTGGAATTTGGACTTAACGTGTCCCACGTTTGAAAGCCAACACCAGTACTTGGTTTCTGTGATCTTAAAAGTCCCTTATCCTAAGACCCACTTTTATCATCTCTTAAATAGATGGAGTAATACCCAGGGTTGCAGGAGAATAAAACAAGAAGACAAATGTGAAAGTGCTGGCAAAGCAGAAACAGTTGTGAACTACATTCTCATTTACAACTCCAAAATCTAAAAAACTCGAAACACCAAAAGCTTCTTCATAATTCCTGGAGGCGAGATCTGCCCCCAACCGACAGGTTATTTGTAATCTTTATGCGCTTGCACATTCTTGTGCTTTGCTGGGGAAACATCCACGGGTTTGATTACGAGGTGCTGCCCAGAACCTCACACTCAAGAGTTGTGCGATATACACACATGCACCATGTCACCTTTCAAAAACCCCAAATTCTGAATCCCAAATACGAATGTCCCCAAGCATTCTGGATAAGGGACCACAGACCCCCCAGTATAAACCTTTCGTCCTCATCCTCACTGCATGTAAGGAAAAGAGTGTAGGAGGAAGATGGGCAGCCCTGGGTGGGTGAAGGCCCAGCGCGACGCTGTGCACCGGGCAGGGCCCAGAGGAGGAGGTGACTTTCCAGGCCCAGGCCTCCTTGGGTCACCTTTGGCTGAAGCAGCTAGAACAGCCAAGGAAAGAGCCTGGGGCTGTTTCCCCCCAGCCCCCTCTATAAAGTAGAAACCCTGCACCATCTTCCCAGCTCCAGAGCGAATCTGGGCACGGATTCTGGTCTCCATGGCAACCGCTCCAATCTGTGTCAGTGTGAACGCCAACAGAGTCTGCTGCTGCTAAAATTACAGGAGGGGGAAACCCTCGCACGCTCAGCCTTTTCTGCTCCTCAGAATCAGGACCCCAGGGGATTCACAGGAGAGAAGCTGAGCTCGGGAACAGCCTCAGGGTCCAAGTGCGCTGGCCCGAGCCGGCCCTGGGGGTCAGGGGTGAGATCTGGGTGGGTAGGGGGGCAGGGGTGAGGAGAGCACTTACCCTCAGTTGGAAGGGCCTCACCGTTGACCTGGATCTTGACCCCGGGCCATCCCAGACAGCTGTGCTGTTAGAGCTCTACGGGGAAAGGTATTCTACAACCTCCCTTGGTACCTTATTCTACGGTTTACTGAGTCTTGCTGAGTCTACTGGGAAGACAGACCTATTTTTAAAACTTCATTTGGAAGGATAAAGTAGGGGAGGGAATTCCAGAGGGAAAGGAGAGCTGACACTGACTGAATTTCTTACGCTGCACCCTGAGCCTTTATCAACATCATCAACTTCAGTCAGCACTGAGAGCCTGTGGATCACTGTCACCATCTCACAGATGAGGAAAAGAGGCCCAGAGAGCGCTCGTGACCATCCCCACACCCGTTCCTGCTCGCAAGCCCGGGAACTTTGCTGCATGCTCCTTCTGCCAGGCACGCCCCCCACGAGCAGTCTGTTCCAGTGCCTGTGCGGCCCCAACGCCCACCCTCGAGACCCCCGCAGCAGGGGCGCCACTGTGCCCGGAGCTCCTCGCACTGTGACAGCCCCCCAGCACTCAGCATTCTCACCTCAGAGCCAGCAGTGTGCGTTTCTCTAACTCCACCCCCAAGACCCCCAAACGAAGGAGTTTCATCCTAGAGGAAGTCTGACACCAGAAATGCGTCAGGGCAGGACGTGCACTGGGGCCCTGACAGTGACCCAGGCCTGCTGGCACGCCATGCTGGCCGTCGGGCCCCTTTGCATGTGTTCCTCACTTACTGTCCAGCGCCCTGTCCTGTTGCCAGGTCCTAGAGCTGCCCTGTTTTCCCAGTCTAAGGATCTCCCCGCCCCAGGTCCTTTGCATGCCCTATACCCTTCCTGGGACAGGCTTCTGAGCTCACCCCGTGCTGGCTCTTCCTTTCCGTTGGCTTGACACCTACCTTCTCTAACAAAAGTCCCCACCTCAGTGTCTTCTGAAGTAGCCCCTACTTATTCTCCTCCAGCTCTGCAGGCCCACTAGGCACGGCACTGATGGGCGCTCATGACTCACTGGTGCAGAGTCACCCAGCCTCTCTGGCCCAAGGTCCCCTGTGCCTGACAGAGGCCGCCCCCGGGAGAGAGGTCCAGGCTGGTCTCAATGGCAATCCAGGGAGGTCCTAGCAGTTGGCTGTTAAGAGCCCATCTGGAGGTTCTCGGCACACCAAGGATGCTGAGAGAGGAAGGGGGTGCCCATTCAGCTAGCCCTGCAGGTGGGATCTCAGAGTGATGCCATCCAGCCCCCAAGGCAAACATCCCCTCCTTGAGGCGGCCCCGTCCCCATGAGCAGTCTATTCCAACCAACCTCAGCTGACAGCCAAGGCAAAGGGACCCATGGGCCGAACCAAGACCACAGGGGAAAGTGAGCAAGGCGGAGAAGCAGGGCACCAGTGGGCCTTAAAACTCCAACCATTCTGCAGCCTGCACGCTGCTCCTCCAGGGCAGGAAGCAGGACCCGAGGGCCGGGGGCCGATCTCCAGCCACCGCTTACAGGAAGAGAACTCCTTCTCCCCGGCAGAAAACGTGACTTCTGAGCAGACGCCCAGTGTATACAGCCATGCGTGGGCAGCTTCTCCTTGTTGGTCGGCAATGGCAGAAGGAAGGGGTAGGGAGATACCACCTAAATATGTATCAGCAGGGAAATAAATGAATACGTTTTGGCACATCATCAAACAGTTTGATTCAGGTTATATCGCACAATGGAATAAATGCAGCCTTTAAAAATAAGGAGGTATTGAATAGATCTGTATTTCTGACTGGAGATATGTCCATGGTGAGAAAAGCAAGTTGCAGGTGATATGTCTCCTATTATGTTATTTTTGTGAAATAAAATCTGTGCTCTATATATGAGTTTGACTAAGCATAAACAGTGCGGAAGTCCACGTCACCCCAGCAGTTAACACCTGTCACCTGTCGGAGGGGAAGGTAGGCTGGGGCGGGAGGAGGGGCAAGGAAGAAAGGGGAGAATGTGGTTTTGCTTTATACACATCTTTGAATTCTGTTACAAAGACCAGGTAACATTTTGTAATTAAAAAACCAATAAAGGGGGACTTCCCTGGTGGTCCAGTGGTTAAGACTCTGCGCTCCCAATGCAGGGGGCACGGGTTCAATCCCTGGTCGGGGAACTAAGATCCCGCATGCCACATGGTGCGGCCAAAAAGAAAAAAAAAACCAGTAAGGTAAAAAAATTCCAGAAGGTACCCAAATACCCCCAAAGGAGAGCACACGCTTGAGATCAGCGTCCTTCCTCAAATGGGCAACACCCTGATATATCTGCAGAGACCCACATCAAAAAGCAAGAAAAAACGCCCACTTGCAATTTTTCATTGACATCTTTTTTTGTTCTTTGCCTAATTAGAAGAGCCCGGCCTCTCCAGTCGTTTTCACCCCCATAATAAGACAGCTTCCTAAGCAAACTAACAAAAAGAGGTCTCTTCTCACACAATTTGTCCAAGCTACAGCATATGCCAAATCAGGGATTTGTCTCTTTATAAGAAAGGACAGATTTTAGGAGGAAGGTAAGGAAAGAGGAAAAAAGAAATCAGAACACGTCAAAAGAGATATCGCTTGCAATTCCACTGACCTGACTATCGGGCCCATTTTAGCAGTTTAACTATTTATCTATTTCTCCCAGCAGAATGTAATAATCGAAACCTTGGAGATGTAAAGGCAGTGCTTGCCACTGGGTCGAGTCTGTGCCCAGCCTGCCGTGCTGAGGACGAGCTCTGCAAGCCTCCCTGGCTGCTCTCCAGAGCTGTCTGCACAACCCACTTCTGTCCAGCTGGCCGGCCAAGAAGTCTCTGCTGAGCATTGGCTCGTGCCAGGAAACAATCTGGGGGAGGAGACAGACAGCCCCCGCCCCCAGAAAGCATATAACCTAGTCAGAAAGAGAAGAACTCAGAGGGAACGGCCTGAGAGCAGTGTCTGGCTGTTCTCGGCAGTTCACACCAGCCGGTCAGGCTCTGTTTGCCCATCTGTGTTGCCAACCTCTTTGGGAAGGAGAATGGATCTATATTATCGTCCGCATTTTACACAGGAGGAAACTAAGGCTTGTTGAATAAGATACGTATAATAAAATGACAAAATGTACAGGGCACATCCATGGTAAATAATCATGACGGAAACTCAGGGGTCTGTGATTATTTGGGACAAAGCCCTCCACGGCAAAACTTCTGGTAAAGCCGAAAGGACTAAGTTTAGGTAAAAGTAATACAGGGAACCAGAAGAGGTCGCCCCTACTTTCCAGGCTATCTACCTCAAAATGGCATAGTTTCCATGCAGAGAAGACCAAATTCTGAGGAAACTAAGACTACTGAGAAAAGCGAAGGTGCCCGAGAAATCCAGAAGATGGACTGTAACTTTAGCATGACCTAAGCTTCCTAATGCAATAATGACTCAAATGGAATAAATCTATTCCTGCAGGGGCAGAATTACACAGTTCTCTGTGATCCAATGTCAAATAGGTTATCCTTTGATTAAGGTCTTAGCATGGCTGAGAGTTTTGTTGAAATGATTTCCATTATCTGCACAGCAGTTCATCTCAAATCTGTTTGGCCCAGTGTATTTCAAATATGATTTGATCACACACCAAAACTGTGGGCATTTAACGCATTTTAAACGAGAAATTAAATGCATTTGCCTTGCCTTCTCTCCTGGGGCTGCTCCATCCCAGAAATTCCCATGTCAGCAGGCTCAGATGAGCCCTCAGTGGTAACGTGGCTCAGCCTGGATTTTCCCTCCTTTCCCCATGGCTCTCTACCCCGAGTTCTGACCATCAAGTTGAAAGGGAAGCTTACAATCAAAGAAGATGTAAACAAGAATAAGCCCTGTCGGCTTAATGGGGAGAGAGAGAAGCTTTAACGTGCGTTAATTAGTGGGGGGCTTACTTTGCAATAGTTCATTAGGAGTCAGCGTTAGTCCCACTCTTCTCCTCAGTGTCAGTCGGGCTGCAGCCTTACGGCCGCAGTCAAAGGCAGCATAAGCACATGCTCCTGGTCCTTCGAGGCCAGATGGGGCACCAACAGACCAGAGAGGCTGTGCACAGTTCAGGGAATCCGCTTAAGGATGCTCCTGCCTGCCCGCCCTCTCTGCTAAGACCTGGAAGGAACGAATGGCCAGGGACCCCAGGTGGAGGGGAGTCAAAAGTCAAAGCAGGGCAGTTTGGGCTCTGCTGACAGACAGCTCCTTCTGCCGCCAGAACATGCTACCACGTGGCCAGGAGCAGAGAGCTGGGAGTAGGAAATCTGAGGAGAGTATTTCTGCCCTGAACACAGAAAAGGTTGTCCAGCCGTGCTTGCGGGGGCATCTGCAAAGCGCAGCTTCACTCTCTGTAAGATCTCGCTGACAAGCGGGAGTCCAGAACATCTCATCTTGGGATGGGGCTCAAATAATAACATGCCAGCCGTCCACACCTCACCATAAGGCAGGAGCAAGAGCCCGGCAAAGTTGGAAGGGGCACAGTCCAAATGGCTGGTGAATCTCAAAATCTGAGCTGAAGTAACGTGGGTTCAACCTGCAACCTGGGACAAGGTCTGCTCCAAGAGTGGCCCCCAAAGCCTCCCTTCTGCCCTCGACAACCCAGCTTTCCTGAGTCCCTCTGGACTGGGACACTCTGCCAGGATCTGACAAAGCCCAGGATTTAGTGGACACATCCCACTTTCCTGAACAGGGACTGGGCCGTGCTGCTACTCTGATAACTCAGGGTTCAAGGACTGAAAAGGAGCTGAAGAAGCCAGAAAGGATAACAGCAGGTCCCTGGGGGTGGCCTTCCCATCAACGAGAGCGGGAGCAAGTGAGCAAGGCTTTCTGGGCTCCCGGCCCTTTCTACAAAGCCAGGGGGCGGACTGACATCTCCAAATGCCCCTGCCCTGGAACTCGCGGCTCCCACCACAGAACGAGGCCAATCTCAGGACCGCCCTCTTTGAGACTCAGTGGCCGGTGGACGGGGGGCGCCTGGCTGCCTACAAGAGCTGGTGGGGGCCCCTGCCGTCACCCCCGCGCCAGGCTGGCAGGGAGCCCCAAGTGCAGCTGGAGGGTGGGGGCGAGGGGTGACCACAGCGCTCTCCCCACCCTCCTGCTCCTCCCCCTTCCCCGCCCCCGAGGGCCGGCGGAGCACACAGGCCTGAACCGTCATCTCCTCTCTTATGTCATCTGTCATCACCTCTCTTATGTCATCTCTGTGGGATCTGACGGGCTGTGGCATCCTCACTGGGGTTCGGGCTTTATTTGTGTGCTTTTACTGCGCTCCTGGGTGGGCTCCCCGCAAGCCCCAGTCAAAGCTTTCCCTTTCACCCTGCATGCGCTTCCCCTTCAGGGCCTGGGGCTGTTTCCATGGGGGAAGAGGGCGAGGAACTTGTTCAATGTGAAAAAGCCAAACGCACCAAGCTGTCCACACCCGCATTAGATGTCAACGTTAACAATCTGAAAACAATCTAAGTGGCCAAACAAGAAGGAAATGTTCAGTATCAATGGCGCTCTGGTAAACTGTCATAACTAAAAGTAATTACGAAAGACACATAACTGGGACCTCCCTGGCGGTCCAGTGGTAAAGAATCCGCCTTCGATCCCTGGTAGAGAACTAAGATCCCACATGCCTCGGGGCAACTAAGCCCTCGTGTCGCAACTACTGAGCCCGAGCACCTCAACTGGAGAGCCCATGTGCTGCAAACTACAGAGCCCACGCGCCCTGGAGCCTGAGTGCCACAACTAGAGAGAGAAAACCCGCACGCCGCAACTAGAGAGAAGCCCGCACGCCACAACAAAGAGCCCGCAACGCAATGAAAGATCCCACACGCCTCAACAAAGACCCCGTGTAGCGCAACTAAGACCCGACGCAGACAAATAAATAAATAAAATGGATGTTAAAAAAAGACACAACTGTAAAGAGAAGTGACTTGTATTATATTAATTAAGAAGGGGAACACAGAATTTGTATGCCTACTATGACTGCAACTACATATTTTAAATTTTTGTAAAGAAATGCAGTAATACATATCTATATTTTAAAGTTTTTGAGGTAGGAAGATAAGTTTAAAAAAAACTCCTTTAATAACATATTTTTACAACAAAAGAAAAAAATAAGGAATCTGGTGCAAAGGTGGCCCTCAGTGGGGTTCCCTAGTCCTGTCTCTGCCTGGTCTCACCATGTGGCCCTGCCCAGGCCTCTCTGAGCCTCGGTTTCCACACATACACTGAGTAATAAGTTACACAGTGTTAACTGCCAGTGTATCTTCCAGTTCTGGTTTTCTACAGTTTTGTCCACCCACAAACAGTGCTTACTGACCTAATTAAACTATGGCCTCGACCATCAGTATTTACCAAACCAAGGGAGATGGAAATCTGGCCGGAACACCATCTGTGCGCACTGTGCCCTCAAGAGCTCAGAGCAATTTGCCACACACGATTTCAGCCGTGCTCGACTTTGCACAAATAGAAGCTACTATCTTGCTTCGAGGCTGGATCACTTAGCACTTCTTCCCAGAATTTAGGTATGATTTACACTATCATCATTTAAAAATAAAACTCTCCTGTCTCTAAGAATTGCACTATTTACGAGAGAGCATATCCTGATTGGGAGGGAAAGAGAAAATGTTTATCCAGAAAGTTCTTCATGTTTACATAGCACCTCACACTAATGAAACATCTACCGGATCTTAATGGTGAGATGAAGGTGTAAATTTAGAACTCCACCCACCAGCCTGGCGTTATTTCTGATTCAGTCCAAATCTGTTTGAAATAAGTTACCAGACTTCACCAGCTTTCAGAGTTAATGTGTGGGATCTATTTTTTCCCCTTTTACAAAGAGGCACTTGCCAGTAACAGTTTAGCTATTTCCCAAGACTCAGAGAAGGTTCTCCATCCTTTTCTGTCAGTATTGGGACTGATGCCAGCTTCGAGGGAAGGGGCAGTTACTCACACACTGAATGGAAGAGAGCTCTAACACCCTTCGTCTTCCTCACCAATTCACCATCGGTCAGCTCCTACGGAAACACCGGCTTAGACCTATGAGATGAAGCACCTGCCGGGTAATGGAATCCAGGGGATGCTCCTCATCTATCTACGAGGCAAATCCCAATCTCCTTTGCCTGAGAAAAAAGCCTTTGGGGCCTGGGGCCCCAAGCTGCACCCCTAAACTGTTTCTCATCTCCCAGCTCTGCCTCTGCTGGGGATGGCCTCACCGCCCCGTCCCCACTCTCCTCTGTCCCCACGGTCACCTCCTTCTCTTTCTTCCAAGCGCTCCTTTCTGGCTTTCCTGACCCTTAGGCACTGCCTTGCCTTCTGTCACCCCAGAAGAGCAGCCCGCACCGAGCTCTACAAGCATCAGGACTCGCCTCATCCCACAACCCTCACAAGTTTACCTCCGTGCCCCCTACCCTGTGCCAGGTGAGCTGTTTAAGGGCAGGGGCCACATCTTCCTGTCTCTGTATCCCCGGCAACAAGCACGGTTCATTCGATTCAATGGGTATTCACGACATGCCTGCCCTGCGTGCCAGGTGCCAGGTTGCACTGTTCCTGCTCTCAAGGAGCCCACAGCCCTGTGCAGGGGACCTGGCCCGGGGAGAGTGCCTGAGCACATGTGTGTTAGATGTGAAAGGGGTGTGTGTGTGTGTGATGACTGCATTAATCCTCAAACCAATCCCATGAGAAGAGCTAGTTTTCCTCATTTTATAGAATGATACTGGCCAGGGGTGGAAGAGTGCAGTGGACAGTGATGGGGGGGAGGGTGCCAGGGTGGGTAATGACCCAGCATGGTGCCCAGGAAAGAGCCTGCCAGAGGTCAGGCTGCTAGTAACCCCTCTTTTCTGGAGAGAGGTCAGCCACCCAAGACCTCTCCTCAAAGACTTTCACCCGTGGGCTGCTGGTGTGGACCTGGGGACAGCAGTGGCCTCCCCCTCCTGCCACCTTTCCCCCAACTCCTTCCCACCTCAGCTCAGACTGTCTCTCCAGAGGAAGGCTTGCTGGGCAAGAAGACTCAGCTCTCTCCCCCCTGCCATTTACATCAGTGCCCACCTCTCTGGAGAATTAAGTGACTTGGTTCGTCCTAGTCCAGTTGTTCTGTCAGGTCTTTTCGGTGGCTTCCGTGGGCCGGTGTTCTACACGTCAACAAGACTGGTGTTTGCCAAACTGGGATCTGCAGATGTCCTGCCTCAGCATCACCTGGGGAGCTGGGAAGACGCACCTGAGCCTCACCCCAAATCTACCGGGTCAGAATGTCTGCAGTGGGGACCCAGGGCTTCACAAACTCCCGGGGGGATTCTCATGCTCACTGAAGACTGAGCAGCACCTACAGAAGGAACCAAGTCTCCAGGTGGGCCTGGATCCCCTGGAGGACACTCAGCAAGTGCTCAGGGCACCGCAGCTGTCCACGTTCCCTCAGGGGAAGAATTAGGAGCAGAAGTCAAACGTGTTTTTTTTTTAAAGAAAAAAACAAACAGTGGAATGCACGTCCCTAACCCAGACTCGTGCTAATGCACTGCCTCGGTGGTTTATGAATGTTTGCTTAAATGTAAATAAGGTATTTGAGAAAAAAAAAAAATCACACTACAGGTAAAACACAGAGGTTTAATTCGGTTGACCTATGGAATATTCTGGAAGTCTGAGCACTAATGAGCCCAAATCCCTGGCTGCAGATAAGCCTGGCACACAGTAGGTCTCCGAGCAGTGCTAGCTGTTACCGTTGTTATCGGTAACTGTCAGCCTTCGGCAGAGGCGGGCATCAAACATGGAGGTGCTCATCAGATCTGTGTCCTGTCACTTTATTAGTGCAGTCACTGAAAAGGATCCTAATGGGATGAAGACACTATATCCTGCCCGGCCCACATAAAGGCAACCAGAGACCGACACCTCTGAAATGTCAGAAAGAGTAAAAAGCTTTCAATGGCCTCAAGTCGAGCTGTACACACTAGAAAGCCGCATGCAGAGGTTAAGTGACTTACCTCAGCTACAAAGTAAATCCCCAGGGGAGGCAGGAATATAATCCAGGTCTCCGGTGTCCCACTCTGATAGCATCTCCTTTCTAGATCCTGCTGCCTCCTCGGTGAAAGGGGAGACTTCAAATAAAAAGTCAGTGCAGTAGTTTGCTCCGCTACCAACAGAGGCAGTGGTGCGGCTGCTGCCTGCATCCTCTGAGAAGATTTAACGCCAGAAACATCTGAAACAGAACAGAGGCCTCGGAGGTCACTTGGCCAGTCCCGTCCCACAGGGCTCGGGCCTGCCCTTCCTCGAGATCGCCAGGGAGTGGCTCCGCGGCAAGGCCGCCCCCTGCAGGCGTCTGCCTTCGCTCAGGGCTGAAGTGTGGACAAGTGGAACACCCTCCACCCAACACACGCTCATTCTCCTCTGTCTTGCCCTCGCCACCCTCTGTTCCGGGGTCTGGAAGTCCTTCTCTTTAGCCGCCTCTTTTCCTCCTACCAAATCTTGTAAAATCAGGGACGCTGAACCTATCCTCTGAGGAGGCATGCGACAGTGTCTCCACGGAGAGCACTTTGGGCTGCCATTGTCGGTTGACCACCCACCTCCTTCCTCCCCTCCTTCCCTGCCAGCAGAACTCTGATCTAGATGATTTTCCTCCCCTCAGGGAAAGCGGCAGATCTCGGGTTTGGAGCGGATTCCAGTGTACCGGCTAAATCTCAGCAACCCCAGCCCCCCTGGGACTGACTCTAGGCACAGTAACATGAGGGACCCTGGCCAGTGAGGCACGGTGGAAGCCCACTGGGGGAAGCATGGAAAGGTTCCCTACTTCTTAAAGAGACACACGTGGAAAGAGACCTTCTCTTCTTCCTCTGGCCACTGTCATATCGCAATACTACACTGGGATCACTGAAAGCCACTCTGCAGCCCCAGTGGGACCCAGCCTGACCTTCTGAGGATGGCGGAGCAATAAGACGGAAGGAGGCTGGGTCTGTGATGTCATCTTTGAGCTACTGAATGAACCAATCCTAGAGTAACATTACCTAGTGACTTCTCGTTAAATGACATGACACATTTTCCTTCTTACATAGGCTACTTTGAAGTGCATTTTCTGTACCTGTAGCCCAAAGCACCCTGATCAGCAATCTCTCTTCTCAATATGGTCTTTGCATTTAATTGATGAGACAGAGTATAAACAACACCAATTTCCAAACTATGTATAGGACCAACATACTACACGTTAGTGTAAGTGTTTAGCATTTTAGAAATTTTTCCTGCATGACTGGAATGTAAGTTGAACTCCTTCATTTCTAAAACCTAAATCCATAGTGGAGTCTTTCACATTAAACCAGAGTAAGCGGCCCGATGGTAAACGGGAAGGGTTTTCATGATGTTTACAGCTCTAGGGAAAGGGTAGTCACGTAGTGTCACTTTGTTTATCAACATAAGCCGGCAGGCTCCCTGGGACAGGGAGAAGCTGAATATTAACCGAAGACTGTGTTTCTTTTACTGTGGTATTGTTTAAATTCAGGAAAACACAAACAATTTTGCTTGAAGTTAAGACAGTCTGGAGGTCAAACCATGACTTTAAGACAAAAGGAATGCGACAAATATCAGTGCCTCTGTAGGCTCCAGGGTAAGCAGGGAAGCGGAGAAAGCTGCCTGCCTTAAAGTGCAGCTGTGATCCTTCTTTGGACCTGGAACTTGCTTTCATCCTCCTTGTATCTGAGTTCCTGACAATGGAGGAAAATGGAAATTGACTTCCCCTTCTAGCCTAAGAGACTATGACCCAGTACAAAGTCCCTCAAACCAGAAAATGAAGCCCAGGTTTGCATTGGGGATGGGGGATGGGTTGGGTGACTCCCAAACTCGCCCTCTGGAGATTATACCTGGGCTACTGGGAGGAAGTGGTTTCTGCCAACCCAGCCGGGAGTGCTGCGTGTTCTTTCTGAACTCCCACAGCATCTATTACCTGGATTTCACACAGATTGCTGGACAAACATAAGCTCTGCACTGTACTTTTAAACAAGGACAACACAGAGAGAGCCAGTGAAGAACGATGGCACTGGGGGCGCTGAAGCCACGTGCTGAGCCTGAGACCAGGGAGGGGCACTGGGCCGCAATGTAGCGAGCACTGTGCCGGGGGTCCTGAGAAGACTGGGTGCCAGGCTCAGCTCCGCCCACCCTATCCATGGGAACACCTTGCACCTCTGTAAAGTGAGAGAGGCTCTAAATCCCATTCCAGCTCAACATTTCCGTGCGATTTTTTTTCGCTTGGCCACACCCTCGTTGGCTACTCATTCAACAGATGCTGTATTTATGAAAGTTCACTAGGTACTGGGCACTACAGGGATACAGTGGGAATGAGATGTGCTTCCTGCCATCCAGTGGGAGATGCTGGCGGGCCCAGGCGGTGGGAGGAGCAGGCACTGACCAGGGTGGGAGGAAGTCAGGCCCAACTGCAAGAGGAGTGGGACTCAGGCAGGGGGAAAGGGTGGGGCTGCCCGACCCTACCTCAAAGTGTCAAGAAATGGTGGCATGTCCGTCCGCTGCCTAAGAAGCTCAGAGGGCAGCGTTTACAGTGCAGAACCTGGAGCCACATATGTGCCTGACCATGGTCAACCAAGAGAAGCCTTCTGTTTCTCTGTTTCTCGAGAAGCATGGCCTTTCAAGAAAGACAAGACTGGCTTGGAATCCCAACTCCACCGTTTACTACATTTGTGATTTCAAGCAGGTTAACTTCTCTGAGTCTCCATTTCCTCAACTTAAAAATGGAATTCACACCTGTCTCATAGAGTCAGGAAGATGAATGGAGATGATATAGGAAATTGGCTAGCACAAGGCTCAGGCCATAGAAGGAGACCAATGAATGGTAGCAGTTATCATCATGTTTGCCCTTCCCTTGCCTATTAGGTGTGCTGTCATGGTGGCAGCAGCAGGGGTTGCAGGGACATTCTTTTTGAGGAGGCACCTGGTATTACTGGGGCTGGAGGCTGGAGGATGGCTGATCCTACTGTTCTAGCTCCAAGCATGGAAGGCTACAGCTCCACCTCTTTCATCCCCCCTCCCTGGAATTCCATCTAAACCTGAATGTACGGTGGTGGCAGGGCTTGGAGGGCTACCAGACAAGATTTTCAGATTTATGGACAGATCCTAGTCTCCCGATTAAGATCTTGACATAGAAGACTTCATTTCATGAAGGGACCACTCGAATTTCAAAGCAAAAGAAAAATATACATGAATCTGATTTTTAAAGAACTACTGCCTCACATAAAATGAAGACTCAAGTGTAGAAGATGAAAAATATGTAGATGAAAAGATTCCGGGCAATATGTGCATCTGGCAATATTTTAATGATAGAATAATTAAGTGGCTTTTGCACCATTTTAATGCAAGGGAAGCCCTTCATAACTGGAGCCTCTGTCTTTGTCTCATGTTCCATCTAAGTATGAGGCTCCTCATGAAAGGATCCTGCACGCCACTGAAGAGGAAAAGGGCTGGGAAACACAACGTGTGGGAGCTGGTCCTCGCTCTTCCATGCAGTAGCTATGGGACCTCAGTGTCCACGGCAGGGCAGCACAGGGACGTAGTGAGCTGACCTCTGAGAACTTGTCTGGGACCAGTGTTCAGATCTGGAAAACAATTTGCTCTGACTCTATCGGCACCTTCTCCCAAGACATGACTGAAGTGGTTGGCACAGTGCTAGATGCTTTGTCACCTATGTCATCCTACTGAGTCCTAGCAACATCCCCGCAAGGGAAGCACCCTCAGGGCCACTTTACAGAGGGTAGTGGTTTCCACGACATCACACAGCATTGTGCGGGGGCAGGCGGGGTGGGTTAACAGGGGCGAGAAGAATAGGACGGCATAGGAGAAAATTGCCAATGTGTCCGCTGGTGATACAATCCAACTCACCCATCTAAACAGAATAACAAACCAAACTTTTAAAAACATCCCAGCTCCCTGAAAAAGCAGCATAGGGAATACAAACTGCACCTCTGTCTTAAAGCAGGGCTGACAGTGACTCTGAACCAATTTTTTTTCTGCCTACCTGGTAAACTACCACCCCCAAGCGCTCTTCCTGCTACCCTGCCCCACCCCTGGGGCCCCAGAACTAATCACAGTCCTGCAACTAAAGGGTTGTCCTGGCCCAGCAGGGGCCCCAGCCTGACGGAGCATCATTTGATTCAGGGGCCTCACAAGTCTTACAGTAGTTCAAATATTACTCCTGCCTATAAGATCCTTCCACTCAGTCAACTGTGGCCATTAACTATCCAGCAACCAGCTCCCAAGCGTTCACTCAAGCTGGCTGTGAAGCCATTACTTACTCTAAGCTTTTAAGCCCCAGTTGCATTTACAATGATGGCCTTTTAAACACATGCCAAAGAGCGCATGTACTATTTATGTTCACGTTCCTTAGAGAATCAAGACTGGGGAAGTGGACTCTTTCTAGAATCCAAGTCACCATCCCTGTCCCACCTGAAGACCTCTCTGTTGGGTCAAACTGGTGAATCAAATACCTAGGAGGCCCAGAGCAGAAAGATGTGCGGTCAGAAGGCTCAGAAGCAAGGTGGCGGGAGAGCGGAAACCGAGGCAGAAAGCATGCCAAGACGTAGCCAGGGCAGGAGGGGCTCAGTCAAGTGGCGGGGGCGCCAGGGCAGCAGGGGCTGGGTTTCCGGGGTCTCTAGGGGCTCTGTCCCACCTCACACAACCCAGAGACACAGAAAACACGTTTCTGAGTGTTAGGAAGGTCACATCAACACTTAAATTCCAACAACAATGTTGACCACGCTTTGAGATTACCCAGTAAGGGAGGGATGGTGCTGTACCAGTGAGAAGCCTGCAGCCGTGGAGGAACTTGATCACGTTCTGCAGTGTACCTCCTAATGCCAGCGCCGGCCTGGTCTTGGCAGACGGTCTCTGGACCCTGTTAGGCAGGGCTAAGCTGGCACTGGTTCCGTTACAAACTCACATTTACCTCTCTGGCCAATAAAACAGACATGCCAAAGCTTAAAGCAAAGAACAGGGAAGAGGAAACCAATTTTTTTTTCTTCTTTTTTAGACAGTGTCATACTCAATATGGTGACTTCAGGACTTCATCAAAGTTTGTTACTGAAAAGGAACCCCTGTTGGTTTTTGGCAGTCCAGCAGCCCTCTCCCCATTGGCTGGGCCCCTAGCCTCCAGTGTCAGCGGTCTTGGTAGCAGGTGGTGGCCGCTGCCCACCCTGGAGGTGGAAAGCTCCAGCCGGTTCCTACGCTGGGAACAAGCCTTGGGGAGAGGACACGTAACTCGGTCTCAGCCAATCAGATGCGCTGACCAGGCCGCAGGGTGCCTGGAGGTTCCAGGGGCACACCTGCAACTCTGAAGAGCTTGCTCCTGCTAGGGTGACTTTGTCAGGGCCCCTGCAGCTTCTTCCTGGTCATCGGTCTCCTGTCCAATCCGTATTCAGGCACCCAAATTCTCCCTATACCTTCACACTCATTCTTCCCACCCCTCCCCCACTCAGCCAAAGTTGGATCCCATTATTTGCCACTGCGGAGGCCAGACGCGTCATTCACACTAATGGTAAATGAACAGGACCAGCATTCTTGAGGTCAGGGCTCCACCAATGCCAAGACTCAAAACAAGCTGCAATAGACCCACTGTTCTAAAAGACTGGGATCCACCAGCAGATCCTGAATCCTGCAAGGAGGATAAGGTCTCCCTGGAATGCTACGTGGGCACCACTGCTGGGGAGAGCCCAGCCCTCCACTACGTTTAGACAGCGTGGAGTTTAATCCCACAGTGAGGTCATCAACAGTGAGAAATGATGAGTTTCCCATCACTAGAAAGATTCAAGCTGACACAGAAGGCAGAGGAGAGACTTCTTTCTGGGAAGAGCAAAGTCCCGGAAAGACTCCTTCCAACTCTGAGTTTCAAATGGCCTCCCTGGGTAAAGAATAACCACAAAAACAACCAACCAGCCTGTGACTGGTTGTTGGAAGCATAAAGTCAGCCACAGTTAGACTGAAAACTGCTTCCTGAGAGTGTACTGTAAAAGGGAGGGGTGCAAAGAGCATTAGTAGCTTTCAGAATTCACAGACACCTGTTTTGAAAAAGCGCTAAGAAAATTCCATTCAGTGTGAGGTCAGAAAGATTTCAGACTCACACCTCATAAAACTGTGATATCAGAAGACAACTTCAAATCCACACCTGTGTATCAGCTTACATATAATAAAGATGTTGTTAAATATCTACTTGAGCCAAAAAAAGGATTTTACAGAAACCCAATCTGACATAAAATGATAACTCTGACCCAGATCCCGTTGCAAAAGGATAAATCTCTCAGAACCAGTCTTACACAGCCAAGCATAAAACAAGGTGCTTCATTAAGGACGGATTCAGATCATGGTGCCAACACCGTTTATTTGACCCACACCTCACACTGCCTTGTCCTGTTACTAATTTTTTGTGGCACCATCTTCCTTTTCTAACTTCATGCCAAGTCCCTAGAAAGGTGAGATTATGCCTGGTGCCCTGGAGTCGGGTTCTCAGTAAATGTGGAGGCAGAATGGCTCAGGAAGAATGTCCCTCCTTCCTTCAGCTGACAGATGGAAGTGAAGGCGTGACACGCTCACTAAATCCAATGAGCTGAAGACACTAAATACTTAGATTCGAGCAAGGAGGATTAAACCATAATGTTAACATTGCTTTCAACGTTTTGGACATACACTCTGAAATTTGTTTATTTCTTCAAGTATATTTAATGATATTAAGTATATGATATTAAATACATAAGCATATTTTTGTACTTGCTCACAAGTGCAAAACGTTAAAAATGAATAGGATGGTACCTGCCGTTTGGTGCCTAATTTGGTAAAATAAAATAAACTGTAATATGATAAACACCATCTTAGAGGTATAAGGCATTCAGGGGATTTTGTGAAAGTTGTGATTGTTTGCGGCAGAGTAAATCTGGGTAGGCTTTATGCGCCTTGCACATAAAAGAGGCTAAATAAATGGATGAACGGGTGGGTGGCTGGATGGATGGACAGATGAATGGATAGATGGAAGTGGGTGGATAGAGAAATGGATGGATGGATGCATGCATGCATCGATGGATGGATGGAAGGAAGGAAGGGGGGTTGGGTTAGTATAGCTAGGGAAAAGTGACAAGGAAATTCCTGCCAAGAAAACCACACAGCCCAAGACAAAGGGGCAGGAAAGCATCAAGCATAACTTGGGACCCCATGGCAGCAGGTCCAATGAGGGAAGCGCTAAAGTAAAGGCTAGAAATCGTCTGGGACCCAGGAGTGGAGGGTCATAGTGCCTCATCAGGGGTTTTAGACCTTGTCTGATGTGGAATGCCAGATGGAGGGAATGGAATTTGACTAGTCAGGAAAAAGGAAATCTTAGAAACCTTCTGAATGGGACGGAAGGAATATTTATTATATGCTCACTGAGTGCCAGGCTAGAGCTAAGTGCTTTTTAAAAATGAAATATTTCAAGCACATAAGAAAGGAGAATAATACAAGGAACACTTATATACCCACCCAACTTGGTCAAAACTTAACATTCTGCATGAATAGCTTCATTTTCTTTGTGAGAAACGAATCACTTAACATACAATTGAAAGCCTCTCTGTACTTTTCTCCACTCCATAACCACTGCATGAATTTGTTGTTAATTGTTCCCGGGCGTATTTTAATACTCTTGCTAGACAGACATTTATTCATAAGCTAGATACATATATGTACCCACACACATATAAATATATACACATATATATGTAAATATATATAATATATAAATAAACATTGTTTGGCATGTTTTAAAATGTGATATAAATTGTTTCATACTGTAGATAGTCTGTGTTTGCTTTCTTCACTCAACATTTGTTTTCAGACTTAGCCATGAGGATACAAATGTAGTTCTGCACAGTACAGAATTGCTGTGGAGTATCCCACTGAATGACCATCCTCTTTCCTTTTAACGGATATTTTTGTTATTTCTGATGTTCCTGCCATTAAAAACAAGGCTGTGAAAAGCACCCCTGGTGACGGGGCTGCTGCGCGGTAGGCACCCACGGCCTTGCTCTCTGAGACGGTGGACCAGCAATGCGAGTTACTGTTGCTTGACATCCGTGCCTACGTGTGGTGCCATATGATGGACGTGAACCCAAATTTCTTTTTTCTAATTTGCATTTCCTGGATTGCTGATGAGATCAAACATCTTTTAATATATTTATTGGTCTTTTGATTTCCTGCCTAGATACTCTGTGTTCATATCTTTTGCCGATTTAAAAAAACTGGGTCTTTTTCCCTTGTTGGTTTAAAGGAGATTATTTATAAGTTCTGAATACTAATCGTTTGTGAGTTACATGCCCTACAGATATCTGCACACAGTCTGTGGCTTATCTTTTAGTATTGTTTTTGGTGTACATGCTTCAATTCCTAACTAGAGCTCATGAAAACTGTTATCATTGCCTCCGCTTTATAGATGAGAAAACTGGTCCTGTGAGACTTGCCTGAGACCCCTCGGCCAGAATGGGGAAGAGGGACAACTTGAGCCCAGGTCTTTATGACCCTAAGACCCCGGCTTCCCCCAGCTACACTTCTAGACCATCCTCTCTTCCTGGTGAGAAGTAATCATCCACTCTGGCAGCGCTGGGAATGGACGGAAGGGAAAAGAGGCAGGGGCTACAGGCAGAGAAAATCCACAGAAACTGACCAGTAACCGGGTGCCAGGGCCAAGGACAAGGATGCGGCTGCGTCCAGGTGCAGGAGACAGAGGTACTTCTAAGGATACAGAAATACAGGAGGAAGGTGTTTGGAGCCTGATTTTTAACATGCTGAAGTGCTGGCGTGAAGTGGTGTTGGAAACGTGGTGCAGGACAGCGGTCCCCAACCTTTTTGGCACCAGGGAGCGGTTTCGTGCAAGACAATTTTTCCACGGACAGGGGTGTGGGGCGTGGCTCAGGCAGTAATGCGAGCGATGGTCAGCGGCAGATGAAGCTTCGCTCGCCCGCCCAGCGCTCCCGTCCTGCTCTGCGGCCCGTTCCTAACAGGACACAGACCCGTAACGGTCCGAGGCCCGGGGGGTTGGGGATCCCTGGTGTCGGAGACTTCGAGGCCTCCTGCAGAGAATCCCTGCCGCTGAGGGTCTGGGTGAACGGACAGAGAGAGAGAACGTGGAAGGAGAGGAATCAAGTCCAGCTCTGGTGGCCCCAACTCCATCTCACCCACGGGGTCGTGAAATTCCCCAAGAATTCGTCTCACGCAAACTCTTCTTCCTTCCACACCTGACACCCAGCACGACACCAAGCTCACAGGAAGCATTCGATAAACGTTTGCTAAATGAATGAAAACTGTTCTATCCGTTACACAGGTCCACAATCGCTATGGTTCAGAATTTTTTGGCCCTTAGGAAAGTAAGTAAGTACAACAGCCCACTGGAGTTTAAGGCACAGCTCCGTTCTGCAGTTAAGTGTACACATATTCACAGGAAGTGGGATAAAGAGAGACCATAAATACCCTTAAAGCATTTCGGTCATGTTTTGCTGCCAAATGAACTTGCACCAAACTTAAGAAAACAGTTTCGTGTTTTGTAACGTGGAATTGCAGATAAGGGATCGCGAGCCCAGAGCACTGTTTCGTAAGCTTTTCTGACTACAGTGCAGAGTCGAAATACATTTTCCACTGAAACTCATTACACTCACACACACACACCCCTACGAATGTAAAACTGAAACAAATGTTTTATTAAATAATACTCCCTTACAGTATGTGAGGCACTTTGACATTTTCTATTTTATTCTATTTTTTATTTTTAGAATTCTGATTGTAGCCAATTAAATTGAGGTCAAAGCCCACTAGTGGGTTTGAAAAATACTGCCCAAGAGCCCAGCACAGTGCTTTGCACACAATAGTTATTGGGTAAGCGTCTGTTGAGCAAAATGAAGAGTAATAATTGTACAAACACCACTGTGGACTTTGTACATGGAACACTCTGACCTTGAGACCCCCTCTAGGTTTTGGGTAGCTAGGAGGGGACCCTGGCGGTAAAGATCTGTATCCCCTGGAAGCCAGGATATGAGGGATGGGGGATATCCTGGGTCATAAAAGACAGAGAAACTGCTCAGTTCACAAATCTACCAAGAGCTGGCCACGGTCCTGCCCGGCAAAGATGAGCAAGAAAACCAGAAAGAGGTGCAAAGATATACTCTTCCTCCTGGATAGTGATCAAGAAGCTCACTTTGCTCTACTTCTGGAGGAACTTCGGCCAGAAAAGAACTCAGCATCCCTTTCAACCTCTTTCAATTCTTCTGGCCCGCAATCATCAATAAATTGGTTTTTCATCATGAAATATCAGAGCTGAAAGGGCCTAAAGACCACACAAATCAGCCAGTCGGTCCCCTCATCTCACGGGAGGCAGTACAGGCAGGAAGACCTTGGGGGCTGGCGCTGGGACTCACAGTGCAGAAGACCCGGCCGGGCTGCCTGCCTGCCCGGGACGCCCATGGCGTCCAGCTGTGCTGCACGTTTATCTCAAGTCATAGCCTCCACCACGGCACAAGGATGGTGATGCAGGAAAAACTCTGGCATGAAGTTCGGTGCCTCCCTTGCTCCCTGAGCTGTACCATGGACTGGATCTCGCCCACCAGCACTTAATCCCCTCATACACTCTCAACCTCCTAGTTATGACAGAGATTTTAGGCACCATGATCTTTTCTTCTTCTTCTTCTAATTACCTAAGATGCATTCAGATCTGGTTTAAGCATTTTATACATGAAAATGATATTAAAAATTGTGTACTTCAGGCCACATCTGTCTCTCCCTTTTTTGATTTTCTATAAATAATAAATGTATCATCTGTAACATGAAATTTAGCACTTTATACTTCAGTGTCTTTATATTATCTCTTTTTGTTTGGGGCATATGTAATTTCTCTCTCAAACTGATCAGGGGAACTCAAACACACAAAGGGACCTCTCCTTGGAACCCTCTGCCTCCTGCCCCTAACACCCAGATATCCTTCATCAAATCATCTGGAGCAGTGAACAGACTGCGGGATGGTAGCACCAACTTTAGTGGGGTAGTTGCCAGCTGCCAGACACTGGAGTTAAATTATCACCTGGTCCTCCTCTCAGCCCTATGGGGCAGCATCACCATCACCATCATCGTCATCATCACCATCACCATCATCACTGTTCTTTCCGAGGCTCTGAGGTGCCAAGTTCTTGGCCCAAAGCCAAGGATGGTGTCTTCCTCTCACCTCCCATGGGTAGGTTGGCTGCTCCTTAGAACACAGGATGTTACTTATGGGGTGGACACTAAAAAAACAGAGGTTGATTTGTGGGCAAATTCCTTATAAAACCTTTTAATGAGACAACTCCAGGCTACAGGAGTGTACTTTCACTCCTATTTGATCTATGAGCATAATTCAAATCTGTTCAGAGATATAAAACTGGCCATTTTTGGTGTGACTTTCTTTCCCCGAGTTGTAAATAGTAATCTGCAAGGTCTACACCCCATTTCAAATGAGGTGCTACCATATGTCAAAGAACAACGAACCGTGGTTAAAAGAAACATACAAACGTGAGGTATTACGTTCATAATTTGTAAATACAGTGTATCTTCTAATATATCCTAGATATTCTTCAAATAGATTACGTTCTATGTATTCCTCAGATATATTACATTTGTAAATATATTATCTCTTCCAATTAAAAAAAAAAGTCCACTTGCCATACTGTAGTGGCAAGCGTGTGGGTCAGCCATGGAGCTTGGACACAATCACATGCATGTGCACTAAATGTGGACTTGGGAGACTGGTGCTTCCAGAGACCCATCATAACGCTGTAGGGGGCTCCCCAGCACTCTGCTCTGAATCCCCTTCTTCATGAAAGCACTCTGATCTTCATTATTAACAGACTGTAAAGGGTAAGACAAAACACACCCACTACACTAGTAAAATTTAATGCTCAAAGCAAGGGGCGGGGTGGGAATCACATGCGACTTGGCTCTGCTCCTAAGTCTGTGGACTTTTTTTAAGCTTCAGATTCAGTGGCTCTGCGGTGTAACTCAGGCACTGGTAAATTTTTAAAAGCCGTAACGGGTGATTTTGATGTACACATTTGGTTAAAACTAGCTCACATTTAATTAGTGGTTGTATTTTCCTCAAAATGCTTGCTGCCAATTCCTAATTCCACTGTCTTCCAATTAAGTCTACAATTAAAACTAACTTCAGTCATTTTATTTCAGGACTGCAAAGACATTTTAAAGTATAAATGCAGAAGAAAGCATAAAATAAAAGATTGGGGCTTCCCTGGTGGCGCAGTGGTTGAGAGTCCGCCTGCCGATGCAGGGGACACGGGTTCGTGCCCTGGTCCGGGAAGATCCCACATGCCACGGAGCGGCTGGGCCCGTGAGCCATGGCCACTGAGCCTGTGCTCCGCAACAGGAGAGGCCACAACAGTGAGAGGCCCGTGTACCGCAAAAAAAAAATAAATAAATAAAATAAAAATAAATAAAAGACTGAAAAACTTGACTAAGCAAAAGTGTAAACTTTTCTAAATGTGAAAAATACTATAAACAAACTTAAATAACAAATGAGGGAAAATATGCGTACAAGTGACAAAGGTTAATATGTTAATATACAGAGCTTTCAGGGATCATTAAAACAACAACAACAACACAACTCCAAGAGAAAAATGAGCCAAGGACCTAAGAGGCATTTCACAAAAGAAAAAACATGTAAGAAATACAGTCTTGGTGAAAATCAAATGTATGCAAAGTAAAACAAAAAGATACCTTTTTCAACGGTCAAAGAGGTAAAGTTTAAAAACAATGCCCCAAAATAGCCAGGGTGCATGTTAGTTAAAGGTATACATTGGACAACTGTTCTGGGGCATGCTCTGTTAATATTTATCAAGAGGCATCAATCATCCAACAAATATTTTAAATATATCTTTAGAGTTGGTAATTCCAATTCTCAGCATTTACCCTAAGGGAAGAACCACAGATGTGTAAAGATTTACTACAAGGATCTCCCTTGCAGCATAACATATTAAACAATAGGAAACAAACTAAATGTTCATCAATAAGGGATGACTGGGTACATCCGTGTGACGGAATACCAACTAGTCCAAAAAAAAACCCTCTTAAATAATATTTCAAAATTTGGGAAAACAATCATTCTAATATTCTTATGCGAAATAATAGGTTACAAAACTTAATAGCAAAAAAAAAAAAAACTTTCATGGTGTCAATTTGTTAAAACATGTTCTTGAATGATACCAAAATGGTAACAATAGTTATCACTGGGTGGTAGGCGTATAGTGTTTTTTTTCTTTGTACTTTCCTTTAATCTCCAAAATTTTTGCAGTGAATGTGTATTATGCTTATAACAAGACACCATCAGAACACTGCAAAATCAAGGCACTCGTGTTTTCGAGCTGAACAGATGCCAAATGAATCAAATCTTTCTATGCTACCACTGGATTGCTCAGTGGCAAATGCCTGAGAGTTTGGAAAAGGAAAGAAGATGGACCAACATCAATAATAAAGCAGTCTTTCCCTAGAAAATAGTCATCGTGAAAGTAAAAGGCTGTATGAGAGTCAATGGCCTCCGATCTCATGGACCCAGGGACAGCCGGCCTCCTCTTGCCAGCTGGGGCCCAAGACCCGAGGCTCACAGAGGCCACAATGGGTTTCCACGCAGGTATCTTTCCCTGTTTGACAATATTTAGTGATTTCTCAGCATATTCCATATGAAGAATAAGCATAACCAAGACCTCACTGAAAGTTATCTTAAGACCAATTAAAATCTAGCTGAGATAAAGACACTGTGTTTCCTGTCAGCAAATCTTGAGTGAGACTGAGACCATTTGCACAGGATTTGCACATCCTTTGCCCCATGTGACAAGTACAGTGCTCCTTGAATCAACGCCACTGAGCCCTAGAGCTCTACTTCCATCTGGAATGTGGAAGGTAGCCTCTAGTCAAGGTAAATCCGATTTTCCCAAAGACAGTTAAGTTTGTCACCACCAGGGCGCTCACCATCTGCTGTGTCTCCTTGTTGCCTACAAATGTCAAGTCTACGAACTCACACATGACCTTGATACCCCCCTAGTCCATCAGCGCCGCTCAGGAGACCTCAGGAGACACCACCGTCGTAATAAAATTCCACGTTATTTTCTCTCCTGGGTTTCCAAAAATGGTATTTTAGTTCCACACCCCCTCCCTGTTCTATATTCACGATGCAACAACTAAATTAGAACTAGCCTAAGAGGCTCCACGAGGAGTTAGAAAACCTGGGTTCTAACACAACTTTAGTCACTCTACCTCTTGGAACCTGTCTTATTATGTGTAAAAGGAGGTCACACAGGCACTGCTCAACTCACAGAGTAGTTACAAAGTTTCCATGGACAAATGGTTGTGAAAGTTCTCGGTAAGCAAGAGTCTTGCTACTCTGTGTGATCTGTGGACCAACTGTACTGGCTTCACCAACGAGCCTGTTAGAAAAGCAGAATCCCAAGTCCCACTCCAGAAACATTGAATCCGAATTCGCAATTGAACTAGGTCCCCAAGTTGTGTGCATGTGTGTGCACGCACGTGCGCACACACACTGAGAAGGACTGAGCTGGGTGTTACTTCTGAAAGCTGGCATGTGATCTAGAGGACCCAGAGGACAGGATGAAAATGAGGTCCTATTCTTACCTGTCTATGGTTTTTCCTGATGCTATTAATGTCATGTGTACTTCTCATCCTTAGAATTTTATGTGTTCTAATGTTCTAATGTCTAAATACTGGAAAACAGTATTTCAGTAATTTCCTAACTAGAGGGCAGAAACTCTGTCTCCATGCTCATCTCTGAGTCATTTACAGTTTGGATTACATGGTCATGCATGTTTGTACTACGTTCCTTTTCAGTTAAAGATTCCTTACAGAAAACTTCAAGATACCTCCTTTAGAGTAGTTGAAGGATTGATTATCTATTTATGTTTGAACAAGTGAGCAAAATCACTTAGAAATCCTGTCCCCTTAAATTTCAGTCTATTCGTATTGTTGGAGGAACAGTCTTCTTTGTTCCTCTTGAGTCTTAAGTGGGAGGAGAAATACAAATTCATCGTTTCGAAAGTCGTTTTTAAATAGACTTTCTAGTCTAGGAACTTTCTAGAACATTCACCCATAGAAATATTTAAAATCATTATTAGCTTCCGAATTTTGTCTGTAGAAGTCTAAGCTGGAAAGTGGTGGGCGTAAGAATTTCGCAGGAGAAAACAGGCATACTGCGAGCTTCCTCCCTCTCCCCTGGGCCTCCGGCTTGGGGGGTAGGGGGTCAAAGCAAACCCTGAGGCCGGGCATGTTGTCTTCCTCCCACTTGTGCCCTTCTCCTGCGCAAGGGCCACACACCACACGGGCAGCCACCACCTCCTCATGCACACCTGGCTCCACATTACAGCCCCCCTCCCTCTGAACAAAGCTCCCCTCCCTCAGAGCTCTTCTCTTAGTGTGAGGATGGCAGAAGGGCAGTCTTGTCCAACCAAACTCACACCCTGAAAAACTGCAGGCTCAGTGAGTCTGTCCAGATGACTTTTGCAACCCTGGCCTCCAGCACGATACCTGGCACCACAGCTGCTGCCCAGAAAGTATCTATTGACTGTAGTCATCCATTAAAACGTTTTCTAAAGGCACAGTCACCATCCAGCTGGGGGACTGTTAGCTGCAAGGGAATATTCAGGCAGAGAAGGGGCTGGAAGCAGGAACGACCTGCTGGCCAGGCTGCCCGGCCTGAAGACCCTGCCCCGAGGCTCCTCTACGGCAGTTGGGGCTTTTTTGGTATGTCTTTTGCTTTCTTCCAGAGCCTTTAAAAGCTCCAAGTTTCTTCACAACTCCCAAAGTGGGAGCAGTGGGGGATTCATTCATTCACTCCTTCAAATATTATGTATTTGCTGAGTTTCTAACATATGTCAGGTGTCATTCTAGCTTTGAGGAAACATCCAGGAACAAAACAAAGACCTTGCCCTCTCTGAGCTTATGGCTTAGTGGAGGAGACAAGTCTTTCATGCCAGGTTGCGATAGCTGCTAGGAGGAAATAAGGGAGCTAATACCAGAGACGCTGCTTTGCACATCTGATGAGGAGACAATTTACAGAGAACTAACGAAAGCAAGGCGGGGAGCCCTGGGGGCACGTTACCAGGCAAAGGGAACAGCGAGGGCAAAGGCCCTGAGATGGAAAGGAGTGGTAATCACCAACGCGGCTGCCTGATGAGCAGAACAGGTGACATAGCTATGGTTTTTAAGTAGCTCCCATTTTTTTGGGTAAATTTATTTATTTTGGGCTGCGTTGGGTATTTGTTGCAGCGCACGGGTTTCTCATTGCGGTGGCTTCTCTTGTTGCAGAGCGCAGGCTCAGTAGTTGTGGCGCACGGGCTTAGTTGCTCCACGGCCTGTGGGATCTTCCCGGACCAGAGCTCTAACCCATGTCCCCTGCGTTGGCTGGCTGATTCTTAACCACTGCACCACCAGGGAAGTCCCAGTAGCACCCATTTTTAAGAAGAGGGAATAGACCTTATGACTTCAACCTAAGCCAAACCTTCCATGTAACAGGGCTCTGAGTCCTGGACTCCTTGAGTTCTGCTCATTGTGTCTAGTGCACAATGGCTCAATCTAGGAACCATCTAAAAACCTTGAGGATGAGAAGTGGCTGGGGAGGATGGCATAGATATAAAACCCACAGAGTAATCCAATTCGACCACCTCCAGAGAGGACATTTCCCTGAAAGAACTAAAGTAACAAACTTAACCCTCCTAAAGACTTCTACACTGAGAAACAGATCGGGGTTTCGTGGTAGAATGTTCAACTTCCTAGGAGAATGTGTTGTCTCTTTGATCCGCCTAATGAGAACGGTAAACCGTGGAATCAAAGGAGCTTCATGGGAAGAAGCTAGAAAGTCCCCAGTCTGGCTACGATACGGGCTACGCACTTACATACCCAAGGCTTCTGCGGGCCGCCGCCTGCGAGTCAGGGCTCTGGAAGCGGCTGCAGACGCGCGTCGTGAGCCACAGGTGTTCCCACCGCGAGGTGACACGAGACGCGGTTCCCTCCGCGCCCAACGCAGAGGCCACAGCCCTCAACCCACCTGCTGCTGTCGCCACGCAGGTCTGAAGACGTAAGCCGCCGCTGAAGTGCACAGGAAAGGGCAGGCATGCGCACATGCCCGCACGCATACGCAAGGCACGCACGCACGCACTCGCACGCACTCGCACGCACGCACCCGCCCCCCCCCCCCCCGCCCACACACTCTGCTCCCAGGTAACGTCTTACAGCGCAAAATCCTAATATCTTGTATCTCAGTTATAAGCATCCCCGTTTTTGGAATTGTCCATCATTTACACCAAGGAGATGATTGGGTTAGTGCTGATACTATACAGAAGGTTATTTATTGAAACTGAGTTTATAAGGGTGAAAACTGGAAAGAACCTGAATAATGAGAATCGTAAACCACTAAACTTCCAGCAATAGTGTTGGTTATATCTGCATGGAGCACCCATTACAAAGGATGTTGTTAGCAAATACTGTATGCTCCTGAGAAGAAAGAAGTCTAAACTGACGGTGATCAGGATATTAATAGCTGTGAGATGGTGAACTCTGCTTTTTATTTTTCTGTGCCAGCTGAAATTTTTACAAATCATATGCTTTTTATGAGAAAAAAAAGTTATACGCTTTTGGAAACACAGGTACTGAGAGATGGAAGAGAGGAAATTACTACTAACCACCTTCTTCTCCATTCCTCACTTGCCAGAGATTATAAACTGCGAACCCCCAAAAGCCAATGTATCTTTGCTATACTCAGTGGAAACTCCCACATGGGAGAAGCCCCAGAGGACAGCAGTGGTCCCCTGCTGCCTGTAGAACTTAACCCCTACTCCCTCCGTGGCATTTGGGGTCCTCCATGATCTGTCCCATTTTCACCACCCTTGAGTTTGACCTTGCTCAGCCTGGCCTGTCCTTCTAACCCCCTTGCGAAGTATGTGGCCCCTGGGGCCCCCTCTAAAAGCCCATCCTTTGTTAGTGGGCCCTCAGGACTCTCAGTGTCAGATTCTGCCATGCAGTCCAGCTTGTTATGACCTTGCCTATCTCCACAAATAACGTCATGTAGATGCCATCTGGGCTGGATCCTGGGAAAGATTCTGGGCAGAAGGAATGACAGTGGCAGAAACAAGGAGGAATGTGCACAGCTGGTCTTAGACGCAGTGCAAGCCTCTAGCATAGATCAAGGAGTGGCAAGAAAAGCCATACACAATTGTTGGAAATGTTTCAATATTTTCTCTCTTCCTTAAGATAAACCTGTTGCTCAGCTCCAATTACTACAAACATCGTCTTTCCCAAATCACACTTTCCAGGGAGGTCTCCTCTGATCTCCCTGTTTGAAAACTGACACCTACCCCTCCATCCCTCACCAGGGTCCTGAGCACATTCTCTCTCTTTTCTATTTATTCCACAGTGTGATAATTTACTTGTGTCTGTTTACTTCTGCCAGAATGTAAACTCCGCGCTTTGTGTGTTCTGTTTCCCTAGAGTCCAGAGCACAGTAAGCGTCCAGTATGTTGGAGGAATGAATAACGTACTTAGATGCCATGTCCAGCTGTACCGCGCTTCTCAAGATCCCCTACGGAATAGCTTTTAGAGGAAATGATTTTGCTGGAGACTCTCATACTGAAAAAGGTGGGGAGAAACAGGAAACAAGACTGGCAAGCGACAACTTCCAATTGTTGAGAAACGTGGCCTTTTCATTCGCTCGGCTGTCTAAGGATACAGAAACTCTGCCCATTTGATGCCCGGCTGGGCACCAGGGTAATCCAGTGCTCAGACATTTCGTTTGTGAGGATTCAAGTCTCCATCAGCAGGAGGAAGATGAGGACAAAAACAGAACTGGAAGAGGCACGAGTTAATGCGCAGTACTCAGCTCTGTGCTGTTTGGCCATAAAAACATACTGATAAACCAGTGACAACTGTATCCTAATCCAGTATTTGCTGCACTTTAATAAGAACTTTTACCCATCCCTGTGCCACTTCCCATCCCTGTGCCACTTCCCTTCTATCACCTCTGATTCTTGCTCTAAATTTCAAATCCTTAAGGTGCTCATCAACTTCACTACAAAAAGTTGGTAGTGAGCCAGAAAGATCTGTGGGGCAGGAGACCAAGAATGGAAAGACAAGAGAAAGGGCTAGTACAAGGTTTTACACGGTACTCAGACCAAATTGATATTTTTTTGATCAGAATTTAGGACATGGAAGATGGAATTCTAGATCAGCAGCTGACGGCAATTTTTTAGAGGAAATGGCAACCACTGAATTAACTCTACTTCTTAATCTCAATTTAACCACATTAATCTGAATAATCTAGGGGCAGGGAGAAACAACAATTTGCTACAATGACTTCCTGGAAGGATGTTATAAAACAAGCAAACAAGAACTGCTTATGGTGGTAGATGTGAAAAGCCACGCTCCAACACCTGCCTCAGACCTCCTAAAATCCCGCCATGGCCTTCAGCCCCGACACCAGGGGGAGTCCTGCTGAATCAGGGCCAACAAGAACCAGGGGAGGTCCCAAACGAGATCCACGAACCACCCATTCACCTGTCTTTAGCCTGGTACTTAGAATAATCCCTCCCTTTTTAAAGTGGGAAAACTAACCTAAAATGATGTGAATATTTTAACATTTGCTAGCAGATTCTGCAAATGGGGCTTTGAAAATTGCATAACTCATTCTGTGATGTGGTTCTCTAAGGTCAAAATGGGGCCTGGGGAAGCCTCTGAGAGCAACTCAAGAGCTAAAGAAAGTCTTAATTCCTAAGGGAAAGTTCCTGCGGTATTATTTGACTAAAACTGTTACTTGGTTTGGAGCAAGACTGAGAATATTGATGAGAGAAAAAAACTAAATCCCGGACTTAACACCTGTGTTATCAAAGGCCCATAATAAGAGACATGTGCTTTCTCTTCAGAATACAAAACTGCAGATCTACCAAAATTTTGGGTCATATTTGAGGTGAAATGGTTTCAATTATCCTTTCTCTGCTACAAAATTAAGAATGCTCAAAATATTTAATCCAAAATTTTAATGGAAAAGTAGTGCCTTCCAGTATTGAGAAATTTAAAACTCTTCTTGATTGTTTTCCACCCTTGGGAACGGACGTACAGCACAGAGCAAATGAAGTCCAAACTATCTCTCAAACCAATTTCATCTTATTTAGTAATTTCATTCTTGCTTTCAAGTTCCAGTGAATACAGAAAGCAGGTGTCTGCCTCACTCATCATAGCCCTGGGTTTAATAACTCAGAGTTGGGTCTCCTAAGAAAAAGTCTCTAAGGAAAACACTTAATGTAGAATATGACAAGCTTTCCCTAATGAGCAATTCAATGAGAATTTTGCAACATCCCTGGAGATAAAGGGAGGTACTTTGGAGTATTGTAAACCATGACTAGAGATCACTGACTTCCTCCGAACTTGCCTACAAGCACCTGTTCAGGAAGGATACCGACCTTCATCTTAAAGCTGCCAAAGGAAGAAATCTCAGTATCTTTCTTGGAAATTCACTCCTTGACACCTATTTTATATATATATGTCACTTACACGAGTGGCTAGCACATAAGTAGACGAGACATAAAAATTGGTATTGTGTGGCTTATACTTTTCTGAAAAATGCCCTTCCGGTGGGGGAAAATGAAGGTGGTCACCCTACGGCCCAAACACATCTCAGAGTCATCCTTAGTTTCTCCTTCTTCGGGATTCTTTTCTCCGGTTCTTTTAAAACTAATAAAAGTAGTCTGGTCACACAAGACTATTCAATTTTGAACTTTAATATTAGAGATAAGCAGAAATAAAAATGCTATAACCACTGCAGAGTTCCTGGTCATATTAGTGTAGAATTTCCTGCATGTTGATGACTATTTATTTCACAGGTTGAAAAACCACCTGCAAAGTAGTAAAAATGGTTTCCACAAAGTTTGTATTGTAGCAGATCTTTGCATTATCAGTTCATTTTCACACAAAACTACTGGCAATTTGTCAGAGATTTCCAGACAACCACTAGTTGAAAAAGGATACCAGCTATCCTTTTAACTGCTACCCATAATAAGGTTATGACAATGACTCCCATGACACAGCAGTGCTGAAGTAATTATCTACACCTTCCCAAACTGTTCTCTGGCACCCTAATCAGTGTCCTATGAGTTATGGGTTGTGGGATAAACAACTGGGACCTTAATACGCTAATATTGCACAGGATATTGGAATTAACATTCCAAGAAGTAGCAGCTCCCAGCCTTCCGATTTCACAGGCCAATACAAAAATTTTTAAATATCTTTAGAGAACTAACCTGGGATGGCAAGCTTTTCATTTTTACCAAATAAGGGCATACAGTAGACAGGAGGACATAAAAGTTTAAAGGACATTTCTTTTTTTTTAACTGAAAAAATATTTTGAAGTCCTTACACTGTCTTTGCTTTTTTTTTTTTTTTCCTATTTTGCCTCAGATCAACACCCTTCCTCTGCTGCTCATTCAGGAACTGTGAGGATAGACTTCTAGTACCAAGTTTGACCTTGCATTCAGGGTCCACGGGTCACAGCTTACACACACTGACCCACACCACTGCTAATTCCAGATGGGGATCTTTCTTTTCCCTTCAAACTACAAATCCCACCTCCACCCCATTCCTACTGACTTACTACTGCTGTTAACTTGGACAGAAAACGGTCACAAACCACCTATTTAGACCATCACATTTACAGATCTTTTTTGTTCATTTCCTTTCCTTTAACTCACATATTTTATTTAACAAAAGTATCATTACTAAAAGCTCCTTCAGAGTACAAAGCTACTTTATTTGGACAAAGTTTGCTGCATACACAGAAATACTTGATATGCATTTCCAGCCAGCCCAATCCCAAGCATTTGGTAATTACAGCCAAAAGTTTGGAAACTCTTACTGGAGACATGGACCCTGTTTACAATATTTTTATTTTATGTGGAATGTGCGGAAAACAAACACACAAGAGCAGCTTCTAAGGATATTTGTACATTCCATGAGAAGTAAACATAGTATTGTATGCTGTAGAAGTTTACTCAAAAAAATAATTTCAAACTCTTAGGCTTTAAATAATGAGACTGTTTAAGTTTAATTTTATTACAGCAAGAGTCAGAATATTATATACAGTATATACTCCTTTACACAAAACACATCTGCACGTGTTTCTGAAAGCTACTTGTAAGAAAAAAATGTTTAGAGTACTATCACATTTGGAAAATGTCAGGATGATTTGGTAATATTTTCTAAGGGTTATGTTACTTTGTGTATTTTTTAAAGTAAGACATACCTGGATGGTCAATGTGGGTTCATGTAGGTTAACCTCAAATCTGGCATGTTTTTGGACAAATCTTGCTTTCAAAATCTTACTGATGTGATCATTTTCTCTGCACATGATTTGTTTTACTAGCATCTGGGGGAAAACATATGGATCTCTCCAACCATCTCATTAACTCATGACTCCAGGACCTAGGCAAGCTCACAGAGAAGTCAGTTCTGGCTCGTCCTGTGCCTGAGGCAGGGTGAGGGTTCACTCCTGGCCTCAAGAGGCCTGGGTGGTGAGGGAAAGAGTGGACAGTCTGAGCATCAGAACAGAGCAGACGGCCAATGGAGACACCTGTCAACACCACAGCTAAAACGCTCTATTTTAAATACAATACTATGACCTTTTATAGGCAAACCTTAGAGAGCCAAGATTGCTAAGTCTGGATCTATTCTATTTCCCCGCAGGCAGGGAGGGAGATGGAAATGCAAGGACACAAGTAGACTCCTTCAGAGGAAAGCAACGGAAACCTCCCATCACAGGCAGAACAAAACAGGACAAGAGGGAAGAAGCCTGGACAGTGCTGTTATAATTCTATCCTGACCTAAGACAAAGGGGCTAAAATTGGGCAACATCTAGAAGAGCTGAAAAGGAAATGGAATAAAGTTACCTGGGAAGGAGAAGTGGGATAGATTTAACAGATTCTGATCAATTTTGGAATCCTATATGCTCAACGTTTTCCCCACATTTAGGTCAACAGTACAGAAAAAAAAGAAGGACAGAGAACAAGCATCCGGGCACAGATGAACTCAGGCTCCTCTCTCAGGGCAGGTGAAATTGGGAGGCACATGTTGTAAAAGTCCAAACACTATATTCCAAAAGGAACACAGAAACACCTTTGGATCGGAACACATGACGTCTAACTTTAGTTAAGCTGAAGGACCCAGGCTCCCTCCACCAGTGTGAACGATCAAGAGTCGACTGTACTGATGGCAGTGTTTTAGAGGCTAGAGTTGTGTTTTTCTTACATTCAAGATATATGTTATCTGTCTACAGGTCCAATTCATAAAAGACATTCAAATTATGTTTCACGTACAAAAGCGGTGAAGTCTAAGATGTTTCCAGAGTGTGCTGTGCTGTGATCTGATAATGATCTTCCATCTTTCTTCTCGGTCCCAAAATTACTTCCTTCAGATTTCTTGATTTTTCAAGGATGACCTTCTCAGTGAAGCTGTATTTGGCAGAAAAGTCCCAATGAATGCCGTAACAAGGAGTTGATCTGAGATTCCGAAATGGAGATTAGAGCCACTCAAATGGAATTTTTTGTCAAAACACGTTTCTAATAAGATAAATCAAAGCATCCCTTCTGTGTCAAAATATGAACTGAAGGCAGTTTTCTCTAAAGTTACAAACAGATTAATAAAATTCAGAAATAATCATACACGCAGGAAACCTGAAAGGAATAAAGAACAAAATATCTAGGAATCTCAACAATTTTCCTGAAAATGTGCTACAAATTTCAGAGTCACAAAATAACAGAATCCCAAATTTCCAGTCATTATGTTAATTTGAAGTACACATTTCACACCATGAATGTGATATCCTAAAACATGAGAAAAAAAGTTACATTTAGGTAGAACACCTTTATAATGATTTAAAATTTTAGGAGAAATACGCTCATTTTTAAAAACGAAACATTAATATTCAACTGACTATGAAATAAATGCCCCTAAACCAGCAGGAGGTAGGTACTACCTAGGAGGGCTGTCCCATGCCTCAGGCCCTATTCTTACCATTTGCACCTTTGGGGCAGCCCTTTGCAGAGTTTTTGCTCCATGACATCACAAAGCTCTGGACTGTGGCTTCAGTTCAGTGGGTAAGGCAGTAAGCATCCTTCAGGATCTGGCGCTCCATTCAAAGGTGACAGAGAACTACAGACGGAGAGTGACAACAAAGCTGGAGCAAGGTCAGAAGTAAAATGAAGATGGTCTTTTAGATCAGGGCTTCCTGAATGACAACCAAGGGCCGTCCCTCCACCCTCAGAAATTGAAGTTTTGTTAGGGAAACGATCCATAGCTTTCTGCCGGTTTTCAAAATGGGGTTTAAAACTTCCAAAATACAAATAGCCATCGTTCGAGGCTCACTTTCTCTGTGTGCCCCTGTGTACTGACTGTACCCAAAGATCTAATGATCCCTGGGTAACTGAGTCAATTTCTGAATCCTCACAGCCATGTGCAAAGCCGTGAAGTGCAGTGATCCAAGAAGGTACAGACCTTCCCATGAGACATACACACTAGAAATGCTATTGTAGTACAACTTTAAACAAATTTAGGTTTTATTTAGAAGTTTCTAGAAAGCAACCATCAAATTCTGATTATATTCATGCCATCAATTCTCTACTATGTTCAGTATTCTGCATTATTTTCTAAAGTTATATATACAGCAGGGACGAAAGACCCATTTTTAAAATATTTTCTCTAATATTTAAGATATTTATTTTGAATTAAGCTTATCTTTGAGCTACATGCCCATTCATAGCATACCAGAATAAAATCAAACTCACTGTTAGTAAATGCACTGATATTTCCCAAGATCACCTGCCACTATCCTTAAAATACTGTGGCATGCCAGTGTGAAGTACCCAAATTAAATCGGAACGCCTCCTGTCCAAGAGATTTCACACGCTACCTCATAACCTCCAGGAAACGAATTTCCTGCCCTTAGTGCACCTTCGCTTAGTTATATAAGAGCTTACCACCCCGCCCCCATACCCACGATCATTTTTATTCTTAGGCTCTTAAGTTTTCCCCTCTCCTGGGTCTCTTTCATTTGTACTCACAGTGTTCACAGAATCTAAGAAGGTCTTTAAAATACTCATTCCAGTAGGGACCAAGTTTTTTCCTGCCTAATTCCTTTAGGGTATATCAAATGCCTAGGCCCGGTCAATATTATGGCTAGAATTGGCTAAGAGGAAACACCTCTATTGACAAAAGTATCACAGAAAGAGAGGGGTTTTTTTGTTTTGTTTTGTTGTGTTTTTTTTTTTTTGCGGTATGTGGGCCTCTCACTGCTGTGGCCTCTCCCGTTGCGGAGCACAGGCTCCGGACGCGCAGGCCCAGCGGCCATGGCTCACGGGCCCAGCCGCTCCGGGGCATGTGGGATCTTCCCGGACTGGGGCACGAACCCGTGTCCCCTGCATCGGCAGGCGGACTCTCAACCACTGCGCCACCAGGGAAGCCCCACAGAAAGAGAGTTTTTTAAAAGCCAGTTGTAATGGGAAAGCAGCTAAATAGGCAACACATTTAGATTAAAATATAACTTGATTTTTAAAAATCTATCTGATGTTTTCATTGTGCCATTAAATATATATCAGCCAATTCCTCTTTAACCAAGCAAAGCAAGGGAGGAGGGGGGAGGGTGCAGTTACAGTGTAGTTTATTTAGCTTCTAAACGCCTTCTAATAGAAATGTTATGAAAACTTCTGTTCTACACCAATTTCTGTATTACTGGATAATCTACCAATAATAAAACTTGCAATAAACAAATAATTAACATCCTACTGAGCTAACCACTCAATCTCTATAGTTCCCTGAATTCTACTTATCCTTTCCCTTTAATCCTTTTTCAAGTTGCTCTGAACACGGTCTTAAAAAAAAAAAAATCAATCTTTCTCCAGTTTTGGTCAAAAGGATAGGGAGGCAATCATATTTGACCATCAAAATAACTACCCACCCAGAATGTTCCTCAAGTTGCTAATCCCAGCAGGAACAGGCCAGAGAAGATAACCACCAATAATGGAACTCCAGTCACCCAAGCACTGATTCTCCTATCAAATACATCTCCACCCATTTCTAGGGTCAAGAATGACCTAGTTCACATTCTGGGTCTACATGAAAGTAGCCTATAGTTTTAGAACAGTGTACATAGAATATAGGCAACTTTCAATTTTTTAAGGGAAGTAGTCCTTCTTGGAAAGTCAGGTTTTGTTCCTTCTCCTCTTCATTCACACAGTCTGCCTCTTGGCATTTTCCTCTCCAAATTTATTCACTCAACAACAGGGGGAGAGGAGGAGGTGAAACTGAGCAGCTCCTTTCCCTCCTCATTGGCACTTCCGTCCCACATAATAATATCTAACTTGAAAACTGGCAGCATTTTGCCACAAATGTATTTGGATATATCGGCTAGAATTTGCATATTCTGATATAGACCATGTTGAGGCCATTTCCAGGTTGAAGTTTTGTAATTACTACCTTTAGGACTGTCACCTGATGATTTTTTTTTAATTAATAAAAAAATAATGGAACGCTTCACAAATTTGCATGTCATCCTTGCACAGGGGCCACGCTAATATTCTCTGTATCGTTCGAATCTCAGTATATGTGCTGCCGAAGCGAGCACTCACCTGGTGATTATTTTATCTTCTCTCCTCCTGATCAAGAATTACCTCTGATCTAAGTAAGCTACACTACAAGGTAGGCAGGCAAAGAAGCTGACCAAATTGGCATGGGAGGATTACATAAACTGCCTGGAAAAATATGAGGTCCATGAGAGCCCCCAAATCTTCAAAAGATAACTGTCTCCAGAGTATGACACTAATAATGATAGCTGAGAATTTGAGACATGCATGCTAACTTAGAAATACAAAATTATAATGCCTATTCTTTTATATACTTTTTATTAAATCTATTTGTTCACCTAGAAAGTCATTATATATACAAAAACAACAATTTCCAGAGTTCCTAAGTATTTCCAACATATTCAACTTAGGGATCCAAGATTCTGAACATGCCATCACCAAAAAAAATTGCAAACCTAAAAAACAAAAAGGAAAAAAAATTAAACAATGTCAAAAGGAAAAGACTTTCTTAGAAAAGGTCAATATTTACTTTTATAATTTTCAAAACATTTTAAAGTTAATTTTTTTTCTCATTTACAGTTATATGCTTGTGAGTCTAATATTAAAGTTTTCCTTAATAACAAGGCAGTTTACTTATAACAAAATAAATATTAAACTATACTCATACACATTACCTATTTAAATATTTACTGGGTCAAAATATCTTCATATTTACAGCTTCAGGCTTTAAAGTGGTATTAGATTTGTCTTTATTTTCTTTGAAAAGCTACCATTAAGGTAACAGACATTCAGATGCATAAATGAAATTACTGATTTCATTCTTATGTAACTCATACCTTTAGAAACTATGTTTTAGCCAGTTAGTAGTGGTGAAAGTCTTTGTGCTTCTATTTCATTAACTTTTAGCACATGAGATAAGAAAGATGACCTTCAAAGTTCTTGTAAGCTCAAAAAGGGTCAATCTAGATAGGCTTTATTTGAAAAAGAAAAACAATTTTGTTTGGGAAAATACAAGAAATGAGAATTTCTAAAAATAAAAATCATCAGTAATTCTCATTAAAACATTAATACACAAAAATGAACTATATAAACGATTCTTCTAACTACAGGCTTAAAAACCATGCTATTTAGACCAGCCTATTTAATTTTTCCATAAAAAATCAGGAGTTCAGAGTTCCCATTTCCAAAAGAAGAGTAAAACAACAAATTAAGAGATAAGATAAAACAAGGAAACAACCTATTGTACACTGCTTTTCTTTAGAACAAGGCTAGGCTGAATTATCTAAGTATAAATTGAGGTCACAGATATATAGTCATTGCACTCCAGTCAACCAAAACAGTGCCTGGATTTACGTAACATGTGAATAAGTCTATTATCACAGAAAGTCACATACATGAATAAGAAGAATATATTTTATAAATTTTAAGTCACTCTCAACATCTGAGAAAATACTGTCAGTAAAATACTATTTGTAATACTGTTTTTAAGAAAACACTGTTTGTAAGGAAATGAGGTGATGTTTAGAACTATATTACAACTGAGCCTCTAGAAGAGAACATGAAAATAAGCATGACTTAAAAAAATAATAATAATTCTTATTGTTGTCAGTTCCTTAGAATTTGCCCTCTGCGCTACTCTCCAGAATAGGATGACAATTTCATTTTCTCAGCACCTCATCAATTAAACAAACTGAGGCATAATTTAGACTAAATATAAGTACATTTATAATATTATTTTTGCTATTAATGCTGTTACATGTAGTACAGGAAATGAAATAATATGAAGAGCCACTTCTTCTGAAAAAGTGGCTTAGTATAAAATTCGAACTTGAGCAAAGAATCTACTGAAATTCTATTCTGGGGGGGTGGAGGGATAGTGATTGTCTTATCAGCACGGCTATATCAACACATTTAACAGGACATGGTCCGTTGGAATAAACTTAATAAAGAGAGCCACTACACTCCCTGAAAAATGTTTTACTATAATAGAGTGCTGTTATCTTCAACTATAAAATATATTTTGAACTAAGATACATGTAATAATTAGAGCAGAGTTTAACTGATACAACTAACATTCTTAATGGGCACTTTACCTTTTAAAAAGTAAAAAACACACACATACATAAAACATCAAAATTCTTTATGACAGAAAAGCAAAGCTGTGGCAAGAATCCTTACTTCCTACTCTGAAAACCTTATGAAGCCCGCAGTTCCTGTTAAGAGAAAGCGGTATCGGTTTTCAAAGGAAAAACATTATTTCAATCTGCAAATACCTAATGGGCTCAAGTGCTTTCGTATAATAAATATTTTGTTGTTACTTAAGTACCTCACAAGAGCTCATTTTTTTTTAAAGTTATGTTTAAACAACTCTAAAAGGTTTAATTAATATGTAGTTTTATATAATTAATCCTTTTGTTATTAAACACTTGAACCAGTTTAGTTAGAATGGCAGCATGTTGTTTAATACCTTTTGTTCACAACGTAAAATTTTAAGCTTAAAAAGAAAGGAACTGGGGTAGGAGAGGAGACATGGAAAAACATGAAGGCCTCTCTTTGTCTCAGGCTTTGCCATTACCATTCTGTCTGCAGTGGTTTCAGGACGAGGCGATCGCACACCTTCTAGCCAGAAATCAGATGGCCTCAAAACAACCTCATTTCAGTCTTAGGCCTCATGTCTTTCGCTTAGAGCTAAAAATAAAAATACATGTGAATGAACAAATGGTCATGAAATGAAACCTTGAACATGACACTAAAATGTAAAATATTAGAAGGCATTATTAATCTCAGAAAAATGAAAACGTACACATTTCCATCCAGAGTACCACAACCTTATTTAGAAAGTGTGCTCTTCTTACCCTGTCAGCTTGCTGGGTATAACAATAATGACAATTTAATTCCAAGGTGGTTCAACAAAGCAAGAGTAATATTTTATTCATCTCCTGAGATTATGAAACATTTATTTATTTCTTACAGAGTTAAATATAACAATATCATTAACGAAGCTAAAGATGTTAGACAGCAACTTAGCACTTCTTTACGCACATAAACCAAGGCAAGAAAGTAAAGTGTAACGCTGAACCAGAACAATGATCTGGCCCTAAGAAACACATTTTTGTGTATTTAGAACTCCTAGTCCAACAGTAATGCTAGTAGTAAGTGAAAATTAACCTGTTTCTACAAAGTGAGCGCTCACTCATTCCACAAATATTGAATGTTTCGAAGCACTGGAAGTCAAATGCTGAATATGAAAGATGGTTCCAAACCTCAGCGAGTGGGGTCCTAGCCTTTTATTTCCTAACTTTTTGTCTCGGGTCTCGGCTATAATGCTAAGGGGACAGAAAATAAGGATTGCTGTTTCCATGAGAGGAGAAGATCGGTATGTGTCACACGACAGCTGAATGAGACTGCAGGACTGGAAACAAAACCCACTCAGGAGCCCCACGCTCATGCTGCGAGTGAACGCCAGTCACCAGTTGGTCTCTTTCCATGTGAAGCTTGTGTTTTCAAAACCCTACATCAATCCTGAAAATTAATTATCCTTCATTTGGAGAGCACTGGTGGTTTCAACCCCAAGTATAAACATCTCAGACTATTTTGTAAGGTTATGTCAGCCAGGAAACTAAAATCACTTAATAGAAGAGTATTTCATTCACCTGAAGCCACAATTTAAAATCAGAAATTCTGCTGCCAAAGCTACTTAAAGAGTTGGCCTTAACTATAGTGTAATGAAGACAAATATCTCATAAATTTTTTATACCATTCATACATATCCATTAAATTAAATTAAATACATAAATTACCATTAGAGTCTATACTAACATTGTTCAATGTTTTTCATTTCTCTGCTTGATCTATACCAATGAAATTCTTTGTGTAGGAATATGGTACATTACCAAAAAATATCAAAATATATACACATGATTCAATTTAAGCTCTATGTTTGTCTTAAATCAAGGGTCTATAAACACGTCTGAGTTAGCTTATCTTCCTTCATTTTTCATGTGAATGCCAACTAAATTTAATATCTGGACAACTGGTACAAAGTTAAATGGTTTGACTCTGAAGTTTCTAGGTCTCAGAACCACACTTTAGAGGAATAAACTGTAATTTACACTTAAGTATTTAGAATAAAGAAGAAAAGAACTGTTTTCAGTCATATCTAGGTTTAGGCTAAGGCTTGCCTCAAGTGAAAATATTAAAAACAAAATCAATGAGCTCTGAAGTTCATTTCCCACTGATGTTCATAAGATGATTCTATAAGTTTTACATTGTGATGCATTCACATCTTCATCAAGGAAAACTGCATGCTGGTCTGATTTGTAAACAGTCAATGTATCATGTATGTCATAGATCCCTGCTTTTTTCAGTTGCAGTAAATTTCAAAGAAGACATAAATAATTGATAGATACACTTTTGCTATAAACCTTAAACATTCACTTATCTGTAAATTCCACATCTGTGTCTTACATCAACAAAGAGAACCCACAGTTCTTCTCAATTCATATTTGCTAGCATTCTTTGGCAAAAAACGAAAAGTAGCTGCCTCTCCAAAACTCAGGTTTTTCCCTTAAGTAACTTTTATCCTCATCCATACTATGTTCACAGTTTCATTTCCCCCCTTTGCTTCAATCACAGTATGTTTTGTTATACAAGTTACAGTTCTATCATATTCCCTGAACCAATCCATCCAACCCAGAGAATGCAACAACAACAAATATTTGACCCTATTCTTTGAATTCCACAATTTTCACTACTCTCACTTTGGTCAAGACCTTTAATGATAAAGTAGTGAGATTTTAATACTCAGAAGACATGCTTTATAGCTTATTAAGGCAAGTAATTTTATACTCAGTCTTGTTATATTAATCATAAAACTCCATTTGTCACTTCAAGACTGATACATTGAGGTCTCCCATTTAATAAAATCATTGAGTGCCAGTAAGTTAATTATAAATTTCAACAGGGCTTCCCTGGTGTGGCACAGTGGTTAAGAATCCACCTGCCAATGCAAGGGACACAGGTTCGAGCCCTGGTCCAGGAAGATCCCACATGCATGGAGCAACTAAGCCCATGCGCCACAACTACTGAAGCCCGCGCGCCTAGAGCCCATGCTCCGCAGCAAGAGAAGCCACTGCAGTGAGAAGCCTGCGCACCACAAGGAAGAGCAGACCCCGCTCGCCACAATTAGGGAAAGCCCGCGCACAGCAACAAAGACCCAATGCAGCCAAAATAAATAAATAATATATATATATATATATATATATTTTTTTTTTTTTTTTTTTTTTTTGCGGTACGCGGGCCTCTCACTGCTGTGGCCTCTGCCGCTGCGGAGCACAGGCTCCAGACGCGCAGGCTCAGCGGCCATGGCTCACGGGCCCAGCCGCTCCGCGGCATGTGGGATCCTCCCTCACCGGGGCACGAACCCGTGTCCCCTGCATCGGCAGGCGGACTCTCAACCACTGCGCCACCAGGGAAGTCCATAAATTTATTTAAAAAAAAATAAATTTCAACAAATCATAGAATCAAACTTCTTTAAAAACAATGCCTATCTGGTTCAAGAGCATCCAATGTAAAATACATTCTCATGAAAATCAGTCCCTTAGTTTAGATGTTACTATAAATACATTTATCAGTCAGAAAATCTCAAATTCAAGGATTCTATAGGAAGAAGGGAAAATGCTCCAAAAAATGACATTGAGACAATTCTAGCAATTTGGAAAACTTAAGGCCGAATCTTTAACTTCATTCCTTAAGCCAAAACAAATTCTGGGTATACCACATTTAAAGTTAAAACATGAGACTATTAAAAAAAAAAATTTTTTTAATAAATTTTGAAACACAGGAAGGACTTTAATTATGATTAAAAAAACTAGAAGTCAAAAAGAAGTTACAATTGATTTTACAAAAGACAAACCAAACAAAAAATCAATTATAAACAAAAACAAACAATAAACCAAGGTAAATATCTGCATCAAATATTAATATCCACAGTTTTTACAAATTGCTAAGAAAAAGACAATCCACTGGAAAATGGGCAATGATTATAGACAATTCACTGAGAAATAAAAATGATCTGTAAACATATGAAAATACCTTCAAATTCACTCAAAACTTAAGAAATGCAAATTAAAACATACTAACAGATGAAGAATGATTATCAAGAATCTGGGGGATGCGGTGCTCAAATTTACCACTGGGAGAGGTGTAAACTGGTGCTAAATTTTTGTGGAACAATGGCAATATCTATAGAAGTGTAGAAACCCACATGCTTTTAACCCACAAATTTGACTTCTGGGACTAGGATCCTTTATACTTCTTCTTTCATGTAAGCAAAATTATTTGTACATGGAGACTATTTATAATGACAATACTACACCAGTAATATTAATATACAAAAAATGAAAGAAAAAATCTGGAAAACAAGCCTAACATCGGTCAAAAGGAAGCTGTTTCGAAAAACTTATGTGTCATCTCATATAGCTGTGGGGAGGTGTCCTAGATATACAGGCTTCACCCACTATCTATCTGAAAGGACAGCGTTCCTATGAAACCCTTCATAAGCCAAAATGGCATAAAGCAAGGAAGCAATCTTGCTAACGGATGCACAAAATAAATCAAGATAAAGCACAGATGCTCATACATTTCAAAGCTATGGTGGCTGCATGCCGAGATGCTGAGTGCGGTTCCTGGGGAAGGAGCTCAGTGGGGCCGCTTTACCTGCTTTGGGTGTGCACTGCCTCTGTCACAGCTAGGTGGAAAACAGACACTGAACCCTATTTTGCTTTTTGTCTTTTTTCATAAAAGCAAAAATCCTCCTCAGAATTCTTCTGGTTAGTGAAAACAGGCACTAAAGTAGGACTTTCTTAAAAACGAAGTGGCATAAAGCGAACTTTTGAAAACTGGGGAATACCTGTATTACTAAGTGCATAAATGACATTGCTGAACAGAAATATAATGTTCATTTCAAAAATAATTTTTAAAAGGCGTGCAGTATGAGTAAGAAAGGGAAAAACACGAAAATTATGAAAAGCTATCTAAGAAACTCTTAAAACATATAAGAATGGGGAGAAGGACTGTCTACTTATAAAGTAATTTTTGTTATATATGTAATAATTACAATTAAAATGTTTTTCAAGGATGCTTTCCTATTTCAGCATTTCAAGACTATGGATTGATTTCTCAAAATGGAAAAGAATTTATAGCTTTGAGTCACGTCTTGAGAGCCACCCTGTGAATGTGAGAATTGTTGAGGACCACAGAGGCACTCAGCTGTCACTCCTGATATAAACTGTCAACATGGTCCTGGGCACTATGCTTCTTGAAGCTGGCCATCACTTGCTTCTTCTAATGTTCTTAAATCTGCACACCACATTCTGGCAGGCAAAGTACACTTTCACTCCTGACTCCTATATAGCAGGGGCAGGTTGCAAGGTTTTGAGTTTACTTTTAAGGACCTAATGGGCTATCCAATAGCTCAGTGTGCGTGTGCCTCAAAGTCAGTTATTGATTGTCTACCATACCCTCCCATCCGAGAGCCGGCGCCAGTCCAGTAAAAGTGTGTTGTTGCTTTGGACTTCTCCAGTGATCTTAGACTCCAAACCCAGCTCCTTCAAAATTACAGTTTTGGGACTTTGCTGGTAGCGCAGTGCTTAAGAATCTGCCTGCCAGTGCAGGAGACACGGGTTCGAGCCCTGGTCCGGGAAGACCCCACATGCCGCGGAGCAACTAAGCCCGTGCGCCACAACTACTGAGCCTGCGCTCTAGAGCCCCGAGCCGCCGCTACTGAGCCCGCGTGCCACAACTACCGAAGCCCACACGCCTAGAGCCCGTGCTCTGCAACATTCGAGAAGCCACTACAATGAGAAGCCCACGCACCGCAACGAAGAGTAGCCCCGGCTCGCCGCAACTAGAGAAAGCCCACGCGCAGCAATGAAGACCCAATGCAGCCAATAATCAATTTTTTTTTTAATTACAGTCTTGCTATATTATGTGATACCCACTATTATAAACAATACATGAAACTGGTCAGGCTTCCCAGTAAAACATCACTGAAGAAAATCAGCCTCCTAGGTAGGAGAAACAAACAATGCTAAAAAAAATATTTGTTCATTTAAAAATGGTCTTAACTCTATAATCCTTTTCACATTTGTTCCAAATCAGCACTAACCAGAGGCAGAATCCCTGAATTATTCAGCAGGTCAAGGAGGCGCGTCTACCCTGGCACGACTAGATGCTGGCACCTGCAGGAGCCCTCCACCCTCAAAAGTTTACGGCAAATGGGCCTAACAATCACGATGCATCATTTCTCACTGGGAGCCATGGTGCGTAACCACTGGCACGTACACAATTTTGAACGTTTTCAACCTTCATTTTTCTTTAGACGTTAGGCCACTATAGCTGAAAGTGTTGTGGAAATTCTCACCCGATTAATATTAATTTTACTTGAGCCCTCACTAATAGATTACCATTTCCAAACCCTTCTCTCTCTCCTATCTAAGGGTACACAGGGATCTTCTTCTAAGGCTAACTCTTCCTCTTGATATCACACAGCTCCTGAGGAATTTTAATCCTTCGTTTACATCTTCTGTTTTCCCTCCAATGGCTCCTTTCCTTTTGCCTACAGACACATTCAGATCTCCTGATCCTGAGACTGAGGCACGATCCATTTCCTTGAACACATCACTGACTTTAGAATGTCCTTCTTCCTCTTTTTCTTTACTGCCAAAATGCCAAATTTGAGGAGTGATCTACATTTGTTCATTCACTCAAAAATATTTCCTGAGAAGTGACTATGTACCAGAGCCTGGGGACACAAATCAGCAAGGCCCCTCCCTCAGGGAGCTTATGATCCCATTACACAGATAAGCAGATACATTTATGGATTCAAAATGTTAACTGGCACAAAGGAAAAACACTGGCGTCTATAACAGTATCATTAGGGGGGCTTAATTTAGATTGGGCTGCCATTCCGTACGACCTGTGTGTTTGTGGTCCTACATAGCAGGATGGCGGGGTCTCTTGGAAGGAGTGACATTTCATGAGATCTAAAGGCTGAGCAGAAACTGGCCAGGCAAAGAACAAGAGAAGTAGCATTCCAGGCAGAGGGAACCAGATATGTGAAAGCGCTGGACAGCAGAGGACACCGTGGCTTGGGAGGACCAGAAAGAAGGGTGGTTTGTCAACAGACCCTGACGGAGAGCACACGGGCACCAGCCAGGCCAGCCATCTCACGTGGCCCGATGAGGGCTGTGGCTTTATCCTAAGTGCACCAGGGACTGTGTTCATCTCTCACCCTTAACTCCTTAGCTCTTTGCAGCCTGACTTCTACTCCTCCCACACTCTTTTAACAGGCTCCCTATGTGCTCCTAACATGTAGCACCTTTTCAGTCTTCAACTGACAGTTCAGCTTGTGAAATGACTTCTATCCTAAGTTTGAAAGCACGAGCTGTCATTGATTTTTGTATCTTCCACTTCTCTCAGTATTTAGCTTAATGTTTTATACATAGTAGGTATTCAAAATGTACACAGTGGATAAATCAGTCTTGGAAGAAAACACACTGACAAAAAGTTAATTACAACAGTACAGGAAAGCAAGCATATTTAATAAGATTCCCTATTAGTAGTATATTTGAAATTGCCTTACCTTACGCCTTATTCTCTCTCACAGTGATGGAACAGGTACAAACTCAAGCAAGAAATTCCTTTAAACAAATGCCCTAATATAATTTGATCAGTCTGCGAACACATGTTCAGATCACACTGCCATTCATTTGTGCTTACCGCAGTAGCTGGGTGCATGGCAGTGGTCCAGTTCTCCCATACTGAAATCATTAAAATTAGATAACAGACATCCAGGTAGAATAGACATTTAATTGAAAAGTATGATTACTGTTACAAAGAATACAAGCTGATGCCATCCCCCACTAACTAGCCATTATATCCTGCAAGTTATTGTATGTATGCTTCCCTTTACATGTATGTGTGTATGGGCTATTCATTTTGAAACTTTGTAGAATATGCTATTCCTTTCACTTTTGATAATTTTAGCAAATGCTAAAAGTCAATGGCCACCACATTTATAGATCTGAGCAGGAAATCAACATACTTATGTTCTAGTAAATGAAAATAAGCAGCGAGTATTTTCACCTTATTCTGGTAGGTGGGGCAAGATGTCAAGTTTCTTAGGTTCAACATTTAAGGGTTCTGCCCACATTCTATTAGAACTGTTGGTACTGATCTAGAAAGAAATGTAAGATCTGTTTATTTTAGAAAGTAATATGCTTCCTCTACCGTGAGCTGTAGATACTTTACCTCTTTGCAAGCCTTTTCTTTATGTCTACAGAACGATCTGAGTTGTGCCCACAACCAGCCCATCATATAGTTAAGCTTAATTAGATATTTTCTATACAAAGCAAACAAAATGTACTTTCATTGTTCTTGTACCAAATTCCTCACATTATGTATCTTTTATAACCAAGAGAACTCTATAAAATTTAAATGTAAATGATAAAAACATTTTCCTCTCCTTCATCCTTTGTTTTACAATGGCTAGAAGACCGGATTTGTACATCTTGAAGTTTAATGTGTATACATATATCAGAATGTTTCTGCTTTCTGATGTCTAGTTTTCTTAGAAGTAGATTAAAAGGTTTCTATCTCTTTGAGATGCTTCAGCCCTGCGAAGAGAGTCTGTGTTAATCTAAAAGAAATGATCAGACTAATAGTTGAAACATTTTATAACTGGGTGGTCGCTCTGCCCATGATGGGAAAGAAAGTGCCTGTGTTTGGCATTGAAACAGAAATAGAAAAAAGTGCCTGTGTTGGAAAACAGAACCACACTGTCTTAATGTAGAGTTGTCTATGACAAGTCCACGTTCAATGAAGTGCAGGCCATTCGCGTTTTTACTATTAACTTTACAGTGTCATTCTTTTTTTGTAATTCCCAACAACACAGGCAACAACTACAGCCCGGTCTGGGCTCATAAGAAGAAGGTATACAGTTATTAAGAGCACTAATGCACAATAAAAAATCTTAGTGTTTTCCTGGCCTCAGTCAGTAACTGTTCTAGTAAAAGGAAAGCAAATAAGAGGGACTCAGGTACTTTAACTTCCTATGAGATACTCTTGCCCTCTGAAGTCACACCCCTTTCAATGTCCTTCTCTGTGAAAAGCGACATCATTCTTCTAATCAGAAAGCCTCACAATTTGTTCCATTCCTCACTGGCCATATCCCTCTCTCATCACTGGAAATGTCCATCGTTATGAAGGGTTGCAGCAGCCACTAGAATCCCGATGAATAAATTTGGTCTTCTAAACTGAATGGCAACCATTTAAAAAATTTTCACTACGGAAAATGTCAAATGTATATGAAGTAAATAGACTAGTGCCATGAACCCTCATGTACCCTCAACTCATTTTCAGTAACTATGAACATTCTGCCACTTTTGTTTCTCCACACACTCCTCACTCCCCAACTTGATGAGGGTTATTACTTTCCTTTTTTTCCCCTGCGATAAAAGTTACAACTAAGTTTTTTTTAACCATCTTAACCACTTTTAAGTGTACAGCTCAGCAGTAGAAAGTATATATTCACGCTGCTGTGCTGCCGCCGCCATCCACCTCCACAATTCATTTCATATTGTCTGAAACTCCGCAGCCTCTACACAGTAATTGCCCATTCCCCTTCCCCGCTTCCCCCAACACCCACCATTCTCCTTTCTGTCTCTATGAATCTGACTACTCTATAGGTACCTCACGTAAGCAGAATCATACAGTATTTGCCCTTTTGTGTCTGGTTTCTTTCACTTAGCGTAAAGTCCTCCAGGTTCATGTGTTTATTTTTTGTGTCCTTCCTTTTTAAGGTTGGATAATATTCATTCGTATGTACAGACTATATTTTGCTTATCCATTCATCTATCAATGGACACTTGGTTGATTCCACCTTTTGGCTACTGTGAATAACACTACTATGAACATGGGTGTACAAATACTTCTTCAAGGTTCTTCCAATTCTTTTGGGTATACACCCAGAATTGGAATTGCTGGATCGTATGGTAATTTTATTTTTCATTTTTTGATGAACTACCACATCATTTTCCACAGTGGCTCTACTAGTTTACATTCCCATCAACAGTACACAGGATGATAAACAATTATGTTTAAGAAAACTGGCACCTGGCAAAAATTTAGAGTTTACAAAGTACATTCATATACATTATACTACATAATCCTTCAAACACAGCTGACTAGCTTGGAGTCCTGATCTCTGGCAAGTATTCAGATTCTTAATAATGTCACCTCTCTCCGTATTTCTGAATAAATGTTTTCTTCTATCAGACTGGTTTAAGCACACTATATTACACGATATTAGACACGTGTATAGCTAAACGCTAAACATATTAATAGTGAGGGACTTAAAGGACCCAAACGAAAATGTAAACATAATGGAATGATACTGTCGATCCCAAGGGGACCAACCTTAAAACAGCTGTGAGACATATATATGGAATCTAAAAAAAAAAAAAAGGTTCTGAAGAACCTAGGGGCAGGACAGGAATAAAGACGCAGACGTAGAGAATGGACTTGAGGACACGGGGAGGGGGAATCGTAAGCTGGGACGAAGTGAGAGAGTGGCATGGACATATATACACTACCAAATGTAGAATAGATAGCTAGTGGGAAGCAGCTGCATAGCACAGGGAGATCAGCTCGGTGCTTTGTGACCAGCTAGAGGGGTGGGATAGGGAGGGTGGGAGGGAGAC
>NW_021703782.1:7948181-7952528 GCF_005190385.1 Monodon monoceros | reverse complement strand
GGGAGGGAGACGCAAGAGGGAGGAGATATGGGGACATATAACTGATTCACTTTGTTATAAAGCAGAAACTAACACACCATTGTAAAGCAATTATACTCCAATAAAGATGTTAAAACAAAAAACAGCTGTGAGGATCTTAACAGGTAGCCTTGACAGATACCAGCTAGACAGTTACTAGGTAATTCAGACTTTATGTTTCCTGCAGATTCCACTATGTGAGGTAGTCGTACATGGGGTGGGGGGTGAAGTAAGTGGGGTGAGCAGAAGCTATGAGGCAGCACAGAAAGCCCACAGGGAAAGCTGGAAGCAAATGGAGGAGAGAAAGCAGGCAATGAGTTCAAAGCTTATTGATGAGAAAGTTATATAATTTCCAGGGCCTAGTGCATAATAAGAATGCAGGGCCCTTATAAAAAAAAAAGTTAAGAATTTCAGGATGGCAACAGGAAAACATTAAGTCAAGTGCGGGGCCCTGTTCAACTGCACAGGTCGCTGGCCCAGGAAGCCAGCCCTACGTATTGAGCTGAAGACAGGACGCAGGGCAACTAGCACTGCTCCCAGCAGCAAGGGTGGGGGAAAGGCCAGGAGAAGCGCCACCTCTCAGTGCAGCAGGCGCCCACAGAGGACACTGGCGTCCAGGGCACAATTCACAGGGCATATCAAGGCCAAAATGTATCTCCAGGCATTCCCAGGTCCGTTTGCTTTTAAATAAAGGGGTGAAGGGTTAACAAGCTAACATCTATTAACTCAGTTCATGGCTGAAAATGAGATTAATCACCACCGAACAGACAGGAGCACAGTAGGCAGGAAACATAGAATTGCTATGTTTTGGTGAAAGGCATCATGAAGAAGATCTGGCATCTATCAATACCCAAGAAAGATCAATATGGCTGCCCAAGAGCAGGAAGACAAGAGCCCTATATATTTTATCTGAAATCTGCAACGTGAAGAGGGACAGAAAAGACCACAGACAACTTTTCCCTTATTGACTAAGTGCCCAGGGTTAGCCGTGGTTCAAAAATATCCTGTTAGGCAAGGAGAGGGAGGAATCCGGGGTTGGACAGGAAAAAGTTTTAATATCAGAGTGGGTCTTGGGAAAGTTAATGAAACAGAAGTCTAAAATGAGAAGAAAAACGAGAAGCTCCCAAAACTACCAGTTGTGTCACAATTCCAGAAATCAAACTTGTCTACTCTTGAGTCATTCTTATAGCTTCTGAAATGTTGTGGTAATGTGTAAGAGAAGATTGTCATTTTTTTTAACGTAACCATAAATGTTAATTAATTTTCCTGATAGCATAAGCCAAACATGCTTTATGAGAAAATAAAAACTAAGTTCAAAAAGAAACTTCACAATAATATGTGGACAATCCTCTCTTTCTTTACGACCTCTGGTGAAATTGAAACCTGAATTAAAACCTTTTTTTGCCTTTATTTCTAAAATACAGTAAGACAATCCAGTTAAACACTGAGAAGGACTTAACTCTAGTGTTTCTGATAATGTCCATAATGAATAAAGGTAGAGTCATTTGTATTCATTTCTGTTTTTAAAATCACTTAGCTTCTCACTATCATCTTGAAATTCAGGGATATCAATTTAATAATGAGCTACTTATTTTGGCCTCAATTTAATAAAGACTTATAAACTATTCAAATAGCAGAAAACATTTCTAATAAATGCCTACCACTATAACTATTTTCCAATGTATTATCATTTCATTGTGTCTCTACAACATCCTCTATTAATAACACTGGAGTAAGTGGTCCATTTTCCAAAAGGAAAAAAACTAAGCTAAAAGATTTTACTACAATAAAACAAAACTTCTAATATCTACTCTGAGATACTTTCTTCTCTCCATAAGTCAGCGCATCTAAACAACAGAAAAGGTCTTTTACACTAAAACACAATTGTGTCCTATTTCCTTCCCTCTGGAAGCTATCAATATAAAGCAGCAGATCATGGGCTATCCAGGATGATGAGAAACAATGTTCCACATTCGTCCCTCAGGACAGTAGAGATGCTAGGAGAGCTAAGAGGGCACCAAATGGAGAAGCTAAGTGAGTCCCAACTTCTTCTGTCTGAACTGCGGATTGCTTCCCTATTTTGTTTTTAGAACGGTAAAGCCTGAATCTTTTAATTAGGAAGGAGCTAAAGTCAACTAGTCCAAATTTTCACCAGTGCTGGAATCCCAAGTCTATCAAATGTTCACTCAACTTTTGCTTAAATATCTCCAAAGACAAAAAGACTGCTTCCTTGGAAAATAATCCTTCTCATTTCAGAGCAGCTCTGTTGGGCATCATTTTGGTCCTATACAATTCAGGAAAAATCAGCAATATCAGGATATATTAATAACTCATCTGTTTTTATTGTTCAATAATAAGAAGTCCTGAGGTCATGTCTCGCCAAGGTTTGTTATTTCAGTGGTTCAGTATCACCAAAGGCTACATTCTTCTTTTCACTCTGCCACTAGCTCACTGGTTTAGCTCTCCTTATGGTTTCAAGATGGCACCTATCATTCCAGGCTTCACATGCAGATATAACAATGTCCAGTGTAAGAAGATTATTTCTTCCCTGCTGAATCTTTTTATCAGAGAGGAATGCTTGTGTCTGAAGACAGCTGGCACACATCTTACTGACCAGAACTACATCTGGCCAGTCACCAATAAGGAAAAGGGGTCTATCATGATTGGCTAAGACCAATCATGATTTGCCCCTCTGAAGCTGGGGTCTGCCTGTCTTGAAAGACAAACCTCCACAGAGAGGGTAGATTACAGAGACAAAATCAAGGTTCCCTTAGGAGGAAGGGAGGGAGAAAGGGCAGGGATATGTATAGGTGATCCAACATTTGGTATGGGTGTATGGCATCAAAAACTTGTCTTTCAGTTAATGTCTACCTACTGGCACTAGTTCTAACCTCTAGATCTAACTGGAGAAATCTGTTCCTTAACTGTACTACAAATTCTGTATATGAAAAACACTATTATGTTCACCTCCTCCTCAACCCTAACTTCTTCTCTAGGTTAAATATTCCCATTTCTGTCTACAGTTGTCCCTTGGTATCCATGGGGGATTGGTTCCAGGACCCTCCCCCCTACTCCCCCATGGATACCAAAATCAGCACATGCTCAAGTCCCTTATATAAAGGGCACAGTATTTGCATATAACCTAAGCACATCCTCTCATACACTTTAAGTCATCTCTAGATTACTCATAATACCTAATACAATGTAAATGCTATATGAATAGTTGCTAGTAGGCAGCAAATTCAAGTTTTGCTTTTTGGAACTTTCTGGAATTTTCCTAATATTTTTGATCCAAGATTGGTTGAATCTGTGGATGCAGAACCCACAGGTACAGAGGGCTGACTGTATATGACTTCATATCTACATGGTTACCATCTTGATCGCTCTGCAGTTTGCCAATGCCCTCATAAAATGCCCACGATCCTCTTAAACTGTTTTGTACCAGTACAACACGCTAATTACCTCCCATGCGCTTAATACCACACTTCTATCAATACCATCTAACATCATGTTGCTTCTCTGGTACCATCCTTCTCCTGGCTTCCAATAAACTTTATCTTCTTACAACCAACACTTCGAATTTTTTTAAAAAATGATATGGTACAAAACTCTACACTTGGTTATGCTATATTTCACCTTACTTTTGGCCTATTTTTCCAACCTATCCAGGTGTTGCAATTATCTTGATTCTGAAAACTAACGTGTTTGCCTCTTTCCTGGTTTTCAATTACAGAAATTCAGATTTAAGCAAAGTTCGCTCATGTTTATCTCTCAGCTTTGAAGAAGCAGGGCTATGTCACCTGGCGAAAACATCTTATGTCTCACACAAGCCTTCTGGGGTTAGATTAGCTTGTTGAGTTTTCAAGATCCAGAGACTAATCCTCTCAGGGTCAGCAAAATGATCGTTAAGTTTATCGAGTGCAGCCATCTCCCAGGGACCGACTGACTTTCAACGGACTAACTCAAACCAGAATACCAATTCAGCAATGTTAAGTGAAAATTACAACAGCCAAGGGGACCAAGAGAAATGAGAGCCCTCTGGCCAATGTATTTTCACCCATGCCTGTCCACAGACAAACCATATTGGAAACCCATATACTAATCAAAGGGAACCAGATAATTGAATCATCTGCTCACTGAGCTCTTTCCACGTAGACGTGCAGCACGGGAAGCCAAGTCACAACCAAGCATTTGCTTAGTGAGCACAGAAATCTAAGCAAAAGAATAGCTAACACATAGTTATAATATATGTATCATCTATATATAGATATTATATATAATGTTGTCTAATGTATATATTTAAACACCTCAGGGTAAACAGTCTTGTGT
>NW_021703782.1:7800742-7948171 GCF_005190385.1 Monodon monoceros | reverse complement strand
CCTCAGGGTAAACAGTCTTGTGTGTCATTCTCCACCACAGGGTTATTGCTCTAGTACAACTGAGCAGCAGATGGGGCTACTCTGATTGGTGTTTGAATAAACAGTGTTAAAAACTGCCTCCGTTATCTGACTAACCAACCCCCCTCCTGACAGTCCCACTTCTTAATTAGATATAATGTACCCCACCCCATGGGGCTATGATCAAGCTCAGCTGGCCTGCAAGTTAGTCTGTTTTATAGACGCTGGAGTCATGCTGATGGAGTTCAAGGCCAACGCCTCCTTCTGGAGGCTCTAGGGGAACTTCCAGAGACCGCATCACATGCATTCGCAGGCTCACGGCCCCTCCCTCCACCTTCAAAGCCAGCGTCAGCCACAGTGCAGCGTCTTCAAATCCCTCTGCCTCTGACCCTCCAGCCTCCTCCTTCTACTCGTCAGGCACCCTTAGATTACATACCCCACTTAGCTAATCCAGGATAACCATGCCATCTCCAAATCCTTAATTACATCTGTGAAGTCCATTCTGCAACGTGAGGTAACATACTTACAGTTTCTGGGGATTAGGATGTGACACCATTGGAAGATCATGTTTCTGCCTACCACAGAGCTACTGTACTGTAGTCTCACCACTGATTTTATGTTAGCCATTTTAAATTTGGTGGAAAAATTCAACTTATCTTGAAACTTCAATACTATTAACTAAGGAGGACATGGCTACTTCCATGCATAGCTCATACTAGAATCAGACTGCATTTTTCTATTTCAGTTTTCACACACAAAATGGCAGATGTTTGATTTATCAATGGAGGAGAAAAGAAAATATGGGTTAAGCAATCACTAAAGCCTTAACACTGTACCAATTAATACAGGACAAATTAGCCAGAATGAAGTTAATATATAAAAGGGAATCTAAATGCTTTATTGAGTTTTTCCTATTAAAAATAGGAAATATGCAAAGGATGGAAACAAGCTACTGAGTTTATTAATCATACCCTAAACTCTGTCATTACCAAACAATTGCAACCTTTCCCGTCATCTCAATTTCAAACGCCCTATGCCCACCACCGAATCTTCCACCGCAGTGGTCCTGACTGCTGCTTACCTCCTCCTGGAGATGCCAGAGCCAACAATTCCCCAACCCTGATGGATCCTTCAACTCATTGATCCTACCACCTTTTCATTATCCATACCCTGTCCTGATCCTCACGTCCTAGTGTAGACCTTACAATCCATCATTGTAATCACTCCCTTTGAATACACTCTCGCCCCTCCCCTCTCTCATCTCAATGGTACCCCAGCTAGCAAAAACCCAACACTCTAATACCCAACTTTCTGCCTACTTCATGCCAGCCCAAGAACAGTTTAACATGGTAGGAGAAAAACCTCCACCACTAACTTCAAATGGCCCCTTACAGCTGCCCCTTAATCAAACTACATTTCCTTAATCCACCGATTCCACTTTCCCAGGTAATTATTTCACACCCTCCCTCTCTGCAACCCTGAAAACCTTCCTTCCCCAACCCTCACTCTCCGCTGATAGCGGTCGCTTCCTGTTTCGCTCAGCAAACGGAAACCAACAGACCCATCTCCCCTCATCCTCTACCCAATGACTTGCGGCTTGCCCATATACTCTCCTCTCCCTCCCGTTGGTCTGGGTTAATTGCCATTTCTTCACTTCAGCCTTTGGCCTCTTCCCTTCTCTTACCAACTTGAGGCTGCAGCTCTAGCTCTAGCTCCCCTCTCTCCTGCTTCATCAAATTTTTCCTCTCTGTGGATCATTTCTATAAGCACACAAACGGGCTGCAATTTTCCCCATCACACGCACCGCCTCCAATCACCTTCCTCCCATCTTCTCCAGAGCTCACATACCAGGTGCTCGCCCTTAACATACCGCAGAAACTTCTCATCAAGGTCATCAGTAATCTTTGTGCAACTAAATTTAACAGTCAATTCCTGGTACTCATCTTATTTAGCCAAGATGATGAATCTTTTTCCATGAAACACTTTCCACACTTGACTTTCAAGACACCATAGTATTCTGGTTTTCCTTCCACCCTACTGGCCAGGCCTTCTCACTGCCCTTTGCTGGATTCCTCTCGTCTCCCTAACCCTAAAAGTTAAAAGTGCCTCAGGGTTCAGTTCTCAGGCTTCACTGTCTACATTTACTCCTTTGGGAAAGCCCTTCAGTCTCAGGACTTGAATCACCATCTGTGCTGAAAACTCCAAATTTTACATTCCAGCCTAGATCAGAGCCCTGAACTGCCACCTCCTAGATCACAACTGCCTATTCCATCCCTCCTCTTAGATGTCAGGCAGGTGCCTCTGCATGTCCCCAACCAAATCCCTGATTTCCCTATAAGCCTGCTCCTCAGTCTTCCTCAGCTCAGTATACGGCAACTCCATCCCATCCAAAACCTTAGCATCACCCCTGACAACTTTCTTCTCCTCGAATCCACCATCGTATCCATCAGCAGACCCAATTAGTGCTACCTTCAAAATAGACCTAGAATCTGAACACTTACCAGCTCCACTGATACCATCTTGAGCCAAGCCATACTGCTAACTGATCTGCTTCCACTCTTATCCCCCTATATTAATATATGCTATGGTCTAAATGTTTGTGTCTCCCCAAAATTCATTATGTTGAAATCCTAACCCTCAAAGGTGACAGTATTAGTAGATGGGGCCCTTGGGAAGCGATTAGGTCCTGAGGGTGGAACCCTCATGAAGGGGATTAGTGCTCTTATAAAAGAAGACCTCAGAGAGCTCCCTCACCCCTTCCATCACAAGGAAAAGGAACAAGGACACAAGGAAAAAGCTCCCACTATGAAACAGGAAGAGGACCCTCATCAAAACGCAACCATGCCGCCACCCTGATCCTGGACTTCCAGCCTCCAGAACTATAAGAACCAAATTTCTGTTGTTCAGAAGCCACCCAGTCTGTGGTACTTTATTACAGCAGCCCAAACAGACTAAAACAATACAGCAGCCAGAATTTTTTTTTTCTAATTAAGGTTCATGGGTTGTCCTATTCTCTTTCTCTTTAAAAATAAAGTGAAGTTCATGTATAGTGAAATTAAACAGATCTTAGGTTTCAATTCAATAAGTATATCCACTATATAACCAAGACCCCAATCAAGATTCGGAATACTTCCAAATTTAGGCTATTATGAATAAAGCTGTTATGAACATTCCTATACAAATCTTTTCAAGGACATATGGTTTCCCTGGGTAAATACCTAGGAGCATGAAGTGCTGTGTAACAGAATAGAAATATGTACATGCATGTTCACAGCAGCACTATTCACAACAGCCAAAAGGTGGAAATAGCCCAACTGTCCATCAACAGATAAATGGTTAAATAAAATGTAGTAACTCCATACAATGGAATATAATTCAGGTATAAAAAGGAATGAAGTACTGATACAATGCTACATGTGGATGAGCCTTGAGAACATTATGCTAAGTGAAAGAAACCAAACACAAAGATCACATTTGTATAAGATATTCAGAATAGGTAAATTCATAGATACAGAATGTAAATTGATGGCTGCCAGGGGCTGGGGGAAGGGAAAATAGGTTTTCTTTTAGGGCAATGAAAATGTTTTGGAACTGGGTAGTGGTAATGGCTGCTCCACACTGAACATACTACATGCCACTGAACTGTTCTCTCTGAAATGGTTAATTTTATGTTATGTGAATTTCACCCCTCCCCCCCAAAAAAAACACCCCCCACACAGGATTTTATTTTATATTATTTGAAACAGAATCTCACTCAGGCAGTTTAGGACAACACAAAACCTTGTGTCAACACCACTGTATGTGGGTGAGTTGGGTCATTTCACTAAACCACATGGTCTGGAGCAAGTCTCTTCAACTCTGCAGACTTCTGGGGTTTCTTTTCATGTGTAAAAGGAAGATCCTTCACTGGACTGTTGTGAGGATTAACTGAGATAATGACAATAAAAATACTTTGTAAAGTGCTAGGCATAAAAAATTAACCATCTTTTCTGTTAGGACCAATAGGGGATATGCTCAGACTGGGAGGCCAACGATGAATACAGGTCTCAGGGAAGCAGCTAAAAATATTTTGAAGAGCTAGTCTTATAAGGATGGAGAGAAGAGGCTCCAAGTCAAGACACACCAGCAAACTGTCCTCCTTTGGCTTCTATGATGACCTAACTTGTCATGAGTCATACGTAAGATTATCCCCGGTGCCCCAGTCAATGATTTAACACTGTGCTCAAAACGACCTTGAGAGTGTTGCCATTGAGAGGGGCTGAAGAAACATTACCTGAGATAAAACAGGCCACTTTCCTAAAGCCATAAGCTAAAGAGCCCCAAGTGCGCAGGAGATAAAACAGGGAGCTGGCCAACTATCATGCCATCTCAGAGTTTAATCGCAATTAACACAGGTTAACAAACTAGAGTTTGACTACAGTAATTTGCTTACATCAAGGAAAAACACTAAGACTAGCCATCTAGAAGTAGCACTAACTAGATTTAACGTGTTCAAATTTAAATGTCCTTAAAACTCAATATGCAACAGCTACACAAATTAACAAAATACTGATAAAAACTATGATCACTTAACCAACTCTATGGCAGATACCGTGCAACATAGTTTACGAATATTATCTGCATTCTTCATAACATCCAAGCACTATCCCATTATGCCAAGCAACTTGTGCTGAATCAAATTAATCAGAGGCACCTCTGCAGCTTGACCTCAGGGGGAGCTGACTTCAAAGCCCGTACTCCATCCACTATACCCTGCCGCCTCTGAGCCCCGAAGGAAATTCTAGGGTCCTAAGTCCTCCTAGATTCTAAACCCAATTGAGTGCAATTTCAGAAGGTGTGTAACTAACCAAAGGTCTTACTGTTAGAGAAAAATCGGATTCTAACACTGGGGAGCCCTATTAGACAGACTGAAGGGATTAATTCTAGAATGGAATCATGTTGATTGTACTTGGTTGAAATACAATTGTTGGTTCACGGCCAGTCTGGGCTTCAGGTCACAATCAGAGCCCATCCAACAGGAGGCCTGGAGAGCTGAGTGACTGCAGGAAGACGCAGCCCAGACCTAGAATAGTTCTTCTGATCTCTGCCAATGCCCAGGAGCCTCGTACAAGTAAAGGAATAAATATTCAGAAACACAAGAGTTCTAGTCACTTTAAGATTTAATTAAGGGGGCTCACAGGTCAATTACCTAACGCAGCTGCATTTCGTCTTCTTTCACATACAATGCTCTCAACTCAAAAGAAAGGAAAAGACAGGCTATAACTGAAGACTTCTTCAAGCATGCAAGGAGAAAAAGCAATCCCCACCAGGAGGAAAAGAAATCAGGCTGGCCTCAGACTTTCCCGCAGCCACATTCCACGGTAGAAGGCAACAGAGCAGCACCTCTCTAGTTCCAAGAAGAAACTATGACCGAGAACATTAAAACCTCCTTTCCAGGAGTTCCTCCAAAACTAAGGGCCACAGACAGTCTGAAGCACAAAGGGTGCAGGGAGCCCAGCACCCGTGAGTGAACATTTCCTTCACCTTCCTGCGATAAAAGCCAAAGGACTCCTGTGATCTCTGTCAGGGGTTTCAACGCCCACATTGAAAACCCATCCCAGCCATCGGGCCTTTCAAGTCCGGGGCTCCAGTCACCCCTTCTGCCCCTAACCTCAGCCACCCACTGCTGCGGTCAGTGCACAGCCCCATCACCAACAACTGCACCCCCTCCAAAATCGTGCTTTTAAACATACCAGTGACGCTCCAACCTCATGAAGGCCTCCTGCTGACCACTTCTTATGCTAACCATTACCCCATTCATTCATTCAACATTCATAAAATGCCCACTATATGCCAGGACTCTGCAAGATGTTTAAGACGAAGATGGGGGTGGGAGGATGGGACCAAGTACCGCCTCTGCTCTCTCGAAGCTAACACTCAAAAGTGGGAGGCAGACCATAAGCAAATCAAGAAACACTTGAGTGGTATAAAGGTAAGACACAATGGGGATAAGACGCTGGCAGACTAGAGGGATAGAGAGGGACAGAAGGTTTTATACGGTCACCAGACTGGGTCTATGGAGGGTTCATCTGTGCAGAGAATTGATGGGGGAGAAAGATATACCAAAAGAAATAGGTGTATCAGTACTAGTTTCATAGCAGAATTTTAAAAAAGCAATAAACAAGACAAAAAGGAATATTTCATAATAAATTGAATAATCCACTAAGAAGATAAAAATAATAAATTTTATATACCCACCAACACAGCTCTGGTAAAAAGTATCACAAAACTTGGCAAATTAACATTCACTGAGGGAGGCTTTAACAAATTTGGTCCGTTAGGGTTGCTGTAACAAAATACCAATGGGTAAGTTGGATAAATGGGGAGCTTATAAACAACAGAAATTTATTTCTCACAGTTTTGAAGGCTGAAAGTCCGAGATCAGGACGCCAGCATGTTTAGGTGAGGGCCCTCTTCCCAGGGGCAGACCTGGCATACTGATATAGCAGAGCGGGGCAAGGAAGCTTTCGAGTGCCTCTGTTATAGGGGCACAAATCCCATTCATGGAAGCTCTGCCCTCATGACCTAATCATCTCCTAAAAGATCCACCTCCTAATACCATCACCTTGGGGGCTAGACTTCTACATAAGAATCTGGGGGGGACACATTCAGACTATGGCAAAACCCTTCTGAGAAATCAAAATATGAAGCAGGCAAAAAATAAGTAGGGACATAAAGGATTTGAAAGACCCATTAATAAGCTACATTTTACACACACACACACACACACACACACACACACGTACTTAACAGAAAATACATTCTTTCCAAATATACATTTGAATGTTCACAAACACTGATCACATATTAGGCCATGAAGAAAATCTCAACATATTCCACAAGAAAAACCAACACAAGCCAAATCTGCTAGCCAAACTGCAAGGGAACTGGAAAATAACAACAAAAGGCTATTAAATACAGCCATTTACTTGGAAATGTAAAAGCACCATTTTTTAATTCAAGAGGATATAAAACTGAGTATTTTTAACTAATTAGGAATGAACAGTGCAAAGATGACTACTTCGTACTGTGGAACATAGTCAAAGCCACAATGTAGGTATCTTGCAGGAGTTCAATGCACAGTGAACACATGAAATGACTCAAAAATATTACTATTACCTAAAATTTCCATTCTCGCCAGCCCTGCTTTATGAGGTAGTAATGCAGAGTTTTCAGGTGAAAAGCACACAGGTCAATTTCAAGGGGATTCTGCCCCACCCCTCAAGCACTGCACAGTGCGCTACAAGCGAGGAGCTCTGGCTACAATGCCAGCTTTGCCTGCATGGGCTATTTAAATGCTCTGAGTCTCAGCTGCTGTGTCTATACAATTAGGAGGATTGGCTAAATTAGATGATCTCTGAGGTCTCTTCTAACCTTCAGAATTAAATCACTTTAAATGCAGAAGCTCTTCGTGTTAACCTATTTGAAAGCAAGCTCCTGTGTCGTGCACATTTCCCTGCTCTACAGCAGAGTGCACACCACAGATTAACCTTTCCTTAATGACAGTCACCCTAGTGAGTATTTCCTATCGTACCTGTGCTTTAAAACAGATACCACAATTCAAAAGTGAGAGTAAGATAAATTTCTGCCTTCAAGGAGTATTTCCTCTTCATTTGCCAAGTGATTTCTCAATTTAGAAAGATAGATTATTGGGGGGTGGCGGGAGGGGGCGAAGAGAGAGAGAAAGACACTCTCCTTTTTGTGGAAAATACTGGTTTTAAAAGCTAAAAAGGTTTATCACTGCAAAATCAGGTATTTAAGTGACTTTTAAAGTCCACTGATGGGACTTTAAAAAATATCTGATCATCACACATTTCTTGAGTGGTTCATCCCTGACTTTAAATGTTACCAAGCATATAGATCTGCTTTCCATTTCCACAGGAAGCCCACTAGATGCCCAAACCATCTCTTCTTCGAGAGTTAATAACTGACTCTAGAAATTGAATAATATTCACGGGACACAAACACCATAAAATACCATTTTTAAAAAGATTACAGGGACTTCCCTGGTGGCACAGTGGTTAAGAATCCGCCTGCCAATGCAAGGGACACGGGTTCGAGCCCTGGTCCGTGAAAGATCCCACATGCCGCGGAGCAACTAAGCCCATGCGCCACAACTACTGAGCCTGCAGCCCGCGAGCCACAACTACTGAAGCCCACGCACCTAGAGCCCATGTTCCACAACAAGAGAAGCCACCGCGATGAGAAGACTGCGCACCACAATGAAGAGTAGCCCCCACTCGCCGCAACTAGAAAAACACTGCGTGCAGCAACGAAGACCCAACGCAGCCAAAAATAAATAAATTAAAAAAAAAGATTTACATACATTTAGTGTCAAATGCTATATAACTTAATTACAATATCTTAATTCTACCTGAATTGTAATTCATCCTAAATTTATTGTTTTTGAATTTTGCATTTGCACCTAATTTTTTAAATCGAGGTGAAAAGGGGGACAGGAAAATAAGACAGAGAGGAATATTTTCTCCTCTCCTCCAGCCAAGTCAACTGTCTCAAAGAATGATCCTTTCCATTTTTCTGCCAGTTCACAGTAAATGGGAGAAAACAATTCAATCTTCACTTTAAAAAATCTCATCTACTTGATATATAATAAAAGGGGATAAGGAAAAGGAATATTGAGGTACAAAGGTTAAGTGTCAATCTTCATTCTTGTGCCAGATTGCATGGGAAGGCCCTGATCACACTTCTTACATGAAAGGTCTGACAATAAAGTAGTAAAATTAATTCTCCAAAGCCACAGAAAAAGAAATCTCATTACATATTCAAAACATATACTTCTAGAAAAAAGACAAGTCATTTTCAGACTAGCATTTAGCACTTAAGATAAAGTAAAACTACTGAGCAGCTGGTGTCATTTTTGTTGTTGTTGTTGTTGAAATACAGCTGATTTACAATATTGTGTTAGTTTCAGGTGTACAGCAAAGTGATTCAGTTATACATATTTTTCAGATTTTTTCCATTACAGGTGATTACAAGATATTGAATATAGTTCCCTGTGCTGTACAGTAAATCCCTGTTGCTTATCTATTTTATGCACAGTAGTTTGTATCTGTTGGGTGGTTTCACTTTTTATTTTTGGGTTGCTGTTAAACTGTTCACTCTCAAAGTTTAATTATTTTCAATGCTTCCAAAATGATATATTTTTAAGCAAAGAGTTAAAATTCAGTTCCTCTTCACTTTATAGTCAAGACCTGCATCTGAAGTTTTTAAGTTTCCCAAAGAACAAGCATTTTACAATGGTATTTACAATAGAGCAAGGTACTAGTATGGTAGGTCTTTAAAGGGAAATTCAGGGTTTCTCTTTTCTCTCCTCGCAGTATCCGTCCATGTTCCTTGGATTCATCAGGATCTGGGGCAAAAACCAGGGCCTGGACATTACACAGAGACAGTGCCAAGGGCACTGAGATACAAAGGAAAGGGTCATTCAAAGTCTGAACCTAAATGGTATGGTCTCCTTGGAATTCTTTAGGCTAAGGGACTAGGACCTCCCCACTATGGCTAATACTTGGTCCTTAAAAAAAAATCTTTCTTTGGCTACTCTGCAACTGGTTCTCATTCCTACCTACTTGGGATCTGCTCTGACCTAGCTCTGCTCTGGGCACTTTGCCTACAAGACAGTCATTAAGAACCCTGTATGAAATACTATATATATCCCCTTTAGACTAAGGTAGATTGTGGACCTTCCATCACAAGCCATGGGACACCCAGACAAAGTGAGAAGAAATGTGAAAGTGACATGGTAATGAGAAGTAAAGTTAGGGGCCTTTACAAAGAACACCTACTAGAATCAGCGTAACATCATCAGAACCTTCAGTCCTTCTTAATATTCCACTTTGCTGCAGCAATGTCACCACTAATCATGTGAAAAACAAATGTGCTCCCAAATAACAGATTCTGTAGCCAAACTATCTGAACTCTGACAGAAGACCCGGAAATGATGTCATGACATCACACACAATGTATCTCTGACTAAATAGGCACTTCCTGGTCCCCTAAATCCTCTATCAACCAGTCGTTTCGCTTCATGTACCTTCAGGCATAGCGGGGTACTCTTTTCCTGGCTTGTCTTCTTCAGCATGTCTCCCATCTTAAAAACAAAAACTAACCCCACGGCAAATTTTTTTTTTCCCACAGCAAATTTTTCATTTTGGTATCTCCCAGGCCCACAAAGTACCAGACAGAAGTTCCTCAAAGGTTATTTGTTGAGTAAATGAGGTATACTCAAAAGCTATCAGCAATTCATCGGAAAGGAACAGAAACAAATAAAAAGATGATCAACGTTATACACAATTAAGCTCTGCTGAAAAATTACTTTTTACCAACCACATTGGCAAACATTCAAAACAATCTGTTGGTGATGCTGTGGAGAAATAACCTCCTCACATTGCTGGCGGGAGTTCAAACTGGTACTAGAAAGGAGAAACCCTGAATTTCCCTTTAAAGACCTACCATGCTAGTACCTTGCTCTAGTGTAAGTAGCCTTTATGGAGGGCAATTTGACAATAGCTAACAAAACTGTGCATGCACGTACCCTTTGACACGGCTAGTGGACTTCTAGAAACTTATTCTGTAGATATATTAACACATGTGTGAAGATTAGATGTGTTATGTGTATGCATGTGTGGTATACATATACACTTACCATATTACGGCAGCAACGGCAAAAGATTTCAAAAAATGTAATTGTCCATCACAAAAGGTATAGTATGCTACTGTTTATGGCAAAAAATAAATATACTTTAATGGTAATATATTTACAAATGTGTGTGTGTGTGTGTGCGCACGCGCGTGTGTACAGGCAAACGACACTGGCTGCCTCAGGGGAAGAGAACCAGCGGCTGAGGGACATGGATGAAAGGAAGACTGTGAATCCCTGTTTACCTTCTGAAGGTATTTTATACCATTAAACCATTCCAAAATAATTTTTACCTATTAAGTTAGGTCATGAAATTTATGTTTCTAAGGAATTTTCCCTCCTCATAAATTTAAAAGAAAAACTCAATGAAAGGTTTTCCACCAATTCTCTATTTTAATCACTACTCTCTTCTTTGTATCTTACTTGTATCTTTCAAGTAAACTGCAATTCCTAAAATCACACACACATTTCCACACAGAAATCTAAAGAGGCATAATCCAGATTAAGAATCTAAAGGAAACAGAACGAGGGTATACTTCTCCCATCTATATAACAAATACAGAGAAAGGCCGAAAGCTGTAAAGCTATAGAAAATGAAAGCTGTTTGCCAAGTGGAACCTGAACACATAAACGCTCAATTTAATACAACATCGAGTCTCTGGATTTTATTTTTTCATCGAAATTATAGGTACAAATAAGGATTACCGGAGCAAAAAAGAACTTCCCAGGAGAAAGAATCTCTAAAACAGAGTACTCAATTACATAACTAGCGTTACTTCCTAGCACTACTGATCCAAAGAGCCATATTTTTTGTAATACTTGGACCTTAAACTTCAACATGACTGGGCCCACCCCAGTGATTCTGGTTCAGGTCCGGGGTGGGCTCAAGAATCTGCATTCCTAACAAGCACCCCAGTGATGGGATGCTCCTATGCCAGGACCACACTTTGAAAAGCACTAACTCCATGCCTTCCATTATATCATGGACCCAATCAGATCATGCCATCTCCTATTTTAAAACCTAGCAATGACTTCCCCTCACTGACAGAATTTGCCTATGAGGTCATTCATGACCTGGCTTCCTACCTTTTGCCCTGATCTTCTATCAAAAAGCCTCATCCTCAAATCACCTGTACTTCCCCGAAAGCATCCTTTAGGCTCAAACCTAAATAAAAAACATAAATGTCTCCACATTCCTCTCTGATATTTCTGAAACCTGGGCAGGGCACAATTAGCCCTGCTGCTAGCTCCAGTCCAGTCAACCCATGGCCATGCTAAACCGTGCAGCTACATGGCAGCAGAACAGAGCCACCATTCTACCATGGAGTTTTCTCAAAGAGCTGTATGCAGGGAGGAAATGTCTACTGAAATTATGCTTTAATTCTTCCAAGAAACCAATACATACTAGATAATAAAAAAGAAACAATTATAAAGACTACAGGGGGTCAAGGCTAATAGAAACCTTTCTTCATTTGCATATTCTAGCCAGAACAGTTAGGAGAAGTTCTCTCTCAAACCTAGACAGTAGCCCTCACATCTCAAGACTTCATAAATGTCTCTTTAAAGTCATTATCTAAGACTAGGTTCTCTGCTACCCCACTCTAGGGGAGGATCAAGCAAACTGCCACCATATCTCAGCCACCCCTAGTTTTCTGGAAGAAAAGGAGAGCATGGAGAAGGTCTAAAACCTGCTCTTCTGGGTCAAATGGAATAAGGAAAAAATATATTTCCTAAATGGAAAAATACCATTCTACAAGGTGAGCAACGTATGTACAAAGCACAAGCAGCAGAGAGATTCTGATGAACTGAAATAAGAAGAAAACAGGTTAGCTCTGAATCTCCTTCCAGTCTTTTTTTCCTTTTTATCTTCTCCTCTTAAATCTCAGGCTTTCTGAATTGTACAAGAATTCTAAGATCTTTAGAATTAACAAAGAAATACTGGAACAAGGCTGACATATAAAACATACCAAAAAAATAAGACTTAAGTCCAAAATCTTATTTCTTGAAACAACTCTCCCTTGACCCACGGTAAACGCACTAGCCCTTCTCTCTAACTGCCCTGCCTGAGGCGGCAGCAACCCCTTCCATCTTCGGAGACAGAAGAGCAGTCAGTCAGGTAGGCTCTTCTTATCACTTCATTCAAACAACATTCTTAAAACACTTGCCTCTACCTTAGAAACTGACTACCTGCTAAAACTCTGCCCTTAAAATCCATTCCAGAAAATTTTTATAAATGCAAGGATCATAAGGAGATACTGCACGTACTTCCCACAATGAATCACCTATACTTAGGACAGATCTCATGTCAAAACATTGGCAGGTACGGCTTTCCCACCATCTTCTCCAATTAGTATAAATAATCAAGAATTAGAATCAGATTTTATTTGAGGAACAGAACACTGCTTATATATCTAAGAAAAGAAACCACATTTTTCAAGCAAGTTTCTTTATTATTCAAAACAATTATTCAATATAGAATGTCATAGGTACCCAAACTGCTACTGAAAGAATGCTATGATTTGATGTCTAAACTATACTACTGGTTCTCAGATGGTTTTCCTACACTCATTTTCCATTCTATATTTGATTTCAGATTCTTACTGAAATAATTAAACTGAGAAGGTATGAAGAAGCAGAATTATCTCATTTAATTTTAGTTCTCCCTTCTAGGCCCTCCCCTGCTCTACATAACACAGGAAGCTGCCAGTTTAAAAAAAAAAATCAAAATTACAACCAAGGGGGTCTTCAAGTTGATGAAAAAGGGGAAATCAGGATTGATGTAATAGGGAGGACAATTAGATAAGTTCTCAGTTCTCTGAGTCTTCAAAAATGACTAATTTTACTTGAAGTGTTTTCTATTGTCAAAATAGGCAAAGCCATATAAAAGAAATAATTTATATCCCAAGGAAGAAGCACTTTTTTTTACACTGAAGTATCTGTATCACTTATTAGCTGATAATAAAAAATTAACCTCACATTTAAATTTCCAATAACATACTAATATATAGTCAGCTAGTTGCCACATTCTGGATTTTTAGTTACTTGTTGGTGACTAATAAAAGCAATTAGTACTCTAACCCATTCTATGGTGATTTCACAATAAAACAATGCATTAACCGTAAATATTAAACACAAATTGCTATGTTTTAACTGGCAATTTACCCTCTTGGCCTTCCTCACAAGGCTGTTACTTCATAAAAGCAGATCCTTTTCTCTGTGAAATAACAAAAAATTCTTCATTTTTCTGTACAGAAAACTAGAATTTTCTCTAAGTGAAATATAAAAACAGACTATAAAAGCAGTTTAGGTAGCAAAACCAAAAGCTCACAGACAACATTTATGACGTAACTCAATGACAAGAATCCTCACCAACTCCACAGTTCAAGCAGGCGAGGACAAACCACCAGCAGCCATAAGACCATGTTACCGATGACTGTGCCGAAGAAAGCAGAGAAAAGCAATGGCATGTCTGCGGCTGGCAGAACAGAAGAAACCCCACAGCCCTCGAGTTTCCAGCCCCACTGGAAAGCACAATGGACCAACAACAGATGAACAGCTGAAACAGGGAGAGGTTTTGCCCACTCCAATAGCAGGTGAATGCAGGTCTGAAAGGGCTGCAGCAGTGTGCCTCCATGGACCCTTGAAACGGACCCTCCAGGACCCCCCTTCCGGGACAAGGACCCACACTGAGAAGAAAATGCAGTGAGTGGAATCAAAACTGGACAAAACAGGGACAACAAGATGAAAGAAAGAACAGGTCTAGGTAAAACTGGGAGAGAGGAACCATAAAATCTCAGAAAGTAAGCTGTCTGTGCAAAAACCACAAAAGAAGGAGTACTATGAGGAGGGGAAAACAAACTAATCCTCCTTCTAAGAGATGGAGAAAACTAACTTCACATAAAAATGAGCAACAGAATCTACTGATGTCAGATGCCATACAAAATTACTGTAAAGAAAAGATATTCAACAGCTAATATCCCCAACAGACAATAAAAGCACGTCCACCCCCAATTTCAGAACCAGATAAAAGATATCAAAATGATACAAGGCATGAATGACTATCAGATTTTTTTTTAATTCACAGAAGAGGTGATTCAGAAAACTCAAGGAAGAACAACAAATAAAAGAAAACACCATTTTAGAAATGAACATTATTTTAGAAGATGAGAGCAAATAAACACAAAAATGCTTTTAAGAGAAACAGATGGCTAAAAGGAGAAATTTTTTTAAATAAAAGAAAACAGAGATAAATAAAAAGGATGCAAGAGAAACATAACAAATATTAAAGATAGGAAAGGAAAATCTAACAGAAAATAGGAGTCTCTAACTAAAACAACAACAAAGCAATGGAAAAGAACAAATACTGAAAATTATAATACAAGAACATTTTCCTGAATAAAAAATGATATAAACCTACATATCGAAAGACCATACCATTTATCTGAGACTATTCACCCCAAACGAACAACACCAGACATACTCTCAAAAAAACACTGGGTGTCCCTGGTGGCACAATGGTTAAGAATCCGCCTGCCAATGCAGGAGACACGGGTTCAAGCCCTGGTCCGTGAAGGTCCCACATGCCACAGAACAACTAAGCCTGTGTGCCACAACTAATGAGCCTGCACTCTAGAGCTCACAAGCCACAACTAATGAGCCTGCATGCCACAACTACTGAGCCCACGTGCCACAACTACTGAAGCCCGCATGCCTAGAGCCCGTGCTCCGCAACAAGAAGGCACCACAATGAGAAGCCCACGCACCTCAACGAAGAGTAGCCCCTGCACGCCGCAAACAGAGAAAGCCCGTGCGCAGTAACAAAGACCCAATGCAGCCAAAAATAAATAAATAAAATAAAAATAAATTTTAAAAAAATTACTGGATTGAAAGAAAAGTCTTTGGGACTTCTAGGCAAAAAGAACACATGACTCACAGAGGAAAATATCATTTGATATTGTCAGCAATATTTTATGACAGAAGAAAACAGAGAAACATAATTAAGATACTAAAGGAAAGAAAATGCAAGTCAAAAATTTTATATCCAGCAAAAGTGACTTTCAAGTATTAATGGAACAGTTATCACTATGCAAAGAACTCAAGAAGAGTTGTCAACAACTTCCTGGGTAATCTACTAGAGAATAAGCTTTAGAAAACTAAAATGACTACAAAGACATATATAAAGACTGCTATGGGCATAAACTAACTGTATGGTTACTTGTAGAACAAAGATTAAATGAAAGTTAAAAGAGAGGTTATAATATTTAATGGCTATATAATATGTTGACACAGTGTAACTACTAAAAACAATCAAGAGACTGGGAAGAGCATATACCAAACAACTACCTTCTATTTTGACTCCACAAGAGAAATAAAAGCCCTTATCTCCAGAGCCCTTCCTTGTTCATACACTAGAATACTAATGGCTAGGTTTGACACTACAAAGAAAGAAAGAGAAAAAAAGATTAAAAGAGTAGTGCTAGAAAAATTTCCCAGCACTAAAGATAATGATTTTCTTTGCTGAAAAGGCCAAGAAACAAAACAAACAATGAAAAGATAAAATTTATTTGTAGCTGACATGACCATCTACATAGAAAATTCCCATGGAATCTACCAAAGAAGCTACTAAAACTAATTTTAGCAAGGTTCCAGGATACATCAATATATGAAAATCAATTGTATTTCTACAAGCCAACAGAAATTGAAATTAACAAAATACCATTAAATAATATTATCAGAAAATATAAAATACTTAGGGATAAATCTGATGAAAGACACACACAAGAACTTTACACTGAAAACAACAAAATAATGCTGAGAGAAATTAAAGACTACCTAAATAAATGGCGAACTATGCTGTGTTATTGGATCAGAAGGTTCAATATTGTTAACATTTCAATTCTTCCCAAACTGATCTACAAATTCAACACAATCCCAATTAAAAGCCTCACACGCTGTTTTGTAGAAGTTTATAAACTGACTCCAAAATGCATGTGAAGATGCAAAAGACCAAGAAGAGCCAAAACAGCTTTCAGGAAGAAGAATATTTGAGGACTTACAGTACATGGCTTCAAGACTAATTTTTAAAGTTACAGTAATAAAGAAAGTGTGGTATTGGCATAAAGATACACAAAAAGATCAATGGAACAGAACAGAGCTCAGAAATAGAATCACACATTTATGGTCAATTGATTTTCAGCAAAGGTGCAAAGGCAATTCAGTAAAGAATAACCTTGTCAACAAATGATACTAGAACAATTGGATGTTGATACAAAAAAAAAAAGAACTGATCCATACTTCATATCATATACAATAAGTAACTTAAAGTGGGTCATAGACCTAGATGTAAAACCTAAAACTATAAAACTTCTGGACGAAAACACATAAGAAAATCTTTGTGTTCCTGGATTTGGCAAAGATCTCTAAAATACAATACCAAAAGCACGATCCATAAAAGAATAAATTAATGAAAGAGACTTCATCAAAATTTAAAACTTCTGCTCATTAGAAGATACTGCTACAAGAACAAGAAGACAAGCCAGAGACTGGGAGAAAATATTTTCAAAGCATGTATGTGATAAAGAACTTGTATCCAAAATAAACATTTCTCAGTACTCAACAGTAAGAAACCAAACAACCCCAATTTAAAAGTGGGCATGAAATTTTAACAGATACTTTACCAAAGAAGATATATGGATGGCAATAAGCAGATGAAAATATGCTCAACATTATTAGTCATTAGAGAAATGCAGACTGCTACCACTACACATCTCTTCGAAAGGCTAAAATCACAACAATTCATCATACCAACTGTTGGCAAGTGTTATGGTCTGAATTGTGTGTCCCAAACTTCATAAGCTGAAGCCCTAACCCCCAGTACCTCAGAATACATGGGTCTTTAATGAGATGATTAAGTTAAAAACGAGGTTAGGGCGGGCTCTAATCCAATCTGACCTGTGTCCTTATAAGAAGAGGAAATTTAGACACAAAAAAAGACCACAAAGAAAAGACCATGTGAAGAGGCAACACAGAGCAGCCATTTACAAGCCAAGGAGAAAGACCTCAGGAGAAAGCAACCCTGCCAACACCTTGATCTTGCACTTCCACCCTCAAGAGCCACGAGAAAATTAATTTCTGTTGTGTAAGTCCCTCAGTTTATGGTATTTGGCTATGGCAGCCCTAGCAAACTGATCCAGCAAGGATATGAAGCAACAGTAACCCTCACGCAGTTCATGTTAATGCCAAATGGTATAACCACTTTGGAAAACAGTAACAATGTCTTAAAACCTTAAACATACACCTCCCATATGATCTAGCCATTCCACAACTAGGTACTTACCACCTAAAGTAAAAGCCCAAAGACTTGTACACAAATGTTCACGGCTTATTTGTAATAGCTCCAAACTGGAAACAACCAAGTATCCATCAACAGATGAATGGATAGACACACTAGGGTTTCTACAATGGAATGCTTCTGGGCAATAAAAGGAATGAACTATTAATATGCACAACAGCATAGATGAATCTGAATATAATTATGCTGAGTAAAAGAAACCAAACAGAAACGAAAACATAGTGTATAATTTCATTAACATAAAATTCTAGAAAAGGTATACTAATCTATAGTGAAAGAGCAGATCAGTGGTTGCTTGGTGACAGGAAGGGGTTACAAAGGTGCACAAGGAAATTATGGGCAGTGACAGATATGCTGGTTATCTTAATTGTGGATCCCAAGGGTGAGGATATACATTTCAAAACATATCAACTTACACACTTCAAATGTGTGTAGTTTTCTGTAAGTCAATTATACTTCAATGAAACTGTTAAAAATTTAAATATGTGCATATTACACATTAAATAGTACAAAGGAGAAATGGACATAAAATCATCCATCAATAAAGGTTTCTAATAAACTTCTTCCAGGACTTAACAGATGGAGTAAGTAAAAAACCAAGAACACAGAAAAATATTTAAGTTGAGATGAAGAGCAGTTTTAGTGACTAAAGGGTCACCAAGGGTATTTCTGTGGTTCGGGTTTCTTGATCTAGAGGCTGCTCACATGGGAGTACTCACTTTGTCAAAATTCACTGAGCGGAAACATAAAAAAAGCCACTTGAATTCAACAAGGACTACAAATTAATATATAAATTTTGGCTACTAAATAGATTAAAAGACTGAATACTTCTTTGAAGTATATGCAAACTGGTGCCTATTTAGAGTGTTTTTTTATGTTTGTTTCATGAGATACAGAAATATTTACCCTACTAAATACTAACACAAGTACAAAAGGTAAATATGTATCAAGAAGTTCACTGAAGAACTTTTTGTATTCATATGTATAATTTTTGCATTCATAAAAACATCAGAAGTCAACTAAATATTTTCAATAAGGAATTAACAAATTATGGCACAATGTACAACACAATGGAATTCTACATATACATTTAACATAATCAGAGTTATATATACTGATACAGAAAGGCATGCAAGATGTTAAGTTAAAATACCAAATTGTAACATGATATGTATAGTATACTCCCATTTTTAATAAAAGTGAGTAAGAATAATATAGAGGGTCACTCAACAAACTTTTAATAGTGTTATTTCTGTGAGGGTGAAATTATGGGAAATTTTTGCTCTGTACATTTCATGTCCAGAATGGCTTCTACTTTTGAAGTAAGTATTGGGTTCCATAACACCTTATGGAAAAAACCAAACTTTTTGGCCAACCCAATACGTATCACACTTCTGTAATGTGAAAAACTATATAAAAAATTAATGAGATGAAAATATTTCCAGAATGCCTATGCTTAAATCTTTCAAAAACCCACTGCTGTTTCATCCTTTATATAAAAGTAGAAAACAAGGTGAAAGTGAATTGAATTAGGTAGGACTTCCTTCTCTACACCCACATCCTCCATATTGGGTTACTTCCTCCCTGATTCCACCTTGTTTCTTAAATTGGAATATCTGACTAGCTGAAAAAAGGAAGTTGAACAGAATGATCACTTAAAATTCCTTCCAACCTTGAAGTCCTTTATTGTTTTCCCCTCTCTTTTATTCTGTCTACCTCCTTTAACCATAACAAAGATGTGTACTGTTTACTGTACACAGTGGTCCCCCCTTATCCGCAGGGGATATGTTCCAAGAACCCCAGTGGATGCCTGAAACTCGGAGAGTATGGAACCCTATATATACAATATTTTTTCCTGTACATACATACTAAAGTTTTATTTATAAATTAGGCACAGTAAGAGATTAACAGCAGTAACACAATAAAATAGAACAATTATAACAATATACTTTTATTAAAGTTATATGGTTGTGGTCTCTCTCAAAATATTGTACAAATTTAATGCCTTTTCCATCTTTTCTTTTTTATAGTTTTTGTTTTTTTTATTTTTGGCTGCAATGGGTTTTCAATGCTGCATGTGGGCTTTCTCTAGTTGCGGCGAGCAGGGGCTACTCTTCGTTGAGGTGCACAGGCTTCTCATGGCAGTGGCCTCTCTTGTGGCAGAGCACTGGCTCTAAGCACGCGGGCTTCAGTAGTTGTGGCATGCGGGTTCAGTAGTTGTGGCTCACAGGCTCTAAAGCGCAGGATCAGTAGTTGTGGTGCACAGGTTTAGTTGCTCCACGGCATGTGGGCTCTTCCCAGACCAGGGCTCGAACCTGTGTCCCCTGCATTGGCAGGTAGATTCTTAACCACTGTGCCGCCAGGGAAGTCCCTTATCTAAGTATTTATCATGCAGTGTGGCCACAACTTTTGCAGTTTAAGATGTGACAGCAAAACCAGCATGAATTTCTTCCTTCTTCACAGTTTCACAAATAGATTTGTTCTTACTGAAGATCTTAGTGACCTCAGCATATGATTTTTTTTCCTTCCTTAAGTTGAGAATTTTCACCTTTTCACTTAAAGGAAGCACTTTATGGCTTCTCTTTGGTACATCCAAATTGCCAGCATTGCTACTCTAGCGCTTTGGGGTCATTACTAAGTAAAATAAAGGTCATATCCCATGAGCATAAGCCCTGGGATACCACGACAGTTGGTCTGATAACCAAGACGGCTACTGAGTGACTAACAGACGGGATACACTGGACAAAGGGATGCTTCGTGTCCCTGGCTGTATGGCACAAGATTTCATCACTCAGAATGACATGTAATTTAAAACTCATGAGCTGAGACTTCCCTGCTGGCCCAGTGGTTAAGAATACGCCTGCCAATGCAGGGGACATGGGTTCGAGCCCTGGTCCGGGAAGATCCCACATGCCGCAGAGCAACTAAGCCTGTGCACCACAACTACCGAGCCTGCACTCTGGTGTCCGTGAGCCACAACTACTGAGCCCGTGCTCCACAAGAGAAGAAGCCACCGCAATGAGAAGCCCGCACACCGCAATGAAGAGTAGCCCCCGCTCGCCACAACTAGAGAAAGCCCAAGCGCAGCAACAAAGACCCAACGCAGCCCGAAAAATAATTTTAAAAATAAATAAAATAAAATTCATGAATTCACAATTGGTGTCAGAAGTAAGGGCTGTCTTGGGGACTGTGCCCTCAAACTGTGCAGTTGGCTAACTCCGGGAGGGTATCAGTCAGTGTGTTTTTGCAGTTTTCTTGCAAATTAAAAGAGTTTCTAATGTACATGTAATCTCTTCCTTTCTGTTGGTTCCTTCTCTGCCTATAAATATGGGCTATCATCCCATTCTTTAAGAGAAAATGAAAGCACATGCCCTCTGTCTTCTTTTCTCTCCACTGACTGCTTCAATCCTTCTCTTCAAGTCTTCTCAGTAAGAGAAGTTCAAAACTGAACCCCAAAATTTTCTTATCATATTCTCATAAACCTGCTATATAAAGTTTCTACTCCTCCTGGAAGGGAAAGACAAATAGGGAATACAAATGATTTCTACAGGCACAGCCTCATATTTATCTGAGCTGCAATAAGAGATGAAAACAATTAAGAATTTTCTGGCCAGGCCCATGTTTTCATCCTGAGGCCCCCAACTACTGGCACCTGCTTCTCCAGTCTTCGACATACTCCCTGGAACTGCGCTCATTTAACAAGCTTATTTTATTACTCAAAAAGAGGCTGCTTGGCTTGGCTATAGTCACCTCAGCCTTGTCTTGCTTCGGGCTTCCAAATTTTAAATAGCACTACTTAACATCTGGGCAGACTGAATTCCCTGCCCTACTAGTTAATTAAGGGTCAAGTATTCCAGAGTGGTAGTCAGATATGTTCAAAACTGAAAAGAAAAATCTGTTTTTAAATCAGTATGACCAAAGACTTTATAATTTGAACATTAAAGTTTCATTAAAAAAATCAAATAAACAAGGGACACCCGCCCCCTCCGAGGGAAAAAAAATGAAAGACTTCACAAGAGTCGTGTACTATCTTTAGGATACAGATCTTTAGTGGAATTCAGGATCCTTAAATGAGATTCAAGAACTATACACACTACCTAAAGCTTTATACTTCTGAAAAGAGGCACATGCTGTTTGTTTTACACAAGTATGCAGTTTTCCACCTATTTCAGTGATTTCTCAGAGTAGAGAGTTTAATACTTAATTCTCACAAAGCACCCAACATCACCCCTTGCAGACTATCATTACACAAGGCTAACTGGCCTCCCCACATCTGCTCAAACCTCCCATCAATCTCTGCTCCACTCCGCTCCACTCCACTCCAGGGTGATCTTCCCCAAAACTTAATAAAAGAACCTGATCTTCTTCCAGCAATGGCCTTCTGGAGCCTTTAGGATGAAGCCAAAGTCCTTACAAGACCCTCACCATGTGGCCCTAGTCACCATGTCCTGCTCTCCCCCTGCATACGTACACTTCAGCTTTCTGGGTTTGCTTGTACAGGAACCCCACTCTCCCCAGGCACGGTCCCTCCCTCATAACTGCGCCCTCTGCCTCATACATCCTTCCCCCACTCTTCCGCCAGACTCTACCCATTCCTCAGGCTGCAGATTTCACAGTACCAAAGAGGTCTTTGCTGGCACAAATGAAGTAATAAACAGCCACACGTGCCCACATCAGACAACCCACCTCTCACAGCACCAACTACTCTTGTTCAATTTGTCTCCGCTCGACAGGAAGCTTGAGACAGAAACCATGATTTTCTTATCCCCTGCTATGTACACGGTGCTTCTGCACATATTTTGCTGAATGAATTGAGTCTAGAAGCATAAACTATACTGACCTTAAAGGCTTCAGTCCATTATTAGTACTAATTATATAATCTTATTAAAATTTCTTTTCAAGAATCCCTCACAAAAGAGGTTTCTTTCAAGTGAAAGTTTGTCATTAAAATACTACACAGGTTTGTAACAATAAAACCAGTATACAATTTTTGAGTCTTTAAAGAGCATATGTTTTCACTAAGGATTCAGAGCAGAAAGAATATAAATGCAAGAGTAACGGTAACGGCCACCTAATGAAGTTTCATTTTAATTTCTGAAGTCAATTAATACCATGCCCAAAGGGCAACCAAAAAACCTCCTTTTGTTAAGCATAGGGTCAAATCTATGTTCAAACATGTGCTAAATTTTAATGCTTTACTTAGGAAGAATTTCCCTCATAAGAAGCTGATTTCTTTATAAATAGTATCTATGAGATTAAAAACTAGCGATTAACATTGTGGCCTAAGTTAAAACAAAGAAAACAGGTCACCATAAAAATTAATCCTCTTCATAGTTTATAGTTAAAATTATCTAAGAGTAAAAGAAAAATGCCCAGCAAGGATTTACTAAGTGTAGAACCAGCTGAATTCACTTCTAAATGAGAAACTATTTAGAACAAGATAAACTACCATAGACCCCAACTTCATTTTCCCCACACCCTGAAAAAAAAATGAAGAGTGATTGCTCTGGCCAAAGCCTACAGCCCAAAGCATGAGGAAGAACTGTGGAAGTTCTCACTTTATATTTATGTTTGATCCTTTCATATATCTGTCCTATATCCTTAATGACCTCAACTAAGTTCAAGGGCATGGACTCTCTGATACATTCTCCTATCACCAGAACCTAGCAAAGAAAAGGAATTAAATGAACACAATGAATACAATAACAGCAAGATAGTAGGTCAGGCCACAGCCCAAATTTACCTATAAGCCAACTGTAAGTCTTATATAAGTCCGATAGTTCTAAATACAATGTACGCAAGCCATTCATTACAAATTAGATTATTTACCCATTCTTTCCTGATGCCAAGTGTCAATTCGGCGCTGGATCAACCCTCCTACCTTTTGAGCAGCCTATTTCAATCACCCTCTTTCCTTCTTTACTGGCTCCTTCCTTTTATTTAAATACATTCAAGTCTCTCCCAACTTGAATAAAACTTCTCTGGACCCCATGATCTCTTCTAGCTCTCTCCCTCCTCAAGTCCCTTTATATCCAAACATCTTGAGAAAGTGGTCTGCATTTCTTCACCTCCTAGTCACTCCTTAATCATACATGCATGATGCAAGTGAAGTAGTAAATTACTGAGCCATAAAACTGAAGATGAAAATAATTTATGGACAAAACCATTACACAGTCATTTAGACATTTCAAGATTTATAAACAGAAACTTACCCAAGTCTCTTTCCCAGCTAGAGCTTCTCCTACCACTCCAAGTTTATATCTAGCCCACCTACCTCCCGCTTTTAGCTATACGGTGGCAAGACCTAAATCCTCACCATGCATTTCTGCATAGGTCTTGCTCCTTGGGTTCCCGCTGCTTAGAATGTTTTTCCAACCTTTTGTTCATTTAACCCTTTCTCATTCTTCAAGCCCAAACTCAAATGGCATCTCCTCCCTCTCTGTAACTTTCCCCAGCCTCTCACCCCAATAAAACTACTCCTTTAACTGCGTTCTCAAAACACTTAACTCAGACTTCCCTGATAGCAGGCAACACATCATATTCTATTTTCTTGCCTGCCTGTCTCCTCAGCTGAACTGAATTACTGGAAGGCAGAGACTGTCTTAAAGGAAGTCAAAGATCTGTGAAACCCCTAAAATTGTATGCAAAATTTCCCATATCTTTTGTTTTTGGAGAGAAAGTCTATAGCAGTTATCAGTTTCTCACAGAGGCATGTGACTCCAAAGAATTTAAAAATACTTCCCCCTAAATTAGCACAGTACCTGTCACACAGCAGAGACCCATTAAGTGTCTATTAAATTGTCCTCAATATACAGCAGAAACTAACAGAACATTGTAAAGCAATTATACTCCAATAAAGATGTTTAAAAAAAATTGTCATCAATATACTTGCAAAGTGACTGCACAGTGATCAATCTAAATATTTATTTGCGGGGAGAGAAGAAACAAATCTTGCTTACAGAATTCTAAATAACATGTCATCACTGCCCCCTCCAGGAGGTGGAGCTTAATCCCCCCATGCACATGTGCTCACACAGTCCTTGAGGGTGGGCCACTTAGTGACTTGCTTCCAAAGAACAGAACGGCAAAAGAGAAAAAGAGTAACGTCACAGTGAAGAAACCTGGCAAACACCACCTTACTAGTGATGAAGGTTAACCTTACCCATGCTGTAGTGTAGGCATCAGAGCCCCTTGATACAATATGTCAAGAAGGGCATTTCACTCCTTCTTGAAAAAAATCTAGTATTCTTTCCCAAAATCCATCACCTCAGGATAACCATGACAAAAAAATCGGACCAACCCAAACTGAGGAACGGTCTACAAAATGCCTGACCAGTACTCCCCCAAACTGTCAGGGTCACGAAAAACAACGAAATATTGAAACTGTCACAGCCCAAAGGAGACTAAGGAGATGTGACAACAAAATGCAGTTTGCTTCCCTGGACTGGCTCCTGCAACAGAGAGAAGATACAAATAGGAAAACTGGTGAAATCCAAATGAAGTCTGGAGTTTAGTTAATAGTAATGTACACCACTGGTTTCTTAGTTGGGACAAACGTACCGGGATAGTGTAAGATGTTAACAACGGAAGAAACTGGGTGAGGAGTATATGGGAACTCTCTGTGCTTTCTTTAAAATTTTTCTGTAAACCTGAAATTATTCAAAAATAAAAAGCTTATTTTTTAAGAGTCTAGTTTCACCTAATTACAAACTTCTCAGATTCACAGTCTCCAAACTTCAAAGAACTATTAGCTAACAGATCAGCTGTCCAATCTCCATTAAGTTACATTAGACATGCCATAAGGAGAGTTTTACTCAAACCAAAGCAAAAATCTGTCAATTATAATTATGAAAATTAGAAATTACAACTTAGAACTTAGTGATTGGCATCTATTTCTTGATAATGAAGCTTCAAATGTGTAATTAGTGACATTTAAAATCTGAACCATTCAACTCTCTACATTCAAGCATCATAATGCACTACAACACAATGAGCGGGGAAAGACAGACCAACAAACAATAATAAACGCTTAGGTGCCACGACAGGGGGATAGCGGGTGCAATGGGGGCCAGAGCAGGAGCACTGGGCTGTCTGAGGGAGAGTAAGGCGGAAGGATCAGGAAAATTAAGTAAAGTTTACAATGAGATCTGAAGGATGGGAAGCATTTGCCAAAAGAATGTGGATTGAGCGTACCAGGCAAAGGGAACAGCCTACACAAAGACCTACAAGTGAGAGAACATGGCCAGTTGTTCAGTAGGGCTTCAGCCTAAAGTGCTAAGCAGGGCATGACAAGCAATGAGGCAGCTCAGTTTTTCACTCTGCTTTTGGGAGTTGTGCCTAGAAGCTTGGCCTAGAGTTTCTTTAGCTTTCCCAACAATTCTGAAGCAGCTTAAAACCTTTGTATTTAGTTCATTATTTGCCATAAAGACTGACCAACAAAACTGCTCTTATGAAGATAATTAGCCTCCACACCATAACATTCAACAAAAACTTAGCGTTTAACCATAGGTCTCTGTGCTCAATCCTACCTACTTTCTATCCTTTCCTATCTTTCTCCCCAGTATGTGCAAAAAGACAAAGAAGGCAGGTTTGTAAAATCTATAGATGGCAGACATTGCTAACACAATGTTTTAAGTCCTGCACTTATGCTCAAATGTATCAATTACACAAACACAGGTAGAGGTGAACCAGGAGAAAAGGAAGGAATGGAGGGAAAGAATAATTACCACCACACTAATCTCACCATACTGACACAAGCCAAAAATATAAAATAAACGTCTCAAGCCTTCCCCTTCCCGCATCAGAGGCCCCACCTGACAGTAGAACATATGGTTAAAAGTATGGAGTCGTGAGGCCAAACTGCAGGGTTTTGAAGCCCCACTCTACTATTAACTGGCTCTATGACACTAGGCAAATTGCTTAGCCTTTTTGTGCCTCAGTTTCCTGCCTTGTGAAATGTGGATATTACCAGTCCCTACCTAATGAATCAGTGTGATGTCTAAACGTAGTTAATACACTATTAACTATCATTGTCATCTATTATTAATAGGCACTATATATTGATACTACCAAAAGTGTATATTCTCTGTACCCTCACTGAATGGCCATCCTGTCCTCTCCTCCATCAAGAAAGTATGTCAGAGAGTAACAACCATTATCTTGAATCTACTTGATCTACTCCATATGATTTAAGTAAGTCATTCTCAAATCTTAGTTTACTAATGATAATATATTCTGTACACAGTAACAACCACACTTCAGTGTTACAACATCTAGGAGAAATGCTGATCTAGACGGTGACAGAAACGGATAACTGCCTACCTCACACTGCCCCGCCTCACCTCTTGCTAACAAAACCCTGATTTTGTTTGGATATCAGCTGGCCATGCACTTTAAGGGGGACTGGGCCCATCTCCACTCTCTGGACCAGCAGCACTGGCTGGCATCACCCACAAACTTGGGAAAAATGCAAATTCTCAGTCCCCAATCCAAATGTACTAAATCAAAAAACCTAGGGATAAGGCCCACCAATCTGTGTTTAAGTTCTCCAGGTCATTCTGGTGCACACAAGTTTGAGAATCATTGACCAAGAACCACTGAGCTAATAATGGTAACTTCTAACTCTTGTCATTGATTGGTTTAGGAATGGGCATGTGACAATTCTGACCTAGGAAGGGTACTTCGGGAAATTCTGCTTATTCTTAAAATGAACACACACACACACACACACACACAAAAGAACACAAAGAAGGGACCTTCTCTCCTCTAGCCTCTAAATGTTGTTGATTAGAGGTTTGATGTTTAGAACTTCTGCAGCCATCTTGTAACTCTGAGAGGGTAAGCCAAGTCTATCTGCCACACTGGGTCCTTGATATAATCAAGGTGGAAAAAATAACCAATTGTGAATCTACTCTTCCATGAGACCTCCTGCTATTTGAGATAATAACATGTTTCATCAAATATAAGATACAGCAATGGTAGAATGCATCACTATTTTATAAGTCATCAAGGAAGGGGGGTGCTGTCAACTACCCTGACATGCTATTCACCTAAATGTTCAAAATGTCTCAATTTCAGGAATGTTCAGATATGAAGAAAAGGTACATCTCCCAACTGAAAACAGTAAATTCCTTATTGTTTAAGCCAAATAAGAAGGGGTTTCCTGCTGCTTACTGCTATAAAAACATCATAATTGTTTTAAAAGGATATTATTTTCAATTCTGGGTCTTCACTAAGACACAGAATACATGAAAGATGGGCAAGAATAATGGTGCGGAATCTTGAAATATAAAGTAAGAGAAAGTAAAATATTTAGACTGAGAAAAGAACGTTTAGAAGAGGGCATCATGACTGTCCTCAAATACCTGAAGGGCTGGAATATTAAAAAAGGATTAGACCTTACCCAGATAAAGCTGGGAAAGGCAGATTTTAACCTAAGGAATGAAATCTACCAATGGAAGAGTTGTCTTAAAAAGGTCCATGCGCTCCAGCAGAAACATAACAATTACTCGAAAAACTAAGGGTATGAATACCTCCAAGGACCCTTTCAACTATAAGATTCTAAAATACTAGAATATAGCGAAGGTAAGAAAACTCATTAAAACACAAAATCAAATCAAAACTGCCAGTAGGACCTGATCTAGGCAGAGTACCTAGGAGAAGTTAAATTCAAGAAATCAAGATATCTTTGAGGGGTAGAATTCACAACCCTCGCAGGGTTATAAGATGACTACAGCAGCTCTAAGCATCAAATCAACATGCAACAACATCTACAGGCTAGAAGAAAGAAGGTCCCTTCTTTATGTTCATTTTTAAAAACAAAGACTTTCAAAGATCTACCCACCTCCGATCTAAACTCCTGTGGCTGGGATTTAAAGTTAACTCTCCACCACCACCTACCTTGACACAGCTTCCACTCCAAAAGGAGTCTACTCACTCAGTGTCCACATTCCAAGCTATCCATAACCTTCCCCTAAACCCACCTCAGCCTAATTCCTATCTAGTGCCTTTGTTCAGGATGTCCCTACAAACCTAGGATGGCATTAACCCTTTTGCCCATCTGAAATTTGTAAATCTTGAAAAGTGCAACCAAAATACCCAGTCCCACGGTTAGGATGGACCCCATGATTCTTCTGCCAGTAACTGCCAACAACTCCCATAATGCACAGCACACAACTCCCTCTAGACTGAGACTGCACTTACTCAAGAGGGCAAGACTGAGCACCTGACTGTTCTTTCAGATGTTTTTATTCTTCCAATTATAATGTAAACACAATCAGGGGCCCCCACAGTTCTTTACAATGTTGGGAGCATTTTAAGCCCTTAATAAACCTTACTGATTAGTCAATCACTTTAGAAACTATCACAGATCTTTCAGGAGTTTAATATTTAATATATTTATATAATGGTAAAATATTTATTAAACTATATCATCAAGTACCTGGGACTCAAAATTCTGGTTGGCTTAAACTAACAAAGAAGGAAACTAAAGAATAAAGGGCCTTTGTAAAAAGGAATTGTACTTAGTTATCCAGGTCTTGGCAAATACATGAAGCTGAATAAATGAAAAGGAAAAAGAAAGCAAACTACGGAAGGATCAATCTCATCTTATCCTACTCCACAGAATGTCATATCTGAAAAATAATCCAACTCCATCATTTTTTATATATAAAAATAGTGACTCAGAAAAATTAAGCGATATGCCCAAAGTAAAAAAAAAAAAAAAGGTCCTTTTTTTTATTTTCCAAGTCAGGAAACTTCCTAATTGTAAAAGAAAACTAAAAAAGGAAGCCTCTAGAGTGTTTTAAAAGAATGAACAGAGAAATGAATCTAAGAGTTAAGGGTACAAAAAGTTGAGGGAAGGAGGGAAAAGCAGGTAATGCAAGTGGACTGTATTAAATTAAATAGGAATATATATGCCCACCACATAGTAAACCCAGAAAAAATGTCTCCTTCTCCTAGTCCATAAGATATCCTGAACTCTCTGAAGCTTTATGGCCTTAACATTCTAAATGGTGAATAAAGATTCACCAAGGTCACGACTTAAAGTAGAGTGCTCCTGACCAATTGTGGAAGGGGAAAAAAATCCTAATTTTTTTTACTATAATCAGGTAGTACATAGTTTCACTTCAAATTTCACTTAAAGGCAGCTAAATTAGAATCTGAAAATGGTTTTATACTGACACTGTGACAGTGAAAATTTACAGAACATACTTTCTTCTCCACAAACTACAATATAAGAAACTCATTTTATTTGTTTGCTTTTGGCTTATATAAAAGTGTGACTTCAGACTTTCCAAAATTTTTAAGACATTACAAAAGGCCTATTGATTAACCCAGTGAGACACTGAACTTCAAAGTTTTAAGGTGGTCTGTCTGGCTGACACTTGGGATCCAGAAAAAGAACTCTGTAATGAACCAGAAACCACTATCCATTTACTTAGATGTCACATCCAATGGCCAAGTCCTAGCAGAACTCCGTAGGACAAGCATGTAAGACCTCAGAGACGTCTTTATGCATTCATCAGTGATTCTCAGTCCAGCTAATCTGTTTGGACCATGGGCCTCCAAAAATGTCACTTTAGGAAAAAGGAAACAGCTCTTCTTTAAAGAGAAGTGGTTTATTTTACCCAATTTGTTTCCCCTTACATGAAAACAAGGACAGTAGAACTCTTTACTAATACAATATCATACCAAAGCCAAGTGATCATAACCTAAAATTATTTTCTAATAAAACCAAGGACATGTAAAATGATCAAGAAATCAACAAATAATTTAGAAATTGTTAGAACACATTAAGTCATACTCTGTGAGGGTCAGTCCTAATAATTACCATTCTTTCAAACTTTTTTAAAAATACAGTTTTTTTTAAAAATACAGTGCTTTAAAAAATACAGTTGCATATAAAGTATAAACACTGCACAGCATTTATTACCCAAGATAATGTATTACTAAGCCTATTTCCATATGCACTTAATTCTAATAACTTACTGTTGCAGGAAAAATGTGACTGGCACATCAGAGACTTTGTCTTTTTTATGTTTCCACTGTCATTTTCTGAGTTCTCACCTAGTATAAAGAGCTCAAAAAATCCACCCAAATCTGCATGTACCATGTCTTAACTTGGTCACACAACTAACGATGTCCTGCATCTACTGGAGATAGACATCCATGATAAAATTAAGTTCCATAATAAAATCTGAGGGCGAAACTCTAAAAACGCATAGTGAGTAACAAAATACATGAATACTGAATTTGGTAGTGGTACTTATTCAGGTGGGATAGAATACATATCATTTTGTTGTTTACATGGTCTGTTACTCATTTTTTCTTAGTTTCTGACATCACCACCACTTCTGTAGTACTTATTTTGTGCTAGGCACTGCCTCAGCACTTTAGATACATTAACTCACTTATTTTACCTATGTTACCTCATTTCACAGTTGAGGAACTGAGGCAGAGAGAGTTCACTGATGTCCAAGGTACCCACAGTCACAGAGTTAAATGAAGGGTTTAAATTTTACTTTGTTCTAAATCTTCTCTGCTGTCCCTGGCCCAGCTCTCTCTGAAAAATGCATGCAAAACAAAAGGACAAACAAACATAAAAAAGACAACCCTGGGACTTCCCTGGCGGTCCAGTGGTTAAGACTCTGCACTTCCACTGCAGGGGTGGTGGTTTTGATCCCTGGTCTGGGAACTCAGATCCCACATGCTGCGTGGCACCAGGAGCGGGGGGGGCGCGGGGGGAGACAACCCTTCCTCAGCCTCACTGCTCTGGTAGGTTACAGACACATGCTTCTGAATGGTAACGTGAAGGTAAGTGTCTGGAGGAGTGTCTCTCATCTTAGGTCCCCCCTTACCATCTCCCCTCTAAAATGGGAAGAATAAGCATGACCAAGCCAGCACTACTTCCTACTTGCTCCCCTACTGAGTTGGCCTATTCACAGCCATAAAGCCAACCTTCCCGCAGGCTTCTACTTCAATTCAGGTGCACGAGTGAGGTTTGAAAGTGCCTCAAGCAGAGCCAACAGTTCTCTGATCCTTTACAGTATCAAACTCTGCAATTGTGTGTCATAGCAGCCGTGCCAGAATGAGGGCAATTACTCTAGGCACTTGCTAGACTTCTCCCTTTTCTCCACCCCTGGTGTTCAGCCTCTTTTCCCAGCACCTACTCAGAGCTGTCGTTAGCCTTTTCCCCTTGGTTTTTACTGCTCCTACATTTATGTTATTCTAAGTCTTCTCCCCTATGGATTCCTGTGGGGAAAATGAAAGGTTTGAGAGGAAAAGTAAAACTAATAAAATGAAATGAAAATTCAAGAGAGTTGTTTTAAGTCACTGTTTCAACAGCTATAATGGCTTTGTTCCTTTCAAATAAACCAAGCGTCAAAACATAAGGAATATACGGCCCAAGTATAGTAAATAAATACACAAATATATGCCATAAAAGTCAGGGTCGTCTTTCATTCTTAGGATCCCTCCTTTTTTTCTATCCACTAGTTTCTAACTACACTGCTCTTCTCTAATCACATAATCAACTATTTCTTAAAATCCATTTGTCAGATTTGAAATATCAGAAGCAACATCAGCCTTGGACCTCTGTGACGTGGCTCCTAGATCACCACCATCACTTACTTATGAAACATTTTAATGTCATTAAAGTTTTGTTTACCTCCCCAACGGGGTGTTCAAAGGAGATAATGTGTCACGAAAGAACTAGAGGTGCCAAAAGGGTTAGGACATACCTTCAGTCCAAAAAAAATCCCCCGAAGCAACATGTATAGTAAGTAATCCAACCTTTCCCTTGGTAATTACTATCCTAAGCAGAGAAGTGCAGACCCACTAACTCCTATGCTTTTGTGGAGAATTTGAACCAAATTACATTTCAAGTTGAAGCCTGGACAAGCAAAGTGAGGGGCAATGAGGTACAGCTGGGAAGACGGCATGCCGTCTAAGGTCACAGCAAGCTTCAGGTTCACTTCGTACAAACCATAACCTATGACCAACTGTTTTCTATTTTTATTCCCCAATTCAGTCTTCAGAATAAAGGCAACGAGTTAACTCCTAAGTAACACTCCTAAAAAATTAACAATGAATTCCAATCCAGTATTAAAATGACTGATCAGGGACAAAAGTAGACAAAGAAGAGCAGAAAAACATTATATATTCTTGCATCCAAGGGCCTCAAATTTTTGTCCAAATGGTCATTTTTAGTTCGTGTATAATGCTAGAATTTGTCTTCTTCTGAATACACGCTGTGTTATACTGTCTCATGTTACATAAGAGGGCAGTAAGGTCTTCAAAAGCCACATGCAGTGGTCACTGTCTAATGTTTTGCCAAGTGATGCCATATTTGCAAGCTGATTATAAATGCATACTATCTACCAACTAGATAAAAAAACATTCTAGCTGTATTTCAGTTTTGCCAGTAGATGCGTAACTATAAAACAATAAATCAAATCATATTTACCACTGCCTTGGGCTATTTCAGAGGTGCATTTACGCAGAGGGAAAAAAAAAACAAAAATATGGCCTTAAGCTATAAAGATCACACAGCACCAAACCTTATTAAAATCTTATACGTTGGGCTTCCCTGGTGGTGCAGTGGTTAAGAATCCGCCTGCCAATGCAAGGGACATGGGTTCGAGCCCTGGTCCAGGAAGATCCCACATGCCGCAGAGCAAATAAGCCCATGCGCCACAACTACTGAGCCTGTGCTCTAGAGCCCGCAAGCCACAGCTACTGAGCCCGCGTGCCACAAATACTGAAGCCCATGTGTGTAGAGCCCGTGCTCTGCAATAGGAGAAGCCACCACAATGAGAAGCCCGCACACCGCAAAGAAGAGTAGCCCCTGCTCGCCACAACTAGAGAAAGACCGCGTGCAGCAACAAAGACCCAACGCAGCCGAAAATAAATAAATAAAATAGATAAAATTTTTTAAAAATCTTATATGTAGTACTTACTATTTATTTAATCTAATATTTGATAGGAAAAAAACATTAACACTACTATTCAGTCAACAACACTACTGAAAATAGAGTAACGGAAACTGTAGTGATTGCCAGGGAGACAAGCAAGCCAATTCAATAGGCAAAGGACTTCAACAGACATTTCCCCAAAGAAGATATACAAATGCACAACAGGCAAGCCCGACATCATCAGTCATTAGGGAAATGTAAATCAAAACCACAGTGAGATAGCTTCACACCCACCAGGATGAATTTAACGAAAAAAACAAGGAAAGTATCAAGTGTTGGCAAAGATGTGGAGAAACTGGAACGCTTGTTCATCAGCTGCTGAGGAAAACAGCTGGCGGTTACTCAAAAAGTTGAACACAGAATTACCATATGATCCTGCAATTCCACACCTACACCCAAAAGTGAGAGAAGGGACTCAAACGGTTATTTGTTCACCAGTGTTCACAGCAGCAGCATTCGCAAAAGCCAAAGAGTGGAAACAATCCAAATGTCCATCAACGGATGAACAGATAAGCAAAATGTGGTATATATCCATACAATGGAGTATGTTCCAGTTTTAAAAAGGAAGGAAATTTGATACATGCTACAAGACAGATGAACCTCAAAAACATGCTAAGTGAAATAAGCCAGGCACAAAAGGACAAATGCATGATCCCACTTATATCAGGTATCTAGAATAGGCAAACAATGACAGAAAGTAGAACAGGGGCTTGGGAAGGAAGCAATGGGGAACTGTTGAATAGGTACAGTGCTTCTGTTTGGGAAGACGAAAAAGTTCTGGAGATGGATGGTGATGATTATTACACAACGTTGTGAACGTACTTAGTATCACTGAACTACACTTAAAAATGGTTAAAACAGTAAGTTTTATGCGTATTTTACCACAATGATAAAAATCTTAAATGGCATATTTTATGTTAAGTGTTTTACCACTGTACTTTTTCAATACAGAAACACAGAGGAAGCAAGAAAATAAAGTCTGTGTGATCTCACAGATGTGTGTAATAAAATTTCTCCTGTACAGACACAAAAATGAAGTCTGCAGCTTCTAGTTGGATCTGATGTTAGGTCTGGGTTAGTAACTAGTGCCCTAGGGTAGCCTTAAACAAGGGTGACTTAAGCTCCTGATTATTAGATAGTATCTTGTACTGAACAAAAAATACAGTGCTAACTTGCTACCCTATGCAATACCACAAAATGTTAAACACAGAATTATCACAGGACCCAGCAAGTCCACTCCTAGGTATATGTCCAACAGAAATAAAAACAGCCCACACAAAAAACCTGCACACAAATTTTAACCGCACTATTTGTTAAACAGTCACATAGGAGAAACAACCCAAATGTCCATCAACGAATAAATGGATAAACAAAATGTAGTATATGCATACAGCTGGATATTATTCAGCCATAAGAAGGAATGAAGTACTGATACAGGCTACCGCAGGAATGAACCTTGAAACTATGTAAAAGTCAAAGAAGCCATTCAGAAAAACCTACATATTGTATGATTCCATTTATATGAAATGTCCAGAATAGGCAACTACTCTGTAGAGACAGTAGGTCAGTGGTTCCCAGGGGTTGCAGGAAAGGGAGAAGGTGGAGTGGCTACAACGCGTTAGGGTTTCTTTTCAGAGGGATGAAAATGTTCTAAAATTAGATTGTGGTGATGGTTGTACAACTCTGTGAATACACTAAAAACACAGAATTAAACACTTCAAATAGGTAAATTTTATGATGTCAACATATCTAACACTGCTAAAAATAATTGTTGCCAGTCAACATTCTGATCATCATCTCAAGCGCTAAAGCAAAATCTCAGAGGGGAAAAACAATAGCATCTGAACACACAGGACATTCAACTCTTGTTTGTTTGTTTTGTTTTGTTTGTTTGTTTGTTTGTTTTTTGCGGTACGCGGGCCTCTCACTGTTGTGGCCTCTCCCGTTGCAGAGCACAGGCTCCAGACGCACAGGCTCAGCGGCCATGGCTCACGGGCCTAGCCGCTCCGCGGCATGTGGGATCTTCCCGGACCAGGGCACGAACCCGTGTCCCCTGCGTCGGCAGGCGGACTCTCAACCACTGCGCCACCAGGGAAGCCCTCTTGTTTGTTTTTTTAAGTCTTTGCAATGTTAGAAAATATTCCTAGGTTTGAATAATTTAAATGATATTCTATTCTATCACCCTTCACAATGGCTACTCCAACTTAAGGATTTAGATGAGCAACCTTGAATTCTTGACTCTAACTGGTTTAGAAATTACAAAAGAAAAAAACAAAAGAAAAAGAAAATATTTTGTCCTCTTTACATACATTGTTCTTGAGTTCCTGAAGTCTATTTTGTCATAAATGTAACACGCTTTGTCAGGTGAAGGGACAGACCGCATAAAGAAGAAAGGATTTGCTGGAGTACGGGCCACCAAAGAAATCAACTGAACACCGGGCACCTCAGAAAAAAAAAATGCCATTAAGAATTCTGCTGGTACTAGAATTAAGGACATGTATATACATACACAGATGTGCACACACACATACAGAAACCAAGCTAATTCAAAAAATGGCTGAGAGAAAAAAAGAAAAATCAGCCCAGGAAATATTGCCTGTTTCACTACTAATTACCAGAGGTTAAGGAGCTGCATCCCTCAAAATACCATTCCTTCAGTAAGGCACATACTTTAGGTCAGGTTACCATCATCAGGGGGGTTTCCCTCCACATTTTGCATCCACACAAGTACATTTTCTCAACAATAATTTCTCATGGCAATCACATGATTATCACAGTGGCACCGACCTCCCTGTTCTGAGTGCTTTGACACATTCATGCCTGCCCCCAAATAAAATGAGTTTCGTTTACTGTAACGGGATGATTAATATAGAAAGGAGGGTAGGGTTTTGGGGGTTTTTTTTTCCTTTTTTTTTAACCACAGAAGCAGCTTCCCCATAAATCAATTCTAAACTGCAAAGCTTTTCTTTTCCTTTACTTCATGGCTGTCTCCAGATATGTTTGCCTACTCGGCAGGAGCAAAAGCCAGAAAGCATGCAGGCCCCAAAGAAAAACACCAAGAATAAAACACTACAGAAGACTCATGGGAGAAAACATTTACTTTAACAAGCGAAACCAGAAGGAGGATTCCTGCAAGTCTTCGCAAGAGTGGGATTGTTTCAAGTCATAGATTTAATTAATTATACCAACTTTCTCATCTGCTATGTAAGTCATTAACATATCTATAATTTCCATTTGCCTCATTTGGGGACCAAAAGGTATGATTTTAAAATATAACAGCTTCCAGAGAACGGAGGTGCTTCCAAAAGACGGCACAACATTGTGAGAGCGTGATTCTGGAGCCAGACTAGCTAAATTCAAACCTGCCACTAATCTGTCTGACGCTGGGCCACTCATGTCTCTGTGCTTCCATTTGCATGTCTGTAAAATGAATGGGGACAAGAGTACTCACCTCACAGGGTTGCCGCGAGGACTCAGTAAGATGTATGTAAGCGCTTAATGCCTTGCCCGTGGGAGACCCTCAACATAAGTCAGTCATTGTGACGGTGGTTATTCCAAATATGAGTAAGTTCCTGAACAATGGCCCTTCCTGCCCACTTCTCTGTTGAAGCAGGATTTTCCTTTATTCAACCCACCTCCACCAGTCCCTTAATGCCCCTGCAGCCTCCAGAGAACTAATGTGTGATCGCTCTTATCAACAGCAATCAATGTGGTTATGACACGACCACAAGTCACTACTCGAAGAATTCCGCTCAGATACCACTCTGTTAGCTGCTGGGACACAGGGGAAAAAAAAGGTGGGGGGAGGGTGAATGTGGCACCTTTCTGCTGTTGGTGATTGGGGATGAGAGGAGTTCTTTTATTTTTTTTTTTTTTACAGATATCAGTATTTTCGTCTGACTTGTTTACAATATATTTTTTGTTTAGAATATACTAAGTTTCAATAAACACTATAAAAAAATTCAGTTTCAAATTAAAACAACTACTGATCAGGTACAATTCAAAACATTTCTATAAATTCTATCCTACATATAATTCTTCTTAAGGATCTAAGGGAACAAAATAACTACAGCTGTCAATGATCTCCTCTCAGTGAATGACAAAGAGGGGACCTGAAATTGCATTAGGAGAACATGCAGAGATTCCAGACACTTCCTCTCTACGAGTAAGCCACTCCTCTCTACTAGTAAGCCACTCCTCTCTCTACCAGATGGCAAGTGACACTCCAACAAAACCCACATATTTAAAACAAGTGTAGAAATGTTTATTGTACATTCCCTTCCAAAGCAGCTGCTCAAAAGAATGTACTTGTGCGGCAATAAGGAAATCAAAGTATATGTCCAACTAATGAAATCTGTTACGAGCTGAGCACTGCACAGACTCCAACACTAGTAGCTGCCAGCTGCTGCCTAAATACTATTTTCCAACATCTTCTGAAGCCTAGTAGTTACTCAAATAGATTTTTTAAAGAAAATGAATGCAAAATATTGTAATTATTAGCAGATTATTATAATTAGACATTCTGTTCTTTCCTTTGATTCAAAGAACAAAGTGGCTCTGACTGTAGCAAAGAACACACTTGCCTTCCCTTGGTGGCTCGTTAATCCACTGAGAGGTTACACTGCCTTAAGTCGTGGAGACCCTGCCCTGAGCACTGCTCCAACTCCAGCTCTCACCTGAGATCTCCTGACAAGTCCTACAGCTCCCTTCAGTAACTCGTTCCTCCAGATCCAGGGAAGCAAAGGAGAAAGGACAACCAAAGGATCTTTCCACTTTCTCAAACGCCCCCAATCCACATTCTGGATAGGAGAATATTTAACTAAAATTCCAAAGGAATTTAGAATTATCAGGATCCCCCTACGCCCTTTCTAAAACAGGTAAGTGAAAATTTATTTTACAAAAATACAGGAGGAAAAAAAAGGAAATAGAAAGCATTTACAAGATCTGTTCCTCAGATCCCTCTGTAGTAGGTTTAAAAAACATTTTTTTTTATTCTGATTATCTACTTGAAGATAATTATTTCACTTTGAAAGCAACTTATGGTTTTTTAAACCCTGTTCACTATGCTTCCCTCTCCTACCAGACCAATGACACCTCAACATCATCACTATACCTCCCGCAGCGTCAACAGTACCAACAGTGCTACTCAGCATTTTTCGTGATCTCTTCTTGACTGTACAAATAGCATGATGCAAGTGCAAAAATACAGGCTTGCAAGTTTATCCTCGTCAAAGAATTAGAGGAATGCTGATTTGCATTTAAAGCCTGACAAATTAATACTAATTTCTGACCTCTGAGAGAGACTGTGTCACACACTATTCTGTGAGTGTAAAGCTCATTTTACAAGTTCCCAACCTGTGTGCCGAGTGTTCCAAACAGACGTTATCATCGCTGTTTTACACAAGCACTTTCACAAGTTATCCAACTCCAAAAAACTGAAGCATCTCACAGTTGAAATAAACCTGAGAAATGACCTAGTCCAACTGACCAGCATATGCCTATATCCTGTTTTGATGCTTATAATAATTTTAAGGTTGGTATAATAGGTACTATCATTTCCAATTTACAGAATCAGAAACTGCGGGTGAGCTGAGTAAATGGCCTAACAAAACAGATAAGTGAGGATCGAACATATTTACTATGTCAAGAATAAATTCCCCTCCAAAGAACACTTAAGCATGTTATTGACGCTTCAAAGGGCAAAAAATGGTTCAAATATACTGGTAAACTGGTGTTTTTATTACAATGTCCCTTTATTTCTAAAATAAATATATATACTTTTTTTAAATTATGTCAAGCTAAATTTCATATTAAGCTGTTCTCCGAAGCATTAAGATACTGCCCCACAGGGCTCCCCGCCACCCCAAAAGCCAAGGACTATCGAAAAATCTGGGTGAGAAGGCAGATGAGGTCCACTCGAGGTACCCACAGCACTGCACCCCCTGGCACTCAGACCCACAGCAATCAGTGCACTTTAATAAAGCACGAGCATCCCTCTGAAAGAAAACCCCCGCAAAACCTCTAGATCAGAGTGAGAGACCTCCTCTGGCCGTCTTCCTGGTTACTATTCTTAGACATCTCAACACTGGGCAAAGTATGGCACCACTGGCAGCAAGATGTTACTGCTGGCAGCGTGATGGACTCCAGCTGCTCCACTGACAGCCACTTTCACCGTGGCCAAGACTACGAGAAGATAGACGGAGGGGGGAGAGGGCAAGTCCCACAGAGCGAGCACGCCATGCGTGCCAGACGCTACGCCAACATCGACTCATCCAAACCTTGAAAACCCTACCTCGGAGGTAGTGTTCTCACTCCACTGAGGGGCAAACCAAGGCTCTGAGAACTCAGCGATCTGTTCCAAAACCTAAGCCTATGGCACTACGGGACTGAGAAAAATGCGTTATCTGCAGGGTTAAAGTGATGCATGAGGAAGCCCCACGGTATTTCCATTTGTTACAGTGTGACATTAGCTGGAACAAGACGTATAACATCACACAGAACAGTCCAGCTCAAGGACCCTCGCTTATCCCATGGCAAAGCTGTAGTTTCACCTTTTTCATAATCTTCATTACAGCATATTTTCACAAATACATAATTTCCTTGTTTGAAGGGTTACTATACCCAGGCAAACTGCCTTCATTTTTAGTCAGAGTGACATTGGGTCAACCACGAAAGAGAATTTCCAAACCTACTAGGTTAACGAAAAAATCGTGGATGTTACGGGTTGAACTGTGTCTCCCAAAAAAACATGTGAAGTCCTAACCAACCCCAGTATCTCTGAATGTGACCTTATTTGGAAACAGGGTAGTTGCAGAGGTAGTAAGTGAAGATAGAGTCATACTAGAGTAGGCTGGGCCTTAGTCCAATACGACTGGTATCCTTATAAGAAAAGGAAAATTTAGACACAGACACAGAGAGAAGGATGCCATGTGACAACAGAAGCAGATAACGAAGTTATGCAGCTGCAAGCCAAGGAATGCCACGGACTGACAGCCATCACCAGAGGCTAGGAAGGGGCAAGGAAGGATTCTAGCCAGGGTCTCAGAGGGATCACAGCCCTCTGGCACCCTGGTTTCAGACTTCTAGTCTCCAGAACTGTTGAGAATAAATTTCTGTTGTTTTAAGCCACCCCACTGGTGACACTTTGTCACATCAGCCTTAGGAGGAAACTAATACAATGGGCTAATGTACACTCCAAGGTACTGCCCAACTGAGGCCTCTCTGACATAGAAAGCCTGAAGTCTGAGGTCCTTCTTAACTGTAAGCTACACAGAACTGATCCCATCACACTTGGTTTTATAACAGAGGCTAGGGCTGACTACAGCAGAGAGAGCAGGGTACCGAGCCACAGAGGCCAGGTGGAAGCCAGGTCTTCCAACCAACAGGCAGAAGTAGTAGGAAACCGTCCTACAGAGAGACAGGTTACCCTAATGAACACCATTACGGGCAGAATTACCAAAAACAGACCACAGATATGTATTCCAGTCAAATCAGTAATTTCACATGCTCAACAATGAATTAGCCTCCTCTAGTCTAATCTTTCAAAAGTTTAACAGCTCTGGGATCGAGCGACCTGTAACAACCTCAAGGATTAATAATATAATATTATGAAACTTTGAAAATTACAAGTGGGCCCCCCAAATTAGTATATTAAAAATGGATAACTTCATTAAATAGTCTTACTTATGTGGTCATCAGGCAGTTAGGAAAGAGTACAACCTGAATTCCAATCAAAAAGGAACTTGGTATATACACACATTAAAGTTGAGAAAAGAAGGATACAAAATATCCCAACCATGGAGAAATCGCTTTAAAAAATACCAAGTTTTTAAGTACAAACATCTGAGAGGTTAGAAAAAAATAAGAAATGGGAGAGGAGCTTGGATCAAACAAAAAACTTCTCGTTTTACTGTAATTTTGGCTGTAAATAGGAGTGAGACAAAGCACTTACAGACAGCTGCTAAAGTACCAAGTGAACTCCTCCTCTGCTCTTTAATTCTCCAATTTCTGACTGGTTTTGTTTCTGCCTGAGCCTACAGGAGACCAGTCGCCCACAGAACAGGCATCTAGCTAGAGAAGACACATCTAAGGTCAACAGCCAGACTACAAGTTGACAGATGCCTTCTTTATGAAAAGCAAGTAACTGATTATTAATCTACCAATTCCCACCTGGACTGTAGCTACCACACATAGAAAACAGACTAAAATAAACCTCTACATACTTCCAGTTTGTGTAACATTTCCCAGGCAAGAGATCAAAACCACTGCCTGAAACAACCAGACCCTGGGAAACGGTCACCAGCAAACATCTCCCCAAATTGCTAAGGCCGTTTCCAAGGTTGCAATAGAGACAAGGTTGCACGGAGACAAACAATAAAGAGCATGAGAATAGTTTGGTTGAAATAGTGTTGTAAGAATGTTTTATTATGAAAATGGGACAGTGGAGTAATGAGGGAATGAAATATGGGGTTAGAAAAGTCTTCTGGAACCATGTACTTAGCACTTTGGGTTCAGAAGTTTGGGGTACATTCTGTGAACAAACAGGGACCACTGAAGGTCTTTGATCTGCTGACAGGTTCACAGAACGAAGATCTGTCAATGTTGTTTGGAAAGGGTGTAAAATGGCTGGTTAACATCTTTCTTTACTGAGGGGATTTTAAAGAATTGTTGCATAGTTACACCATTTATACGTAATATTTTCCTTATCAAGTAAAGGGTGGTAAACTCTTTATCCATCAAAAGTTTATACATGCATATTTCATAATAACATTTTTTTCCTTAAGAAAGCTCATATAAACATTTTAGATTTTTGGGGTGCTAGATAATATGTTTTGACATTTAGACAAGACTGTTTCAAAAGACTGCCTACCTAATGTATTTCTGAACATGGACAATCCACTTTTTATTCAAGCATTTATCGATATGTAAATATATTACAAAGTGACTATAGTTTTCTCCCTGGTTTCACTTACAATGAGAACTTACAATCATTTCACTTACAATCATTTAATAGATACACAGTTCAAACTGCTTTAACAATATCACATTTTTATTTGGAGGATTTACTTTGAACACCTAAGCAAGGCATATTTCTACGTGTAGAAAGAGGGTTGGATACAGTTAAATAAAAAAAGAAAATTTGGCCAGGTAGAACCTTATCAATGCCTGGTACAATTTTCAATCCTGTGGGCCAGGTAGAAAAAGCTGTTAATATCTAACATTTAGTAAGTAAGTGTATCAAAGCTTTATCCTCAGACTTTACATGTATTAAGTCTTAATTCTCAAAACAACCCTGTAAGGTAGTAATATCCTCCTCCACAAAGCTGTTCCTGATCTTTCTGCCCAAAATAAGCCCCATTTTACCTGTGAGGAAACCCAAGAACAGAGTGGTTAAATAACTGTAGCCAGTTAAGAGCTGGTCCAGGGCAGGCTTGAGACCCAGCACTTGGCCTCCAAAAGGCATGCTCTGAAGGCCTGGGCTTCTCTGGCCCTCCTTACAGGCAGTGCCTCATCACCACAGGTCAGGCTGTAGGACAGAGAACTCGGAAGAGCTCTCTTTTGATTTAAAATACTACCTACCCATCCTTTACTGGAGTCATTTCAGATTTAAAAACACTTGGGTTCTCATTTTCCAATCTGAGACTATGAGTATCACTGTGAAGACGAACACTAACTTCTTACCGGACAACGGTTGCACTGTGCCGTAGAAGTGGAAGGGACCAATTTCAAAATAATATTTTTAGGTAACACAATTGAAGCCGGTGCCCACCTGCACAGTGTGGCTAGACCACTGGTAAGAGGTATGCCTTGGGGCTTCCCTGGTGGCGCAGTGGTTGGGAATCCGCCTGCCAATGCAGGGGACATGGGTTCAAGCCCTGGTCCAGGGAGATCCCACATGCCCCAGAGCAGCTGGCCCTGTGAGCCACAACTACTGAGCCTGCGCTCTAGAGCTCGCGTGCCACAACTACTGAGCCCGTGTGCTGCAACTACTGAGGCCCACACACCTAGAGCCCGTGCTCTGCAACAAGAGAAGCCACCCCAATGAGAAGCCCATGCACCACAACAGAGTAGCCCCCGCTGAACACAACTAGAGAAAGCCCGTGTGCAGCAACAAAGACCCAATGCAGCCAAAAGTAAAAATAAAAAATAAATTTACTAAAAAAAAAAGAGGTATGCCTTGATCCAAATGGATTGGCTGTGGGGACATAATTAATATTACTTCTGTTTTTTAAATTGACAACAGTACTGGGCAAGGAAGAGAAAAAGATTTTGTTTGTTCATTTGTTTTCTGTGTTTAATCAGTGAGTAGGACTATGACGAAATGAAACTATCCGAAAGGTCTGTTGATTTTTTTAAATTTTGATAAAATGCACATGACATAAACTTTACTATCTTAACCATTGTTAAGTGCACAGTTCAGAGGCATTAAGTCCATTCACACTGCTGTGCAACCATCACCACCATCCATCCACAGAACTCTTTTCATCTTCCCAGACTGAAACTAACTTCCCATTCCCCCCCGCCAGGGCCTGGCAACCACCATTCTTTCTGTCTCTATGAGTGTGGCTACTCTAGTTACCTCATAAAAGTAGAATCATACAGTATTTGTCCTTTTTTTTTTTTACCAGCTTATGTCATTTAGCATAATGTCACCAAGGTTCACCCAATGCTGTATCATGTGTTAGAATATCCATCCTTTATAAAGGCTGAATAATATTCCATTACACATATGTGCTACATTTTATCTACTCATCCATCTGTGGACAGTGGGGTTGCTTCCACCTTTTGGCTACTATGAATCATGCTGCTATGAACATGTTGTACAAATCTCTTCAAGCTCCTGTTTTCAGTTCTTTAGGGTAGACACCCAGAAGTGGAATTGCTGGATCATATATAATTCTATATTCAATTTTTTGAGAAACCACCATTCTGCTTCCATGACGGCTACATAATTTTGTATTACCGGCAACAGTGCACAAGGGTCCCAATTTCTCCACATCATCACCGATACTTGTTATTTTCAGGTTTTTTGATAAGAGCCATCTTTTTTTTTTATTGAAGTATAGTTGATTTACAATATCATGCTAGCTTCAGGTGTAGTTAGGAGCCATCTTAATTAGTGTGAAGTATTATTTGTTGGAAGTTTTTTTGCATATATATAATTTTTTTTTTTTTTTTTTTTTGTTTTTTGCGGTACGCGGGCCTCTCACTGCTGTGGCCTCTCCTGTCGCGGAGCACAGGCTCTGGACGCGCAGGCTCAGCGGCCATGGCTCACAGGCCCAGCTGCTCCGCAGCACGTGGGATCCTCCCGGACAGGGGCACGAACCCGCGTCCCCTGCACCGGCATGTGGACTCTCAACCACTGCGCCACCAGGGAAGCCCTGCATATATTGTTTTTATATAAATGATTTATTTTATATTTTTTGGCTGTTTTGGGCCTTCATTGCTGCCCACAGGCTTTCTCTTGTTGCGGAGAGTGGGGGCTACTCTTCCTTGTGGTGTGCGGGCTTCTCATTGCAGTGGCTTCTCTTGTTGCAGAGCTCGGGCTCTAGGCACGCAGGCTTCAGTAGCTGTGGCTCATGGGCTCTAGAGCACAGGCTCAGTAGTTGTGGCACATGGGCTTAGTTGCTCCGTGGCATGTGGGATCTTCCCAGACCAGGGATCGAACCCGTGTCCCCTGCATTGGCAGGTGGATTCTTAAACACTGCGCCACCAGGGAAGTCCCTGTTGGATTTTTTAAACACTATTATTTAAGACTGTATCTATGTCAACCAAGAGTAACTATCGTGAAGTTTAGCAATTCATTTTTTCTTTGGTCTTGAGAAGTCCTACAATCTGTGTTGATTAATATTACTACAATGTCACTAAGTAAGATTTTGGAGCATCCACCCAAGTGGGCTTATGAATTGAAAACTGAAAAGGCTTAGGAATAAGTTTCTAAACACAGTGTAAGCATTTTAAAATCTGCAGCAGTATTACATTCTGGAATCCCTGGACGTAACAGTAATTATTTAGATCAAGCTCAGACAGGGTCACCCAGTGGCTTCTTATGACATTGGGGAGTCACGTCTGCTCATAGTCTGGGCAATGTTGTCTGGATACGACAGATGCAATATTGGGAGTGAAAGACTAAGCCAGCACCAGATAATATAAGTAAACACACTAAAAGTATTAAAATTATATTAATAAGATCAACCAGGCAAAAAATTTTATCTCAAGTAGTGCATATTTGACCTGTAACACCATACAGCTCCTATTAAAGGTTTCAGTGTCTGATTTTTATTCTAATTATAATTTGCTGTTTTATCTCTCAAGCACAATAGTCTGAGAAGATATTAATTATGTATTAGCCATACAGGTCACAGATTTTGGCTTTCTAAGAAAAAAAAAAGGATCCTCATCTAGACCCTGGTACAGTCTCACCTGGTGGTAATATTATGTAGAGAAACTTTAATTATTAAATAGCCTCTAAATAAATACGTATATTTATTATTTTAATGCTTTAGCAACCTACTTTTTAAAAGCCAATTCAGAATACCAGAAAATGGGGGGCTTCCCTGGTGGCGCAGTGGTTGAGAGTCCACCTGCCGATGCAGGGGACACGGGTTCGTGCCCCGGTCCGGGAACATCCCACATGCCGCGGAGTGGCTGGGCCCGTGAGCCATGGCCGCTGAGCCTGCGCGTCCGGAGCCTGTGCTCCTCAATGGGAGAGGCCACAACAGTGAGAGGCCCGCGTACCGCAAAAAAAAAAAAAAACAACAAAGAATACCAGAAAATGTAACCTAAGTCATATTTGGAATTAACAGAACAAGCATCTTAAAACAGCTGACCGTTAAACCTTCACTACAAGACTAACACGTCTCTATATTTTAATGTTTTATGATTTCTAGAAGAACTTATAAAACATATCGACGTGTTTTGATGAAAACATTTTAGTTTCAGTTTTACTTTAAATCATATTTACATGCTTTAACACCTTTATAAGGAATTTTTAGATAATTTTAATCCATTCCCAGTGATTATTAACACGTAAAACAAATAGAATCCATTCAGTTTTACTAACAAAGTTTTAGTGTAAATCTCCAAATTTAGGTATGAATTTTGCACACGTATTTATTTGGTGGCCTGTACAATTAAAAGACAAAAAACAAGGAGTGATTTTGGGGGGCAGTTATTTGGGGAATAGAAGCCAACAAGTTCCCTAAGTATGGGACACACTTTTGTTAAAAGTTACAACCTCTGTGAGCACATGTCAAGATCCCAAACTGTCCTAAACCAGATGATCTATTTCTTTTAAGACATGAAACACTGACAAGGCTACAGTACTTTTTATTTAGTCTATGAAGGCCATTTTTACCTCAATGAAATCTCATCTGAAGAAAATTATTCAAAACTCTAGTTGTACCATTTCATTATATTTTAATTTAGTATATTCAGCACAGATCACACTTAAAATTATTAAACGTAGTTGTTACTTTTAAAAGCTAATTTAAATAGAGTTACTTGTTTTACCTGACCAGTTAAAATAGGGTTGACCTGTGTTTGTATGCCACTCAGGCTAAGAACAGTTTTGACATTTTTAAGAGTAAAATAAATGGCTAGTGGGAAGCTGCTGCATAGCACAGGGAGATCAGCTCGGTGCTTTGTGACCACCTAGAGGGGTGGGATAGGGAGGGTGGGAGGGAGGCTCAAGAGGGAGGAGATATGCGGATATATGTATACATATAGCTGATTCACTTTGTTGTACAGCAGAAACTAAAACACTGTAAAGCAATTATACTCCAATAAAGATTTTTAAGAAAAGTAAAATGAGACACCTGACATGGCTAGCAAATCCTAAAATATTAAATTAAAATATAAATCAAAGTTTTAAAAGGAACTGTCTCTTTTATGTTCCAATCAATAGCAATTTACATTACACACACACACACACACACACACACACACACACACACACACCCTCCCTCCCTCCCTCCCTCCCTCCTTCCCTCCCTCCCTCCCTCCCTCCCTCCCTTAATCTAATCCGGAGAATACCTGATCTAAGTAGAGAATTGTTTCTTCCTCAGTCTCTAGTCAACAAAACACAAGCTCCCTCTTCTGTAGTACAAAGCTGTTCCCTGGGCAGGACCACATTCCCCGGCTTCCCTTTATATCGGCGTAGTCACAGGGCTGTTCTCCCTGTGGGATGATAGCACCAGTGATGTGAGTCACTTCAAGCCAGGGCTTTTAAGAAGCAGTTGTGCTCTCTCCATATTTTCTTTCCTTTCTCTGGCTGAATGCTGAGGGCGCTGAGTCTCTAAAGGATGCTAAAGCCATGATCAGCCAGGACCACCCACAGAAGATAATACACCTCTTGTGTTAAGCACTGAAATGTTTGTTGTTACAGTTAGTGAAGAAAAACACTGTAATACTCAACATACACATTGTGTATTTGCTGCCTTTCACATTTAACTAACTTCGACTTAATGTGGACATTTTCCCAATCCTAAAACAAAACAAAACAAAACAACCCTATGAAAACAGATTGTTTATATTGCTGAAAGCCGTCTGTTTGTTAAACCCATCAGTTTTTTCCTTGACAACTGGCTACTGTTGCTCTTTTTTCCATTTACTGTACACTCAGATGAATTTTAATTTAAAGACTCACTATAACTACACTTCAAATGGGCCGAAATTTAAAGCCATTCCTGCTCCATATATGTAGTTCAAGGGCTGATGTGGCATTGAGACATTAGCTCATTCCATCCAATGACTATGTTACAGACGCAGAAATTTAAAAGTGGATTGAAATAGTCCCTCTTCACTTCTTTATTGTATATAAAGGCCAACAAAGCATGAGAAGAATAACTTTCACTTAACCTTGAAATGCTGTACTATCTCCAAAACTAGAGCTTCGCAAAACAATAGAACCTTGGCAACTCCAAGAGCTGCATCTTGACACCATCACAGATTCAAAAACATGTCAAGTTATGCCACAATGCATGCTCCCGTAACATGTACTGTTTCACACATGACTGGCAAAATGGGAACGACAATAGTATAATGGGGAAACAGTTTTGGTTTGTAAGTGATTCTTCCCAGCATGTTAATGTTTTGAAGCTATCAAGGGCAAGATTTTTCACAAATAATACTTAGGAAAAAACAAGAATAAGAAAACCGGTGAGAATCTTACCAAAATACCTTCCTTTTGAACAAGCAATGGTGGCTGGTTTAGTGTCTTCCATATTCCTTATGCTTTCCTCTACCTAGTGATGCTGTGGGCACACATGAAGGCTAAACCCTGGACCACAGCTTCAATTTTGGTGAAAATGGCCTCCAGTAGAAGCTAATACCTACGAGAATCTACATATCAAAGAAGGAAAAACATGTCCCAGGATAAAATAAGGCCTTGAACCATCTGGATATGAAGCTGAGTGCAAATGTCCCCGATACTACGGCGCTAATATTCGGATTGTCATTGTTTTGTTAGTGTTCTGGTTACAAAGTCACATGGTTTTAAGTAGTCTAGCCTTAATCCTATTTTTCCCACAGCCCTGTTGTTTTCATTGTGTGATTTTACAGAATGAGAGGTTTTCAGGAATATCACATTATGGTAGATATGATTATACCACGAATTGAGAGAGTGAACTGCAGATGCCAAACAAATAGACAGAATGACACATTCCAATCTCACAGGGCCCTATTCAAAATCTTGTAACATGCCTGACAAATACCATCTCGTTTAATCCTAGACTGCATCTTGAAAACTACCTAAAAATTATGTGGTCCCTATCAAATAGTGGAAACCACAAATACGGTCCACAAATGCTATAAACATGTTGTAATTCTCTATTTTCCCAAATTTACAATGTAATTGCTTTTAACTTCAGCTTCGTTTTGATAACTTTTGTTTAATTTGTGAACAGAGTAAAAAGTCCTTCATATAGCTTCTCTTTTCTTCCAAACCCAAAACGCGCCATCACGCACTAGGTCTAAGCAAAGCCATCTGAGGTTGCTTAAATTTTGAATACATAATTTCTCTGTTGGAATGCATATCTTTTCCTTCAGAGAAAGCTTTAATGAAAACTGCCTTACAGAAGGCAAAATGGCAGCATCCTAAACATACAGGGCTATTAATAACTACTATTATAAAGGGCTATTTATAACTACCATTTAGTTTACTACTCAAAAGCTGTGTTCCTTATAACCAAGCAAAATGACAGATTTGGAGTCCTGTTCATTTTTATCCAGAATCACAGAGGATCCAACCCAGTGTACGGTGTGCCTGCCCATACATCCTGTGTCCCTCTCTGCCAGCTGTTTTCTCTCCTAGAGGTTCTGACCTTGAGCTTTCGAGTTACAAGGAGCCTGGGTTTTCTCACCACTGCCACATTTGAGCTCCATTGCTAGATGGAGCGCAAAGGATGTTATTTTGGTGTATGTAGATTTTAGGGGTCCCTGGTGATCCACTGTACTAAATAACTTACAGCAGGGAAGAGTAAAGACTGTAAAACCCCTTCCCAACCCCTCCCCTAGCTATTCCTCCCCGTGAATCCATCAAGCAAAATGTAGTTAGGTCATTTTCCTTCTCTGCTTCCTTCATTCCTGTCTCTAATGACACCTATTTAATACCTATTAGGACACTTCTCCCCTTTCATTCACCAGTTTCTTTTTAGGAATCCTATCCTTGGCACCAATTTTAACAAATATAACATTTCTGAAAATTTGAGACATGAAATTCACTCTGCACTGAATATCAATTTTCCCAACATAATGAAATGCCTCTAACCTGGCACTTTTAGAGCACCAACAGTGATTATTTGTGTTAATAATGACCTTGAAGTACTCCAAACTTCCAAAGAAGCTTCTGAATCAAAAGAATATTCAATTATATGCTGTACAGTTTTAATGTAAAATGCCTTTACAGTATTCTAAACCTTAAGTATAACCCATACGCCATAGTATATGGCAAATATAGCTACCATTTGATTAATACACACTTTCACCAACCATTCCAGCTAAGAGTAAGGTCCAATCAGAGACTGTTTCCATTAAAACTGGTGTTCCATTAAAATCATCATCAGGGCTTCCTTTATTCTTTCCACCCCTCTACATCTGACACGCCTAGTGCTCAAGTTCACACACACACACAAATAGTCCCAAGTGATTCTAATATAAACTCCTTCTCCCGGAGAACTACCGCTGTAGATATCGGTAGAAATCAGCCTATAGAAATGTGGTTCTCATCCCTGTCTGCGCACTGCTCGGGGATCTTTCTGAAAACAGAGGCTTTTTAAAATAGATTCTAAGGCCCATCCCAGACCTACTGGATCATAATCTCTTATGGTAGAACCCAAATATCTGACTCCCCAGGTGACCCCAAAGCACAGTCAAGTTTGAAAACAACTGCTTTATAACCTTAAGGAAAGAGCTACTACTCTTGGTATTTCCAACAGGTAAACAGAGAATCAACATATGGGTGCATCTTGTCTGCAGAGTTTAATACACTAGAGTTGAAATCAGAGGTCTCAAAGAACCTCAGCGTGTACATGAAGAGGCCCCAGTGGTTCAAGAATATCATTCCTCCACTTTCAATAAGCCAAAACAGCGAAGTCCCAAAGTAAAGCAAAGTAATTAGTGAGAAGAGGCTCCGGATCCTTACAAGAGATATAGAAAACTGCATATATTTTGCCGTCAGTGAGATCTGGCTTCAAAACTTTCCTCCACCAGTTACCAGTGACTTATCAGATTACTTAACCTCTCTAAACCCATTTCTTCATCTGAAAATGGGCACCAAAAAAACTTAGAAAAATTTAAACGAGACATTTGTAAAAAAAGGATTTCTAATATAGTTTCCTTTCCACCTTAGTAATTTCTATGCATCCTCCACTCTCCTTTGAGTCATACACTCTAACCTGTTATATTAGCCCTTATATCAGGTTATTGCTGTTACATACAGAGAACACATGAGACATATTTCAAATTTGTTCCTCCAAAACTAACATCAAGTTTAAACTCTGTCTACTGACAACCAGCTGAAAACCCACCAGTGCCTAGATTCATAGTAACTTCTTCAGGACGGATTTTTTTTTTCTTTAACTCTCAGTTCCTGATTCCAGTACAGCAATGGCTCTCCAACTTTAGAGACCTAAGAACGACTAGGGAGCTTGTTTAAAATACAAATCCCACCTCCCACCAGCAATTCATAATTGATTCAGGCAAGGATTTTAATGGCCACTAAAACTATTAGGTAAAAGGTTGTCAGGAAATAGGCCTTGACACCTTGCCAAAAGTCTTACTCCACAAGTGACCTACTGACTGCAAAGGGGAAAATGTACCTTTATACAGAAGAATGTGGCAGTCAGAACCCTAACCAAGAGATAAAACTTAGCATCACGAACAGTGAGATGAATCAGGTTATAATGTGATATGATGCAAATATGACGTGGAAAGCAGTACTTTTGACAACAGTATGTAGTCTGAATATAATCAAGCCCCTAGAAGCACCTTCAAGTTTACCCGAAATACAGAGGGCAGATCAAACTTGGAGGAAACAATTAGGCAATCCAAAATACGGAACATACAAGAGAAGTGGCCCAGACTCTGCAAAAGTTAACATCATGAAGAAAAGAAAAATTTAAGAATTGTTCTAGCGTTAAAGAAACATAAAAGCAATGCTGATTAAGCAATTTTGATTAAGCCGTGTTGGGAGGGAGAAAACCTATAAAAGACATTGTTGGCGACAAATGAGCAAATCTGAACGTGAAACAACTATTAGATGATTTTCTTGAATTATGGAATAATTATGGGATCACCATTAATTTTCTAAGATGGGATAATAGTATTGTAGCTATGTAGAATTAGTCTAATTATTTAGTATTTGAGGCAAAGTATGGAGAGGTGCAACCTCATGATACATGTTAAACACACATAAAGCTATCTATGTTAATTACAGAATCCAAGTAGTTGGTACTGGGTGTTCAATATACTCCTCTATTTCCCTGTGCGCTTAAAAGTTTCCATAATAAAGAGAGCAAAAATACACATTCCCTGGTCCAACTCCCTGAGGTTCTGATTCTTTAAGCCCATAGCAGACCCACAAATCTGCATTCTAATAAGCCCCAGGCCTATCCTAATACAAGAGGTTCTCTGACCACTCTAAGAAACACAGCCAAAGAGAGAAAGCAGAAAGTGTCTGCTGTCTGGAAGGGCCTGGGTTCCTAACTTCCTGCCAGCTCTATTTTATCACCAGGCTTTCCAAGCCATGAATTTGGTGTCTTCCTCACCTCTGCCGTCTTTCTTCATGTGTACAGTATGTTTAAGACAGAATGAAAAAGCGGACATAATGGTAAAAGAGAAACTTTCTACTTCATGTACCTATGATTCTTTGAGAACATCTGGCCAGGGTAAACAATAACTATCAACTCTTCCTCCCTCCCCAGGGTGCTGTGAAGAAAACTGATATGTTTACCCTTCTGTGAACTGAATATTCAAATTTCTTCCTAGAAATGATTTGATGGACATATAATCCATGCTCTGTATATTAATGACCAATATAAAACAGAAATAGCTTTCTCACAATTAAAAAGAAAAAAGACCAAAATATTGCATACAAAACAAAAGTTATTTTTAAAACCACTTGTTTGATATTTCAGGATAAAAGCAATATACACGTAAAGACCCTTTTTGTTAGCAATATACAAAATACCTTAGGATACTGTCATTTGTTTTAAAGTATATTAAAATACAGTAATGCAATATACCAAGATCTACCCACATTAGACATACAGAAAAAAACCTAAAGCTGAATTTTATGTACAAATGTGTTCTTCTCATAGTAATATTCACTGAATCCTTCAAGCAAATCACGTTTTTTCCCCAAATTCAACTTAAACCAAAAAAGTACCTATACCTTAATCTAATAAAATACAAAACACAAAAAAAACTCACTTAGAATCATTTCCTAAAACAGCTCACAACTGATAAGAAAGCTATCATTAAAAAAAAAATTTTACAAACATTAACTTTTCAAAGTTAGAGAATACATATCAAACGATAAATTGCAGTAGGAGATTTTGAGGTTCCTCCCCAATAAGAAATTAATCTAGGTAAACGACTCAGAAAAACCTCCAAAATATATGTTAGATATATGCATTGCTTTAGCTTAACCTGACAGTAAAAAATTTTAAACATAGAATTATAAAAGGACACCTTAACATAATTTTAGGTGAAATTGCAAGTTCCCAAAAGTAGCTAATAAACCAGGATACCAAGTTTTTCAGAAAGTCTTATCTGCTATAAATTTTGACATTAGCTAGCAATATATACATAATGCCTCTATAGGTAGCAAAGTGATTACAAGTGATGAAAATTTTTTAAATTAATAAGTCAAAATAGTACATGATAGGACTTCAAAGCAGTTCCTGAGAAATCCACATTTTTAAATATTTTAATTGTTCAAACTAGAGTCTGAAATTCCTTGTTTAAAACTTCAGAGTGCTAATACTTATAGCATAATAGACTTTCTAAAATTGAGGGACCTGAAAGATCAATCAGTTTAACTCCTTATTTGATAAATATGAGGAAATGGAGGTCAGAGATTTTTTTGAACTTGCAGAATGATAAACCTGATTTCTTAACTCCAATGTTCCCTTTATACTATTGCTGTGCCCTGCGGTGTTTTTCTTTGTTTTTGTTTTGTTTTGTTTTGTTGAGTATCTCCAGTAGTGGTAAATAGTGGATTGTCTTTCGGCAAAAAACAAAAGTCAGTGAACTTTTTAAACGAGGCTATATTTTCATGATTTAAAAAAAATTAATTCTTTGAAATTCACAATTTCTGACTGGGAACTAGGTAAACAGAGTATCACAAGGAGTAAAGTTTTAACCACAATCTTGTTTGCAGAAAGCATACTGTAAATCAAACCAACCCATGATGAAAATAGCAACAATTGAGACAGTTTATTTCTTTTTGCATCCCACCTAATCTTTCCAACTCTCCAGAATTTATCCATTACATACTGCTAACTAATTGGCCTTAGGGATAAAGTTTGTAAAAGCAAAGCAAATGATGTTAAAAGGCAGAAATGAACTGTCATGATTTCTGACATGTGCCTACTAGGTTTCCGGAATGCTAGCCTTCTGCAATACAAATTCGGTGTTTCGTTTCTAGATCATTCTGGAAATACTATCTTTCAGCACTGTTTGCAATTTTACTCAAAGTGTGCCATTTTTTCATCACCTTCCCTTGAAAATTCACCATAGATGTCAAGTTTTTACTGTTTCTGTTCACTCAAAAATGAGAAATAATTTTCAGAGATGCTTTCTTCATACTCGCTCTCCTTTAGGTAAGTAGCTCGTTGTCTAAATATAACTCTTCTACCCTCACAACTCATCATGTATTTCCACGATTTTTCAGGTAGGGGGAGGAGGAAGGGAGTAACTAGATGAGACTTTATGTTGTTAAATTTATCCCTTTTCTCCTTGATGGTGTCAAAGCATCTTGCCCATTTCACGATTATAAAATTATTATCCTACATTTTATTCTAGTGCTTTTACAATTTAATATTTCATGTTTACACTTTTAATTCTTTTAGAATTTTTGTTTATGTAAGGTAGAGAGCTATTTTCCCCCAATTGCGTAGTCAACTGCCTCAATATCTTTTGATAAATAATCTTTTTTTCCTTCACTGATTAGGAATGCCACCTTTACTACCTACTAAATTCCCACAAACCTGTCAATTTCTCTTTACTCTGCTTCAACACCTATTTGCTTAATTCCTCTGCCAGTGGCACATTGATCTAATTACTGACACTATAGCACATTCACTTCTTGACAGAGGAACATTTTTCTCAACATTTTTCTTTTGAATTTTGAAAGGTTTTTTTGACTACTCAAACACATTACTTTTCTCCAATCAATTTTCCTCAAGTTTCCCCTCAAAAAAATCCCACTGAGTTTCTCTTGAACCAGAATTCCATTAAACATATGGACCAAAATGCCAAAAAAAAAAAAAGACTTTTACAATATAGAGATTCTCATCCAGTAATAAGCCGATACTATATAAAGTCTCCTACACATACGGACACACACACACAAATACACATATACAATCTTTTATCGTGACTAGGGCTGGTATTCTGGCCCCACGAGTGAATTTTCTTATTTGAAAGGTAACATTTCCATTCCTAAATCACAACATCTTAGAGCTAGAGGGACATTACAGATCACTTGGTCCAACACCTCTTGTAATCGCGTTGTTTACCTCAAGCCTACTTAAGAGAATCATTTCAAAATTAATTTCCCTTGTACATGCAACACAATCATAAACCTGCTATTTGAATCACATAAAAGGCAGATAAGTGAGCTACATTTATTGAAGAATGCTTTGAATCTAGGAACCCTTTTAGAATAAGATCCATACTTAGGCTCAAAGAAAAAAACACTGAGTACTATAAGTGCATACACTTGAGACAGCCCCAAGTACTGTATTTAGACACCCATGTTTCCAAGGTAAAGTTGTTTTGTTATGGTGTTGTCCAGGAACCAAGCTTCACAATACCAAAGCATTCCATTCCCGACTGTTCCATCCTATTTATTAAGAACATAAACCCAATAACAATCTCGAAATGGAATAAGCCTGAAACCCAATTCTAAAAGTGCTTCTCAAGCCTGGCTGCCCATCTGATCACCTGTGGAGCTTCTAAAAATAAGACTGCTTGGGTCCCACCCTGGGATTCTTCCTCAGCAGGTCCAGCAATGCTCAGGCATTTTTTAAGCTGTAGTAGGTTCTATTCTCAGCCAGAGTTAAGAACCGCTATTCTGAAATATTCAGTAAGAACAAAGCCCCATAATTTTCCAAGTATCCCTACACTGAGGGAGGGTGGGGGGAGATAAGTTTAAAAAGCATCTTCACCAGCCCAGCAACATTTGCTGCTGATTAGAGAGTTGTATCCCTATACTACATCAAAGTCTTGAAATGGAAAAAATGCTAAAACAAAGCTTTAGATTGTTTACAGACTGATGACCCCATTACGGCAGGTGAAACACCGCTTCCTTCCTCTCACTTGAAGGCAACCCTCTCCATCACCTCATCTCCCAAGATAAAGAACAGCTGACGTTCACTTTAAAAATGGCAGACAAAATTCAGGTTTTAATCTTAATTAAAAGTTTTAAATCTTTAAAACATACCCATAAAAATAAATACATAAAGAGGGAGATTAATGATTCGGCTGCAACATCATGACATTACATGAAATTTTAGTCAAAGAACTTGCTTCTTGACTGCAGTGAACTGCCAAGCCAACACACTAAGCACGCCCTAAAAGTAGCACAGAAGCAAAGAAAAGCCGATACACTGAAGGAAAAAATTTACACACAAAAATGCAATGTGCAAACCTGTTTCTAAGCTCTAACCCTCCAAGGAAATGATCTCACTTTCTAATAACAACACATTGTACTAAATTGAAGCCTGATGAGACCCCTATTCCTGGTATGGGTGACTCATAGACCCGCTACCCCTGGGAAAAGCACCTGAAAAACAGAGCACATAAAGGTAGACGGTAAGTTCCACGTTAAGTAATTAATTAGGGAAGGTAAAGCATCCATTAAACAGGCCTTAATCACACAGTAGTGCTCTGCAAAACAAGGTTCATGAAACCAAATCATCCCACAGGCAACTATTCTTCCACGTTCCAACTCTGGCCCAGCCAAAAATATTTTCTTACATTCTGTGAAGTCATTTGGTGAAAGAGATGTCAAGTATTTTCCATCTTGATAGCAAAGGCAACATGCATAGAAATTTACCACCTTAATGTCAAGAGAAACTAATTTTTCTTAAATAAGCACTGTGCTTTTGTTCACGCGAGTCAAATAATTTTACATTAAAAAAAAAGCATATGAAGAGACACGCCACATGGTTTAATGCAATCAGTTTTGACAACATACTTCACCAATATCTTTTCTTAGAAATGTGGCCCAAATCAAATTCTTAGACCCTAACCTTTATATCACATGACCACATGAAATAAAATTTAAGTAGCAAATATGATTAAGGGAACAAACTGTAACCCCAAAAGATCTGCAGAAAAAACTGAGATGATGTATGTTTATACACACTGACAAGTTTGCCAAGAGATTAAAACTAGAAAAGAATAAATACCTTTCTCCGAAGCTTTTACTTATGAATGATTTCCATGCAAGCCACATGCCTAGCAGGTATTAAAGAGCAGACTCTGCTCCTGGAGTATTTCAAGTAAAACAAGCTTACTGAAAAAAAATAAAATCCTTCCTCAGTAAATATTTCTTTTGAAGTATAGTACGTTGGAATAAATAACTTAGATGAATTAGCATGCCTTTTAATACCTTAACTTCATAAAATATTTAGACATATATTCTAATCTTGAAAAAGGACCAAAAACTTTAGACAAAGTAATATCACAGGCATCTTTTAAAAAATATATATATATATATATATATATTTACCACTACAGACTCTGAAAGTTCAATAAAAATCTGGAAAAATAATACACTACCCTGTTTTAAACAATTATAAAAGCTAAATTCATATTTTAAATATACTTTTCAGTTTGTCCACAACCGGGACTTCTACTACTTTACCAAATACAATTAACGTTTAGGTCAATAGTGGGGGATTACTCTGCCTAAAAAATTTGTGAGACAGAACTCCAACTTCAGTATGTCCCAAAAGCTTACTGCTAATAAATATCTAGGATGGATTACATTAGAAACAATTCTCTCAGGAATTTTAACCTGACACCAGGGTTTTGATTGCCCACATCTCCACGCCTAACATGGAGAGATAGGTGACTTTCGGTACAAGCCTACTTATTAATTAGATGCTGTTCAATTTTACTACTATTTCAAAATCTCTCCCCATACTTTTTGTCCCTCTCCCCTTCATACCTTTGCATCTTACCAACCTGCAAGAAACCAAAAAAAGGTATCCCCTATGTTAAATACACTATCTTTGATTCAGTATGGACTGGGGAGTTTTTAGATTTAGATTTCAAATTCAAAACATATGTCAAAATTTTCCTTGACCCCATATTAGGCTCATAATCACTAAAAGTTAATCAATCATCTTTGTTTCTATTTTATTCCTTCTCTTCTTACAAACCTATCAGCAGGAAATAAATTATCTTCAGACAAACAGAGCTAGGAAAAAAAGTTGCTTGGTTCAATATAGGAACACCAGTAAACAACCCTGCGAGGACCAGAAAAATCAAGAACCACTCACATGTCCCCTATCCTGAATTTGCATGTAAATTCTGCAGGACAAAGTTCTTGCTCTTTCGTGATTCGACTTAATTCCTCCCCATGCTTTCTGAAATGTTTTTATTTAAAATTCTGAACAGAGACCTAAATAAACAATTCAAAACACACTTAACTTTATTTCAGTTAACCTGAGTACATACCAGTAAACTGAAATTCTGAGCACCTAATATCTCCTACTAGGAATAGGTGCCTGAGCAGTGTAGGCAAAATGTCTTCTCACAGAAGCAACATACCTGAAGAGCTCTGTATAATTTCTCTTCAGTAAGATGTTTTTTTCTTGCAAACGCTCTCACCCACAACTCACTGCAGAATACACTCAAGCTGATTTAAGTTGGAGAGCACAGATTTACCAACGTTTTAACGGAATCATTTCCTTAGTTTAGCAAGTTAAGCTATTTTTTTTTTTAAATCTGCAAGTGGTTTTTGAGGGATTCACCTGGCACATGGGAAATTTACAAGAAGGGAAAGAGCCCCAGGGCTAAGCTTGGGGCTTGTGTAAACATAAATCACCTGCGCACTGGCCTGGCTACCAAAAACAACGTTCCACCAGAAGAGATGTCCAGGTGGCTAAGTGATTTTCGGAGGTTGAGAGTTAAAAACAAACGCTTACACCTATCACATATTATACAATTTTACCTGTCACTAAGAAAAGGGCAGGTCTAATCCAGCAAAAAAGTCATTTTTCCTTCAAGGAGAGCAGCGCTTTGGAGTCCTTTGCAGGGGATGGGGGTCGCAGGAAGGGGGGAGGGGGCGTGGAATAACGGAGCACTGAAAGGAGAGGCAGCCAGGGGGGTTGCACAGAGCCCCACACACTGGCCACTGCGGAGAGAAGACGGGGAAAGAGGGAAAGGTGTCTCACCGGGGCACAAAACCGAGTGCAAACCGGCTGGAAGAAGGAAGGTTCCCCCAGGAGGCGAGCTAGGGTGCAGATAAAAAGCGCTAGCGCCTGGTTACCTTGGGATACAGGGGCAAGGGACCACGGGAATATAGAGATCTACAGAGACAGAGGACAGGCAGGATGAGGCAGGGTCTCCGCTAAGTGCGAACCAGGGATGAAGACATACAGCGGGACTTGGGCCTCCCCGGGCCAAAAGGCGTGGCCAGGGATCCAGACCGCACGATGGTCTTTTTGAGACGCCAGGGGAAGTGCGTGGCAAAGCCCTCCTTCAAGACCCCGTGCCAGGCCTGTCCGAGGGGCCCACCTGCGGGGCCCCTCGAGGGCGGAGCGCACTCCGGAGGGCTCCGGCCTCGCCCGCGGGGCCCTCTGCAGGGCCAGCTGGCCAGGCCCCCGCCCCCGCCCCCACCCCCGCAGTGCTCTTACCTCCACACCTGCCCCATCTGCAGCAGGTGGATGACCGACAGCCAGATCCACACGGAGAGGCGGCAGAGGCGCTGCGCCCCCGGCGTGGCCGGGACCCCCGCGCCATGGCCGTAGACGGCCCCCATCATGGGGGGGCCCCGGCTGCTGAGCCCCTCCACGGCGCCCAGCCCGCCGCCCGTGTAGTCCTGCACGAACCAGCGGAAGCTCAGGCTCTGCACCAACAGGGACGGCACCAGCACGAAGGAGAGGGTCAGCCCGAAGTAGACGTAGTCCCCCTTGCGGTAGTAGTCGAGGGCAAGCCACAGGTCGGTGCCCACGTCCCCGAAGAAGACTAGCAGCGCCAGCACGATCCACAGGCAGTCGAGCCACGGCCGCTCCACCTGCGGCGGCTGCGGCCGCTCGGCCGAGGGCGTCGGGGGGTGGCGGCCGGCGGCCGCGGGCGGCTGCAGCGGCTGGTCCCCCCCGTCGGCGGCGGCGGCGCTGCGGCGCGGCTTCTTGCCCAGGAGGGAGCGCAGGCAGGCGGAGCGGCAGCCCCAGTAGCACGAGGAAGTGTTGCAGCAGTGGCAGATGTGCAGCGAGCTGCTCTCGCCGGGCTCGCTGCCGTCGCCGCCGCCGCCGCAGCCGCCTCCCCCGGGCTCCCCGTCCTCCTCGCCGCCGCTGCCCACCGCCTCGTCCAGGTTGTGCAGCTGGGCGAAGCCCACCCCCACGCCACCGCCATCGGATTTCGCCGCCATCTTGACTCTCTTCCCAGCTCCGGAGGTTGGGGGGGGAGGGACGGGTGGGGTGGGGGGAGAAGGCAGGGAAAGGGGGGGGAAACGAATGGAGAGGAAGGGGGCGGGGAGGAAGCGGGGGAGCAAACGAACGAGGGGGGAGTGGGCCAGGGAACCCCCTCCGCTTCCGGGTAGTTGGCGTCACTTCCGGGCGAGCCCCCCAATCGCACGGCGCCCGCAGCTCCCCAGCCCTACCCTCCCGGCCAAGATGGCCGCCCTCCTGTGCCTCAGCTGCTGGGCGGGGGACCGGGGGGTTCACCCCGCCAGGGCTCCCCTTCCCCTCTTCCGTTGACCCCGAAACCCATCAGGTTGACCCCTCGGCGTTTCTGAATCCCGCTGGGCCGAGTGAGGCGGTCCAAAGTGATCCCTGGAGGGGGCAGTGCCAGACGTTTTGGGGTCCCCTTCCTCAGCGTCGCAGCTCACAGCTTTCCTCCTGGAGAAACGCCCCCTAACACCCTCCCGGCTGCTGGCGGAGGGGCGGGACCTGTGAGGGAAGGGGCGGAGCTAGTGCAAAGCAGGTGATTATGTGTCACTTCCGGGAGATAGGATGACCTCATTGTGTAGTTAGACGCCCCCCCCATCAAAATGGCTGTCTCTCACCTCTTTGGCTGTTTCTTTTCCTTTTTTGATTTTTTTCTTTTAAATTTGTCTCCTTTTCTTATTTTGAGGGTCTTTAGAAATTGTATAAGTCAGTTTAGATTCCCACACACACTAACTGATTCTCACTTCTATTTAGACAACTCCCTCCTCTTTTACCTCTGTTGACCCCCTGATTTTCTTGTCACTGATAACTTTACTATCTTTTGCAATAAAGTTTTCACCATTCCCTTAAGAAAAGTGCAGGCAAAAATCCAGTGATAACCAGCCTGATTGGGTCTTGAAAATTACAGTGAAGACTGAATTGGCATATTGTGACCTTGAGTGTATTTTCTTCACGATTAAAATGTATTTCTACCAACTTTTTTTTTAAGTATGCAGTTTTTCAATTCTGTGACCTTAACTTGGAAAATTCAGAACTAGCCAGGGTTTAAGCTGTGTCAGTTACTTCTTCAAGCTTTTGGATGTGTGAAGATTGCCTTTTAGAATTTTTTTGGTGCTAAGGATCTGTCAGTAAACATGGCTTTAAATAAGTGAAAATGTTATCAATGTGCTATATCATTAAAATAGGTGCAGGGTACACTACTTAACTAACAGTTTACAAAAGTGAAGCAGCACTGAATGGATTTGAATTACAATGATCTTCTAGTGAAAGTATATTTGAAGCCAGATAGAGAAAGCTACATGGTCACAATTGTTACTGATCAGGTGAATGGAACATTTTGGAGTTAAAAGAAAAGATTTTCTAACCCTGAATTTTCTCATTGACCTCTCTGGATTTTTGTGCTCATTTTTCTGATTCTGTCTACTTCTTCCTTCAGTAAAACCTTCTAATCATGCCAATAATTTTCCTTCAAATAGGACAAATTAGGTAATATTTGTATGGCATTGAGGTTTCAGGGAAGAAAGATGCCTTTGAAATTTTCAGTATCATTATTTTGAGATATATAATATTTAACACTATAGCTCCTAGTTAAATTTTGGGGGTGGCAGGGCAAGGTGAGGATTCCACATTTTGGTACACAACGTTTCATGGGTATTTATGCCAAGCTAAAACCTGTAAAGACATTTAGAGAAAGTACTCAAAGAGAATTTTTACCTTTGCCATTTGAGGGGGGAGGGGGGGAAGAAATAATCCAAAATCTACTTTTGGAAACATGTCACATAAGGGTATCCTTTTACTTCACACTATAATTTAAGCCTCCTTGTTCCTATGGGCGTAAAACTTATAGCCAGCAGGTAAGGATTACTCTGCATTTAGATGAGATACTACTTCTTTCTTAACTGAATTTGAGTTAATAACACCTTTAAAAGATGGCATAGGTGTAGAGTAGGACTGCCCAGGTTTGGATCCCAGTTCCACTAAAACATGAATAAAGTGAACAAGATAGTTGACCTCCTTAAATCCCAGTTTCCTCCATTATATAAATAGGAATATAACAGTGGCTTTTTGAAAAGTTGTTCGGCAGGGCTTCCCTGGTGGCACAGTGGTTAAGAATCTGCCTGCCAATGCAGGGGACAAGGGTTCGAGCCCTGGTCCGGGAAGATCCCACATGCCGCAGAGCAACTAAGCTTGTGCACCACGACTACTGAGCCTGCACTCTGGAGCCTGTGAGCCACAACTCCTGAGCCTGCGTGCCACAACTCCTGAAGCCCGTGTGCCTAGAGCCCATGCTCCGCAACAAGAGAAGCCACCACAGTGAGAAGCCTGCCACCGCAACAGAAAGTAGCCCCTGCTCACCGCAACTAGAGAAAGCCCGCTAGCAGCAACGAAGACCCAATGCAGCCAAAAATAAATAAATAAAACAAATAAATTTATTTTTAAAAAAAGTTGTTGGACAGATTAAAGATCATAGTCTATTCAAAGCTCTCAACACAATGCCTGATAGGTAGTAAGCACTGGATTAATAATAACTATTATTATTATTACTATGCTATTATTGTTATTGCTATGTTCACATATGCCAACATATAGTTACTTAAATTCTATCATCCAGTAGATTTGGTATCTCTAATAAATGAAAGCATTTTCAAATAATTCTAGGAAATAGATGCAATTAATTTTTTTAAAATACATTTTCTCTATTTGAGCCTGTGAGCCTGTGAAATGAGATAAAAAAGCAAGCAGCAATGACATATTTACGATTTTCTGTTTCTCTGTGCCCTGAAGGAACATAATCTACTAGTGAAATTAGCTAAGTAAACTACAGTCACTATATAACGCGGACAAATGAGGCTAAGTCAAAAGGGTTTATCACAATTGAAGTTTAAAGTACATATATAAGATTCACAGACTGTCAAGTGATTTCAACTTTACATTTGCTGTTTCAAAAATTTTACCATTCTGCCTTCTATGGAAGGGATACTTTGTAGAACCCAGGAGTTTCTAAAATTGAAATCAATGATAATAAACCTCTCATGAAGACTCATTGAAAGGTTAACATAAATTTGGACTGTGCTATGAATGGTCCTTTTTTTTTTTAACCTAGAATTTTGGGGCAATTAGATGTCCAAGCCAGTGCAGCATTTAGCACAGTCCTGAACACATAGTGAGCACTCTATAAATATTGGTTAAATGAGTGAATTAATTAATTTTTCATGTAACTGAAATTTACCCTTTGAAGTGACTTTCATTGCATTACTTTACATTTTATGATGTAAATCTTCATAAAACTCAATTGATATATTACAGAGATATCTCAATTCTTTAGTAAACCGGGGGTGGGGAAGGGAATAAAAGAAATGCATTGCCCACTGGTCTGCTTTCTTACCAGCACACCACTTAACCCTTTCTTGATGATTTGCCCTTCAGGTAGCCTTATGTTAAAAGACTCTGACTGTCTATGGGCCTGCTCAAGAGGCACCCAGGCCTACTGGTCACTTTTGTTGTTATTGTTGTTTCGAAATAACAATTTTTTTAAGCTCTGCTTTTCATCATTCAGTCAGTTAACAACTTTGGCCCCTGTTATTTCCACTCGGACACAAGCTGGGAAGCCAAACTACAAAAGATGTTGGAATAACATGTAAAATAATAGTAAATAGATTTTTAGAGCCTCTTCTATGAGTAAAGTGAGACAGAGTTAATATATGGAAATTGTGGCATATATTTTGGCTGTTTAGAGAGAACTTTGGGGGTTTTTGTCCCAATTCTCTGTTAGTTTCAGAAAGGTAAAGAGGGAAAGTTAGTGTCGAATACTGTTGTGTGTTAGTCACTATCCCAAACATTATTCCATTTCATCTTACAACAGTCCAAAAAGGCATGAACATTAGTGTCCCCATTCTAATGGTCTAGAAAACAGGCTTGAATCAGCCTCATGACACCCAGAGTCTCACCCTTAGGAGGTAGGGTAGGCATGGATTAGACTCTAAAGCCTAAACCACTTACTCTACCCTTGCCCTGGGCCAGACAGCTATTGGCCCCTCGAAATGAAGTCAGTGTCACTGGTTTAGTCACTGGAGGGGCCCTATTATGTAAGATGCTGATACACATCTGAGAGACAGGACACTTGAATTCCAACACGAGGATTTGCCCCAGCAAAAGCATTGCAAAGGGGCTTCCTACATTCTTCACAAGATTTTCCTAATTTGAGCCTAGGTAAAGCCTCACAACCAGTAGGTGGATGTCATCCTTATCAAATCTATTCCTCATATCCAATTTTCTTCTATAGAAATAGGACTTCTTTGAGCACTGCAGAGTAAGCACAGAGAACCCATTATCCTGAGAAGCTCCATTTCTATATTTGATGTTAAGAACTGAAATTTTAACAAGCCTTCTCACACACTCCTGCTGGTGTTACAAAATGGTACAACCTCTATGGAAGGGAATTAGGTACTATCTATCAAAATTGCAAATGCAATCACCCTCTGAGACAGCAGTCCCTCTTATGGGAATTTATCCTACAGATAAACATGCACATGCCAGAAATTACATGTGGCCAAGATTATTCATTTAGCATTGTTTATAATAGCAAGAAAAAAGATGGGAGAGAAAAAAAAATGAAGTGTCAATCCAAAAGGAGACTAGTTAAATTAGTTAGACTGTGGCATATCTACACTACAGAATACATGCAGTGACATTGTAAATTTACACTTTTCTTTTTTAGTGACATAGAAAGAGTTCCAGTATACTTTGTTCTCCAAAAAGAGTAAGGTGCAAAACAATACAGCTTGCTATGTTTTCTGTAAGGAAGGGGAGGGGATAAGGTTATCTATTCTTATTTGCTTGTATTTTTCCAAAAAATTACAGTGATACCTATAGGATGGTGGTAGTGGCAGGAAGAAATGGGAGGGATGGGAGAAAGGCAATAAATGTTTGAGGGAGGGTTTTATTTTTGAAGGGTGCAGAGTGTGCACACACATGCAGGGTTGCAGAGACAGGTAGGAATGAAGGGGTAGGCACATCTGTATTTTTGGACAGCAGCTCCACTGAGGAGTATTTTGTAAATGTTTCTGTCTCTTAAGAACTCTGCCATCTGTGAATTGACTTAAACCCTTCTTGAATTTTCTTATATTTCTATAAGGATTAGAGGAAGTGGAGGAGAAGAGCTGGAAGAGTTAAAGAAGGCATTGTGGGGGAAGGGAGAATTAACCCCAAAAGTTGGAGCAATGGGCAAGGAGGATCTAGATACAGGTTGGTGTGAGGCAGGGATTCCACCGGCTCTAGTCAGGGCATCAGGCAGTCCAGAGACAAGGATTTGCATAGACAAGCGATCAGGCTGGAGAGCAAGGATGAGAGAGAGAGATGGGGAGACTAGAAAGTTGGGTTGATACAGGAGGCAGGGGGCGCTGTTGCTATCAGTGCAGCAGAATGAAGTGCAAAACTGAGTGATCAAGTGCCCAAGCACTTGGGGCAATCAGGAAGGAGAAAGAGGAAATCAGTGATGGATGGAGGCACAGAGAAAAGCTTTAAGGGGGAGTGGGGACTCTGCTACATTTGGGTTCCATCAGATCTCAACCTTCATCCTTCCAGACTTCGGGGTTTCAGTCTTTTCAGTCATCCTTATACAGAATCCCCTCTATCCCGCTGACAGATTCCATCTAGTGAGTGTACATTGGGTGCCTACAATCTACCCAAGACTGTTTTAAGCACCCTGGAGAGCAAATAATGATATAAACATCCATGACCTCAAGCCAATTACAATCTTCTGTGTGAGTTTGGCGTGGGGGTTGTGTGTGTGTCATATATTTTCAAGTGATAATTAAATTATGCCTTTCTCTGGCTCTTCCTTTTTTTTAATTTATTATTTTATTTTATTTTTGGCTGCGTTGGGTCTTCATTGCTGCGTGTGGGCTTTCTCTAGTTGTGGTGAGCGGGGGCTGCTCTTCGTTGCGGTGCGCGGGCTTCTCATTGCAGTGACTTCTCTTGTTGCGGAGCACGGGCTCTAGGCACACGGGCTCAGTACTTGTGGCGCACGGGCTTAGTAGCTCCGCAGCATGTGGGGTCTTCCTGGACCAGGGCTCGAACCCGTGTCCCCTGCATTGGCAGGCAGATTCTTAACCACTGCACCACCAGGGAAGCCCCTCATTTTTTTTTAAATAAAAGTTTTTGGGTTTTTTGTTTTGTTTTGTTTTGTTTTTTTAGTCAAAAAGGTGAGCTTTGTATTTAAATCCCAGCTCTGTCATTAGCTATAGGATTCTGGGCAAGGTAGTTTCTTATTGAAGCCTCAGTTCCTCAGACGTAAAAACAGGGAGAATAAAATACACCTCATAGCATGGTTTGTGACGGTTTATTGAAATAGTGTAAAATGTACCTGCCCCTGAGTTAGTGTTGATGCGGGCCCATCCCTGCTTCATGTTGCTAGATTTTAATGTTGCTAGATCATCGCCGTTCCCAAGCTCCTAGTTCATTGATTTTTTACCATATTTCCTCTGGTTTTCCAGCACTGTGAGATTAAGCAATCGTGCAGTTTTCTTGTGGACTTTGCCTTTCATACCAGAAACTGGATGATGGAACCGTCAGTCACACAGCCCGAAATCTGAATTCCCACTCTTACTGTGTCACCTGGGCAAGTTACCTCCGCTCTCAGGTTTACCTTCCTGATTGATAAAACAGTGAGCACACTGATTCCCCCACAAGCTTATTGTGATATCAACGCCTGGGATACAGTAGGTGGCAGTGAATATTATTAGTCTTCCCTCCCTAGACCCTCCCTGTATTTGGTTCCTGAGGCTGCTGTAAGAAATTTTCACAAACTTGGTGGCTTAAACCAGCACAGATTTGTTGCCTCACAGTTCTGGAGGTCATAAGTCTGGGGGCCAGGGTTGGGGAGGGACTTCCCTGGTGGTCCAGTGGTAAAGAATCCACCTTGCAGTGCAGGGCACGTGGGTTCGATCCCTGGTCAGGGAACTGAGATCCCACATGCCACGGGGCAACTAAGCCCGTGCACCACAACTACTGAGCTTGTGCACCTCAACTAGAGCCCGCGTGCCACAAACTACAGAGCCCACGCGCCCTGGAGCCTGTGTGCCACAACTAGAGAGAAGCCCGCGCACGGCAAGGAAATATCTCAAATGGCTCAACAAAGATCCCACGTGCCGCAACTAAGACCCGAGGCAGCCAAAAATAAATTAAATAAATAATAAATAAATCGTTAAAAAAAAAAAAAGTCCAGAGGGGGTCTCAGCGAGTGTCAAGGTGTCAGCAGGGCTGTGGGCCTTCTGGAGGTCCTAGGGGAGAGGCCATGTCCTTGCTTCTTCTAGATCTAGAGGCTGCCTGCGTTCCTCAGCTCATATCCCTCCTCCATCTTCAAAGCCAGCAATTACTTCGCGTCTGCGTCTGTCATTAAATCTTCTTTTCTAACTCTGACTCTCCTTCCTCCCTCTTCCCACCGAGATAATCCAGGATAACCTCCCTATCTGAAAAAAATACTTATTTTAATTACACCTGCAATTTCTCTTGCATGTAAGGCAACATGTTCACAGATTCCAGGGATAAGGATGTGGCCATATCTGGAGGACTGTTATTCTGCCAGACACTCCCTTTAACTTTTTCCTGATGTGCAAACCTGAGTTCATCATTCCTGGCTCTCAAATTGACACTGTCCTCCAATTTTCATACTGCCGTGATACCAGCCTCACTTGGTCATCCAGACCCCTAGCTGATGACTCACTCACAAACTCCAAGACCATTGAGCCAGAATGCATTTAAAGAGCATTTTGTGAACAACCTTCATGTTACAGATGAGGAAGAGGAAGCTGGCCGTAGAAGACATTTATTTAAGGTCACACTAGATCACATTAACTCAAGGATTAGGACTTATATTTCCTGATATTCAGGCCACAACTTACTGCTACATAATGTGAATTATACCTTATAAAGTTGTATATTTTCAGTTTTTGATATCTCCTCTTTCATTTCTCTTTCTTAATGACAGGAATACTGGTCTTAGAGATTAAAAAGGCACAAAATAGGTTTGAGTTCCAGGAACACTATTGGCCAGTTCTGTGACTTTGGACAAATCCAGATTGAATCTCAGTTCTATATAGGATAAGAATATTAATATCTGCCCTACCCTCCTCTGAGACTTGTTGTGAGAAGTTCTCTCATAGGCTTATTGGATGCTTTCTAAATCATAAAGAGATGTAAAAAATATAAGCAATGACTTTTATCCAAGTTGAGGCTTCCTACCTAATGTCCATGACTTTATTCTCTTGTTTTCCCACCCAGCCTGCTTACCATCACCAGGCTAACAGACATAAGATTCTATCATGCTATTGTGAAAACATGTGATAGCTCACTATTCACTACAGTACAAAATGCAGTCTGCACCCCTTAGTTTTCAGATCTTCCATAATCTTGTTCCCAACCTACACAGTCAAAATTAATCTTCACTGTTGAACAGAACACACCCTTATCAGGAAAATTTTCTCATTGTCCACACATATCTGGCTCATCCCTGCACTAGAGCTTCTGATCACGTTGTTTTTTCCATTCACAAAGTCTATTTACCTCCCCTTTGTCTATCATTCAATTCAAAAATTCAAATCAATAAACTTAATGAAGGCCTACAAGAAGAAGGTATCATGCTAGCAATGGCTCAAAATCACTCTCATCTTTCAACACCTGTTTCAAATCCCAACTTCTTCAGCAAAAAATGTCCTCAAGGGCTTCCCTGGTGGCGCAGTGGTTGAGAGTCCACCTGCCGATGCAGGGGACACGGGTTCGTGCCCCAGTCCGGGAAGATCCCACATGCCGCGGAGTGGCTGGGCCCGTGAGCCATGGCTGCTGAGCCTGTGCGTCCGGAGCCTTTGCTCCGCAACGGGAGAGGCCACAACAGTGAGAGGCCCGCGTACAAAAAAAAAAAAAAAAAAGTCCTTGATTATTCCAACACAGAATGATACCTCCTTCCTCTGAAATCCTGTAGCATTTAGAATTTCAATCACAAATTTTCATTTATTTATATGTACTCTTACATTGTCTAAGTTCGTGTAATTATTTTAAAAAGAGAGCCATAAGGAACCATCATTTCATCCAATCTCTCATTTTACATAAGAATAGTCTGAGACTCATTTATTCAAGCAATATGTATTGAGTACTTACTAAGTATTAAGCACTTTGCCCAAGGAATCTAGTAGAACAAAGCAAAATCTCTAGAACTCCCAGAGAAGGGGATGGACGTATGCCAAGTTGAGGACATAACAGACGCAGAGGCAGCACCATGAAGGAGCTCTGGTGCTCTTGAAACTGTTCAGTGTGCCTACAGCATCAGATGCAGGTAGAAGTGTGAAAGAAGAGGAAGATGGTAAGGGTAGACTGGGGTCATTTTTGAAGATACATAAAAGTCAGGTTTAAGACTTTAAAGTTGATTGTATAGGGCAGTGGAAAGTCATCAGAGGCTTTGATTCAGAGAAATGACAAAATTAAGTTTTTGTTTTAGACCAACAGCTTTGATGAAAGTGTAGAAGTTAGAGCAAAAGCTGACAACATGCAGGTATCCTAAGCTGATGAATTAATTGGCATCTCTATAAACCAGTATTTTTTGGCTTAGCCTTTATTAGTGCAGACAGGAAGAAGCTAATATTCTTTTTGATAAAAATAATATTCATAAACAGATTAAATTTTCCTAGCTGAAACAGAATCAATTGTCCTTTAAAAAATTGGCAAAATTAGGGCTTCCCTGGTGGCGCGGTGGTTGAGGGTCCACCTGCCGATGCAGGGGATGCGGGTTCGTGCCCCGGTCCGGGGGAGGATCCCACGTGGGCCCGTGGGCCATGGCCACTGGGCCTGCGCGTCCAGAGCCTGTGCTCTACGGCGGTGAGGGGCCCACGTACCGCCAAAAAAAAAAAAAAAAAAAAAATTGGCAAAAAATTTCCTTCTGTATATAGTTCTCTTGCATTTATCAGTTCTATTTTATGACTTTCTAAACTAAAGAACTTTTGGGAGAGCACATTAAAGGATTTACATTTTAGATACTAAAATAAGTCACTCCTTCCAAACAGTCAGCACTATGCAATGCATTCTTTGGTTTTAAAATTTCCGTGGAAAGCCAACTTTCAGTTAATTATAATCACACATAATCTTTGAGAAGAGACTTTAAAATATATATATATATGTGGCTGACTAGGATTTTTTTTTCCTACTCCAAATCACTGTCTACTTAGGCATATGTAGTGGACAGACCCTAAAAGATGACCTTCAAGGATTTGTCTCCTGGTGTTCACACTTTTGTGCAATTCCATCCCTTTGAATGTGGAAAGAACTGTGGCTTGCTTCTAATCCATGGAATGTGGTAGAGGTGACATGATGTCACTCTTCTGGATTACATTACATTATATATGACTTCATCTCAGCAGGCTGAAGCTGGAGACTCCCCTGGTGGGCTGGATGTGGCAAGGTGACTTCTAGGATGGGAGAGCAGCCTCATACTAACAGACAGCTAGAAGCTAGGGCCTTCAGTGATAAAACCACAAGGAAACAAATTCTGCCAGCAACCTGAGCTAGGCAGCAGATCCTTCCCCGTTTGAGCCTCCGGATGAGAATGCAGCCCAGCCAACACCTTGATCACAGCCACGTGAGAGCTGAGCAGAGGAGCCAGCCAAGCTCTGCCTGACCTCCTGCCCCAAGAAACTGTGGGAGAGTAACTGTGTGTTGTTTTTTTTTTTTTTTTTGCGGTACGCGGGCCTCTCACTGTTGTGGCCTCTCCCATTGCGGAGCACAGGCTCCGGACGCGCAGGCTCAGCGGCCATGGTTCACGGGTCCAGCCGCTCCGCGGCATGTGGGATCCTCCCGGACCGGGGCACGAACCCGTGTCCCCTGCATCGGCAGGCGGACTCTCAACCACTGCGCCACCAGGGAAGCCCTGTGTGTTGTTTTAAACTGCTCGGTTTGTCGTAATTTGTTATAGAACAATAGAAAACTAATATAGCAGGTAGAGAGAATCAATTCACACTTTGCTGGTTATTTAGAGTTGTATAAAAATTCAGTTAATTGGCACCATATTTCTAATTGGTTCAAATATGTTTGTGTCTCTAATAGACTGAATCTCCCCATCCACAACTGCCCTATTGGCTTGCCCCCATCATCCAGCTGCAGTTTCAACCCTGGGTGAAAACAGAGACAGAGAGAGAAGTAAAGGGGCTGGTGTCATGGTCTAGATGAATGTCTCCAGGCTGGGCCTCAGCAATGGAATCTGGAAGGAGAAGAGGAGACAGATGCAAGGAACAACTCAGACTCTTATTTCATATATATATATATATAAATATACATATATAAAAATATATATAATATATATTATATATATAATATATATGTTTATGTGTATATATACATATTATATACATATGTATATACCTTTTTTTTTTTTTTTGGCTGTACCCACAGCATGTGGAATATTAGTTCCCTGACCAGGAATTGAACCCATGCCTCCTGCTTTGGACGTATGGAGTCTTAACCACTGGACTGCCAGGCAAGTCCTTATTTTATATTTTGACAAAAGCATTACGCTGTGCATCCAGAGTATCGTACACTTGTAACTGATGCTCATAGTAATGGTCCCAAGGCAGGATTGGTAGGCGCCAAAGAAACACTAAGTAAAATACAAAAGCTTTAACTGTATTTTTAACATTCTAGTTCTTAAGAGGTGGGTTCATAGCTATTCATTTATTATTATGCTTTATAATTTACATATATATGTTGTAGGTTTTTTGTATATATCAGTGAATGTCAAAAAATATAAATAAACATTAAGATCAGCCTAATGTACTTCTTAATTGTTAACCTATTTCTCTTACCTACCGTAAAAGGATTGTGCCATTTGAAAGAGTAGAATGTCAGTTAAACACAAACTCTGCTAACCAGAATATCACACAACCTGAGGACGTAATTCATTGAGATGGTTTTTGTTTCCCATCTTTTGTAGCATAGGTATAATGAGAAAAAGGAAAGAGTACAGAGCAAAACAAAACAGGATGAGAAGACAGAAAAGGAAAAACCAACTGAGAAATTCCTTTTTATGTTGCTAAAAAAAGGAAAGGGGAAAATCTGGGATGAAGGAAGGCCGAGCTAAGTGGGAGGAGCTGACAGAAGAGAGAAAGCGCAGTATTATACATAACAGAGACAAAAATAATTTACACACTGCATGCAAATCAGGTGCTGTGAGCCCGAGCCAGGCACAGAGTGGGCTTTCAGGCCCACTCACAAGCTCTTTTAGACACGCAACTTCAGACGCAGCAGCCAGAGAGGAACAGACGCAGCAATTGTCAGCAGCATTTTCTGCTATGTATGGCATAGAGCAGCTTCTTTATTGCAACATATTCAACCAACGTTCATGGGGCAAAGTACTATGCTTGATGCAGTGCAGGATACAAGACTGAGTAAGACACAGCCCTATCCTCCAGGGACCTTCGGATTAGGGAGGAGGCGTGCTCACATACGTGAATCTAAAAGCCTTTAAGCACCCTCCATTCTGACCCAGTCCCCACCCTTCCCTGAAGTCTTACCATGACAACTCACACATTTACTCACCTGCTTGGTCCTTGGAGGTATTTGAGCTCATGTCCCTCTTATGTAAGTGAATACGTTTGATCCTTGAGTTTTTATTCTTCTTCTGTCACCTCCTTGCATCCTAATGGCTAACATGGTGAGATTCCTGACTAGATCAAAGTCCTTTTCAAACTAACGGTTGCCACCTCCAGTTTCTGTGCTTTCTCTTTGCTACCACTGTGTTCGCTTTTGTTCCCAGAACTATGCACTAGATTGAGGGTTTTAATGATTTTTCAAGAATAATCCCTAAATCCTTTTCTTGATCTCTGTGTTATAGAGGATTATTTTCTGCCTAGGCACATCACTGGACTGGCCTCCTTGCTCCCCAATTAATTATTAGTTTGTCTATATTAAATTACACTTGCCGTCTGCTGATAAAATCACAAAAGTCTCCAAGCCTTTTCCATTGTTCTCACTATTTATTGGTGGTTTATTCTGCCTTCCATCAGCTGAATCAGCTGCAAACTGGGGGATCTGGTTTCCAATTCCTTCTCCCAAGTCTTGTCTCTATAGTGGAATTTCTTTGTGAAGGTTTCCTATGGAGAATATATATATATGTGTGTGTATATATATATATATATATATATATATATATATATATATATATACATATATATACAGTTTGGAACAATTCACACAAATTTTCCTAAAACCTAGCTTACTGGAAAAAAAGAAAGTGAGAAATGTACTAGATGATTTCGAACAACTTCACAATGGGTCATAAAATAATGAGTTCTAAGAGAGACACATTAAAAAGAATGAATAATAGGGCTTCCCTGGTGGCGCAGTGGTTGAGAGTCTGCCTGCCGATGCAGGGGACACGGGTTCATGCCCCGGTCCGGGAAGATCCCACATGCTGCGGAGCGGCTGGCCCCGTGAGCCATGGCCACTGAGCCTGAGCGTCCGGAGCCTGTGCTCCGCAACAGGAGAGACCACAACAGTGAGAGGCCCGCGTACCGCAAAAAAAAAAAAAAAAAAGAATGAATAATAAGTAGTAGAAATAAAATCAGATCCCTCAAATATAATGCAGCAAAATCAACATGAAACAAAATAGTGTGAGTAATAAGTTTGAATCATAGAGCTCAAGTTTTGGTGTGGAAGAAATAAGGTTTTATTCTCCATTAAACAATTGAGTTTCTATTCCAAGCCCTAATCCTATTAGATTGGCAGCTTTTATGCCTGGATCATCCTGGAGTGGTCCTCCCAGGGATGTGATAAGGTTCTGAGATCACATGTAGAGTCAGTGTGTGTTAGTTTGCTCAGGCTGTCATAACAAAGTGCCACAGACTGTGTGGCTTAAACAACAAAAATTTATGTCTCACAGTTCTGGAGGCTAGAAGTCCAAGACTAAAGTGTCAAGAGGGTTGGCTTCTCCTGAGGACCTCTCTCCTGGGCTTGTAGATGGTTGTTTCCCTGCTATGTCTTCACAAGTCTTCCCTCTGTGCATGTCTATGTCCTAATCTCCTCTTCGTATAGGAACACCAGTAGGACTGGATTAAGGCTCACCACTATGACCTTGTTTTACTTTAATTACCTCTTTAATACATTCTCTCCAAATACAGTCGTACTCTGAGGTACTGGGGGTTAAGTTTACATATAAATGTGGGTGTGGGACACAACTTAGCCCATAACAGCCTAGAACGGGGTAACTCTTTCTGACCATCAGCCAGTCTTCCATGCAGAGGTAAGAGCCTTATCTCGGGCCAAGAAGGGCTGGGTACATTCAGGCCAACTGCTTTCAAGCCATGTTGGGGTATCAGGATGGGTCCCTAAGGCTACGATCCCTTCGTGCCCATGGTCCCATGTCCCAAGCACATCTTGCCTGCCCCCCCACCAGGGTAATGACAGAGAGGACTCTGCTATTCCAGCACTCCAGTCTTCGATTCTGTCATCCAAATGGGATTTTTTTCTTTTTGGTTTTGGGAATGCCCTCTCTACCTCAGACTCTATCATCCTTAATGAATTAGACTTTTTGAAACACAGCCTGGAGATTTGATAGACTCTTTCTACTTCCTGCCTGCCTCTGCCTTTCCCTAAGGTGACGAAGGATGTGCTTGAATTGAAAGATACAAAAAATGTAGAAAAAATTAGGATTTCAAACTACTATTTAGTTACATATAATTAATACACGTGTCCGTGAGCGTTTGTACTTTTTCTAATTCCAGTGTTCTAAGAGTTCCATTTAGTATTTTCTAACTGTATGATTTTTTTCAATCAAGAATGACAGGGTCTTATAGAAATGGAATATATTATTAATAAATATCATGACAACAAGTACTTGTTGAGGACCTATATTAAACTTTACACTGAGGACACATGAAATATTCCTGGACCTTGGGGTATAAAGCACAAAGATGCAACAAAACCCAACACAATCATTATTGCCTCTGAATGTTCCTCTTTTAAAACATACTTTTTTTCTGATTTAAAAAAAGGGATACACGTTCTTGGTTAAAAACCTGAAAACATAGAGTGAAAATCATCTGTAATCCTACCACTCAGAAGTGGGCCATTAAGTTTTAGATCCCTGTGATACATTTAGACAGTCTTTATAACTAGTTGTCGCTCATTTGTTTATTCATCAATTGTGTATTAGATGTTTACTATGCGTAAGGAAATCCTTGTGCTTCTAATAACTCCCTAAATGCAGAATTTCTTACAACAGAGTTGGCTAATGCCTTTCGGATCCCAGCTTAGGTTGTTCCAACAAGCCCCAGATGATGGTGATTAAACACATACTTGAGCCCATGACCCACCATGGGCAGGTAATGGCCGCAGGTCCAAAACAATGTTCCTTCCCCAAGAGGAGTCCAGGGATCCCTTGGGGCTTGAAAGCACTCCTGTGAAGCACCGTATCCTGCATCCTATCATAAAAAATCATGTGCCATGGGCAGTAAGAGCAAGGACTCTGAAGCAAGGCTGTCTGGATTTGAATACTGACGCTACACCCATTTTACCTGTGTGACCTCGGACAAGTTACTTAGCCTCTCTCAGCCACAGTATCTTCAACTATACAATGGGGAAGACAACAACTACCTTGATGTAGGATGTTGTAAGAATTAAATGAGTTGCTACATATAAACTCTTAGAACAATGCACGTAAGCACATAGTAAGTACTCGCTATCGTTTCACTTTAATCATGAAGCCCCTGTGCTCCAGATGTCCTAGGACACACACGTGAACACATACTTTCTGTCTTCTGATCCTCACCCCAAATGATTTTATTATCAAAGGTATGGGTCAATTAGTTGATGAAAAGGAGGCAGACAACTCAGTAAACAGTTGATTGCAGACTCTAGCCTGCAAACTTTAAAATAATAACCTGTGGTGATTGCTCATTGTTATGCGTAGATTGATTTAACACCAACTACCAGGGGGGATAGTGGTGGGGGTGGGGGTGGTAGGATGAACTGGGAGATTGGGATTGACATGTATACACTAATATATATAAAATGGATGACTAATAAGAACCTGCTGTATAAAAAAAATAAAATAACATTCAAAAATTCAATAAATAAATAAATAAAACCAACTACCTCCAGAGAAGATTTTCTCAAAGGAGAGAAGACTTGATCTCCCTTCCTCCTTTTTTCCTCTCCCACCTCCACAATCAAAATACTTTATCTTGGGAATAAAGAAAAGCAGATCCCCAAGGATGGCTAACTGGAGGATTACAAGTTCACTTGGGAAAGGGTGTAGCAGCTGGTGCCTGAGACATCCAAGATCTTTCATCCCTATTTGTTTTACCAGATTTATCCAAGTGGTGGGAAATATGTCCACTGTGAGTCTCAAGTTTCACATCTTATAGTTTGTGTCAGTAGAGAAACTCTAATTGACCTCTTTTGTTTTGAGGCCAAAAATCCTAGAAAACAGACTCATTGGCTCTACTTCCAGGTGCCCTCTCCTGGGCCAATCAATCATGGTTGGGGCAGAAGGGCAGGGTAAGTCAGGGAAGAACATTACAGGGTAAACCACAGAAAGGTTGGGTTCCCAAGAGAAGGGAAAATCCCATAAAAGTCCAGAACAAACAGATTTATCATTTATACCCATGGCTGGTTTCCCAACTGATGAGAGCATCCATCTTTAGTGTTCACTATTATAGAAAGAAATAATAAAATATATTTTTAACTTACTTAAATGTGCTTAAAATTGCAACCCAACTGACTTTTCAAATGTTTAATCCAACCTCCTAAGGTTCTGATTTATGAAGTGAAAGCTAGCATTTCGCAAAGGAGAAGAGAGCTAATACAGCTGCTCTTTTTCGAGAGATATAGAAATAAGAACCCAGCTTTCATGGCATGTGCATTTGAAAATGTCTGATTCAGGATGAAGAGCCTGTGAATGTGATTTGTGGCTTAAAACCAAAAAGAGCTAGCTCCTAGCCCTAGCTCCTTACCCAGTGGGCTTCTCTTGTTGCGGAGCATGGGCTGTAGGCGCACGGACTCAGTAGTTGTGGCTCGCGGGATCTAGAGTGCAGGCTCAATAGTTGTGGCGCACAGGCTTAGTTGCTCTGCATGTGGGATCTTTCCGGACCAGGGCTCGAACCTGTGTCCCCTGCATTGGCAGGCAGATTCTTAACCACTGCGCCACCAGGGAAGCCCCACACGGGTAAACTTTCAACTTTTAAAACATAAAATATGAAGTTAATGAATTACACTTTAGCCACCTCAATTTATTTAAGGAAATTATCAGAATCGCCTCTATTACCCAATGGAAAAAGGAAGACATGGCATGGTGAAGGAACAGAACATAGCAGTGAGTAAAAAGGGAAAGTGTAACTATTTATGTGTCTATTCAATAGCTCAGAAATTTTGCTGTTGCTTTTTTTAAAAATGAAGCTCAGGAGTGAGTTGAGATATAAAGAATTACAGGATCCCTTAGGATATGGTAAAAAAAAAATTTTTTTTAAGGTATGAAACACTGGTATGGGTTAAGCCAGAAAGATTCCTTGTAGTCTAGAATTTTCATATTTTAGTGTCTGATGATTTCAAGGTACTTCAACGTTTTAAGATAGTTATATGAAAATAAAAAATCATCCTCATTGTTATCAGTGCTCTTACTTAAAATTTTAAAAATATAAATACAAACCATGTGGAATTTAATAGTCCTTGGATCAATTAATACTTTTTAAGGGTTTGTAATTATAAAAGGATTTTTGAGGAAAATGTTCTATTAAAACATTAAATTTAAAAAATATATTTATTAAAGTGTCTTATTAAAACATTTTGTTCTTTTCCAACAGGCAACAGTTAGAGATGAAGTATTTAATTCCCTATGTTAAATAATTGCTTTACCAGGTTCTATCATTCTTTTCAGTCCATGTTTTAAAATCTCAAAACAATAATACATAATAGAAATATCACTTTTTCCATTACAGTAATGTAAATTATTAGTTGCCACTACCTCCGCAGTAACTCAGGTGCTACTGAGACGTGTCACATGATGTAAGGATTTGCTTTGAGCACCACTCCAAAGATAGAATGATCTGGGATCCACATTTGTTTAGCCTCCATCTGTGCCCTCAACCCTTCTGGGCCACGGTTTCATTATGTAAAAATAATCTTGTACCCTACTTATATCTTTTTTTTTTTTTTTTTTGCGGTCGCAGGTCTCTCACTGTTGTGGCCTCTCCTGTTGCGGAGCACAGGCTCCGGACGCTCAGGCTCATCGGCCATGGCTCACGGGCCCAGCCACTCCGCGGCATGTGGGATCTTCCCAGATCAGGGCACAAACCCGTGTCCCCTGCATCGGCAGGCGGACTCTCAACCACTGCGCCACCAGGGAAGCCCACCCCTACTGATATCTTAAAGTTATTAGGAAGATGAGATGGGACCAAGGACTGACTGTGTCCCCCACCCCAACCCAGGGGGTCTGATCTACGGTGGGTATTCAGTGGGTGTTCAACGAATACTTGAAGGGTGCCTTGAAGAAGGAAATCCATCTGAGTCTAAAAATAAAATCAAGCATCTGTAAACCTCAGGTCCTCAGCGTTCCTACCCACCATTACACTTTTACTACCATCTGGAAATTGTTTGTGTTTGTGCGCTTCGCATTAACGACTAGGATTCACAGAAGGAGAGGAAAGAGGAAAAGCACACGATCCAAGAACATACATGTAAAAATCAACTTAATTGAAAGGTTTTAAAAAGGGTTAAATATGAACTTTTATTCACCAGCTTTTAAATTTCAAAACAGAAATAAAATTATTCAGTAAAAGCTAATATTAAGTGTAATATTAAGACCACTTAGAAAGACAAGGAAAGAAAGGGAAAGACAGAGAAGAGGGAAGACTCAAAGCCGACATAGCACTCCCCGGACCCCGGGGCAAAGATCTGCCTCATTGTCTGACTGCCTTTGAAATGCCTGCCTTTAAGTGTGTAGGATATGAATGCACTGCTTGAAATTGTTACCAAGGGTTGGGGCAGAGGGGTTAAATTCCTCTTTTTAAATTTGAAAGGACTGGCAGTCTTGAAATCACTTCTAATCTTCAGAGGAGGGGGAAGGGAGAAAAACCTCACACTTTGGTACTTTGGTAGGGACGTGGGCGCCGACACTTTTCATTCTACTAAAAAAATAACGTAATGGAGAATGAAGACATTCATCTTTGTGACTATCAAGCATAATACTTTCCAAGACTCAATGACCATTGCTTTATCACAACTATAGTTCAGGCAAAAATGGCTCCCCTGGCCCAAAGAAATTAAGACAAAGTTAGATATCCTTACGTCTCTTTTTGTCCATCTTCACCCTCTAGAGTTGTTATAAAATGGGTCTCTCTTATCACTCTTCTGAAAAACATGCTGCCAATACTTTGAGGACGATGCTCTTCCTCCTCCCCCTCCCTCTTTGTCCCCTTCTCCTCTGCCACTACTGCCAGCATCTTCACGATGCAGCCCCAGCTTACCTTTCCAGTATGTCCTCCACATCACCAAAGTGCCACACTAGACTCTTCTCCATTCTCCAAACATGCTCCTTCCATATCTCTGTGCCTTTAGCAATTCCATTACTCTTTTTACCTAGAAAACATCTACTCCTTGTACAAAGGCTGGGATAACTTTGATATCGAACAACTATTTTCAACCCCAGTTGCACTAGAATCACCTGAGGAGCTTTTAAAATATACTACTGTCCAAGTCCCACCCCACAGAGAGCCTGATTTAACTGGTGTTTTGAAATGTGCAGCCAGGGATGAGAACGACTCATCTATACCTTTTGTGACCCTTCTCTTCTCTATGTGGGATGAATCATTCCTTCACGTGACTTTCCAGAGATTTCTCTGCATACCTCCGTCATACCACATGGCACAGCATCGTGCAGTTCTGGTTCATTATCTAGCTACTCATGTGTTAGACCTCAACTCTCCTGGGACTGGGGTCTTATTTTTCATCCTTTTTTGTATCCCATGTCAGAATCACCTGGAGTGCCTTTTCCAATACACACCCAACCCCTAGAAAGTCTATCTGGAATCTTGAAGATATGCATGAAAGCAGGGGAGTAGAGCATGAGGTTTTCTTTTTTTTTTTTCTTGCGGTACACGGGCCTCTCACCGTTGTGGCTTCTCCCGTTGCAGAGCACAGGCTCCGGACACGCAGGCTCAGCGGCCATGGCTCATGGGCCCAGCCGCTCCGCGGCATGTGGGATCCTCCCGGACCGGGGCACGAACCCGCGTCCCCTGCATCGGCAGGCAGACTCCCAACCACTGCACCACCAGGGAAGCCCAAGCGTGAGGTTTTTGTCATTCAAGTGGGTTCATAGGTGACTCTGATTGTCCATCTCCAATACGGCTTCCTCCACCCAGGTACCTCTCTAAAAACCAGTGCAACTCCTGTCTGTCTTCCTGGGAGCGCATTCTGTCACCTCTCTCTCCACGACATCTCCCAATTACACACCTGTTTCCTCCTGTTGCATGGCTTCATGTGCTGTCAGAATCATCTCCCTCAAGCGTTTTGCTCCTGTCACAACCCTTCTTAGAAACTTACGCAGGTTTCTAATGGTTTCTTGAGTCAAATTTAAACTAATTATGCACTCTGAGGTTTTTCCACTACAGTAAGTTCCCTATATATGAACGAGTTCTATTCCAAGAGTGTGTGTGTAAGTCCAATTTGTTCGTAAGTCCAACAAAGTTAGCCAGGTACCCAACTAACACAGTCGGTTATATAATACTGTATTGTAATAGGTTTATAATACTTTTCACACAAATAATACGTACAAAACAAACACAAAGACAACATTTTTAATCTTACAGTTCAGTACTTTGAAAAATATAGTCGTCCAGTACAACAGCTGGCATACGGGGCTGGCATGGAGTGAACAGTTAAGAAGAGTTACTGACTGGAAGAGGGAGAGGAGGTGGGAGATGGTAGAGCTGAAGGATGGTCAGCAATAGGAGACGATGGGCAGGCTGCAATTTCACTCACACCTGACGCTGATGGAACACACGTTGGCATCTTTGAAAGTTCGCATCTTGAAGGTCTGTATGTAGGGGACTTACTGTAATTTACCCAAGTGCCCTCTCTTGGCACCAAGAGAGGTTTCATTGTATCTTCAGATTGGCAAAGCACTAGCTTCTCTCCTGCCTCTAGAGATCCCATGTTCTCTTCTTCCACATGAAAAAAGTCTGTGTTCTCTTCTCTTGAACCAAAATATACCAGTTTCCTTATGCAAAAAAACAAACAAAATTTGTTTAAAAATCACGTCTTACACCTCTATAAAGCCTCTCCCCATCACTCCTGACATTGTTTCTCTCTCTCTTTTTTTTTCTTTTTTTGCAGTACGCAGGCCTCTCACTGTTGTGGCCTCTCCCGTTGCGGAGCACAGGCTCCGGACGCGCAGGCTCAGCGGCCATGGCTCATGGGCCCAGCCGCTCCGCGGCATGTGGGATCCTCCCGGACCGGGGCACGAACCAGTGTCCCCTGAATCGGCAGGCGGACTCTCAACCACTGCGCCACCAGGGAAGCCCTTCTTTTAAATCACTGAGTATGTGTCTTTGTTATTCTTCTTGGTATATTTTGCTTTTTATTTTGGTATATTTCTTTTTTTGTTTGGTAGGGCAAAAAAAGCCGGGGGTGGGGGGGGGCATTTGAAACCAGAAGACTTTATTAGCTATTTTGCTCAGACTTTTCACTTTGAAGAGCGTGGTTGTTCCCACCTGTGACATAGAGGCAATCACGATCAGGTTCACCTGCTTACCTGAATTCAGTGTTGTAGGACTGCAGAAGATAAAGTGCATGGAGTGTGCTTTTTTTTTTTTTTTTTTCTTCGGTACGCGGGCCTCTCACCGTTGTGGCCTCTCCCGTTGCGGAGCACAGGCTCCGGACGCGCAGGCTCAGCGGCCATGGCTCACGGGCCCAGCCGCTCCGCGGCATGTGGGATCTTCCCGGACTGGGGCACGAACCCATGTCCCCTGCATCGGCAGACGGACTGTCAACCACTGCGCCACCAAGGAAGCCCTGGAGTGTGCTTTGTGAGTTCTAAACTGCTTTACAAAGAAAAGACAGTTATTATTACTGTGATTATTTTCTGCCACCCAACTTCACTCCAGTAGTTATACACACAGCTCTCCACCAATGAAATCCTCCCTTGGAAGCATTTTAAGCTGTTTGGCAAGGAAGAGGATGCAACATTTTTATGCTTTATCTTCATTTCATTACTATGCTAATGGTATTTATTTAGTTGCATGTTTCCAACAAGCTTTTGCAAGTTCTGAATGTGTCCCTCCAAAGGTGTCTAAAAGCCAGCCGCTGAAGCCACGTGAACTCACAGCAAGGCACCGCATGGAGACCAGGGTCCCCCAGAAAGGCAAGTGCATTGTGAGAAAAAGAATCCAGAATATGTGCTCCATTCTCCCTGGGCTTTCTCTCAGTGATCGTTCTGCTTCTGAAGTGACTTGGGAGCCCCAGAACAAAAACACCACATGTAGTGGCCAGCCTCCCACCCCCATCATTCCTTCAGCTCCGCCTAAGCAAGTCACAGGAACATTTGAAACTGCCAAAGCAGCTTCTTTCCAGGGTGATCACAGCACTGAGATGTTCCCTCATTAATGCTCACAGCTCTCCTGTGGAGGAGGTGGGTGGCAAGCAATTTCAAATCCTTTTCTTCTTTACATACCAAAGAGTCTTTGCTTTCAATAACTGACACAAATGAATGAACCGTTTTGGTTATAAGATTATGATTTGCCCATCACCCCTCATTAATGCTATTAAAACAACCTTTGTCTTTCTTAAAATCTGTGCAGCCAAGTGTGTGGCAGAGTATAAAGAGAACATGAAGACTGCCCTGGATGTCTGTATGTGACCGAGCATTAGATAAGATGTCCTTTGTCTGGCTTGGGAAAACTCCCACAGGACAAATAGGATTAAAGGTGACGCTTTTCTTTCTCCGGGAACCTCCTAAGCCTCACCTCTTTTCACAACCTCTTAACCCCAGACACAGCCCCCTAGCTCTCTGCCCTGTCCATCACACTGGACACCCAGAAATGCCTCTGTCTGCCTCACCCTCCTGCCCCACCCAGGCAAGGATTCATTGTTTCCATGATGTAAGAGAGGGCAAACAAGCCAGAAGTCAAAATACCAAACTGGGGGCACCCCTGGGTTCCCCACTTCCACATCCATGCTGGAGGCTCAGAGCTTTCACGCTGGTCCTGCTGGAGTTTCCTCCGAGACCACTCATCTGGGCCACACTCAGAGCAGGTGCAACACCACGTGTTCTGGGCTCCGTCGCAACTTCCACTCTGCTAAATACCTGGATCTACTAATGGAAGGTTTAAAGGTCACCACACGGGAGAATAGAAGGGGAGACGGAGCTAGTATTGAGCAGGGATTTACTATATGCAAAGACTGTGTCAGGTTCTGTGCTATCATTTCATGGTCGCAACAGACTCTACAGGTGGTATTGACATCTTTGTTTTGTGTTTTGCTCAAAATCCCAGTGGCTTAACACAACAAAGCTTTAGTTCTCATTTTTGAAACCTATGCATCATCCCTCTGCTGCACATGGGTCACTCAGGCGTCCAGGTGACGGAGGCACTGCCATTTGGTGGCTGCACTGTCTGAACCCCACGGCCATGTCAGTCACCGCAGCAGCAGAGGAAAACCTGGGCGGATCACACGTGGGCTTTTCATTGCTTTAGTAGAATCACTTGTGGTCATATCCCATTGGCTAAATACGCGCGTGGTCCCACCTAACCCACGGCAAGGAGGCGGGAAGATGCGTGAAAGCAGACGGAACGTCCTGTGAGTAGCTGTGGTCACGCCAGGGTAGCACAAGTGCAAATGCCAATAGCTATACTTGTGTATCTTTTAAAGGCACGACGCCACTGCATGACTGATCCATACCCGATTCATCTGGGCCTCTATTGAAATCATTTTCCATCAATTAACGTTCTTTGAACACTTATAATGTGCGGGGCCTTGTGGGTGGGGGACCAAGAGGGTGTTTACAGATTCAGAGGGAAAGTCAGACATATTGACAAATAAATGTATTTTTAATAAAAGGCAGCTTTCGATGAATGGAACAAGAAAACTACCAAGTGCTCTGGAGCTGCAGGGGAAGCAATCATTCCCTGCCAAGGTGCTAGGAAAGGACTTAGAGAGGATTTAGCTATTTCAATTGGGCTTTAAAGATTGATTAGCATTTCCCAACAGGTAAAGAAGGGGAGGGGCAAAGACCCTCAGGCAGCAAAGCTCAGAAGGTGTTTGGGGCACAGTAAGCCCTCTGCTGTGTGACTTAGGAGAGGGTGCAAGAGAAGGAGGTGGAAGAGAAAATATTTTGGATTCAGATAGGAGGGTCGTGAGTGCCGTGCATGGGAGCATGGGTATTCTGGGGAAATGGGGAGCCATCCACAGAGGGCCTCTGAGCACAGGGGTGCCATGGTGAGATCTATCTGGATTCTCCTAAAGACAGCTGACATCAGGGTATTAACTAATGAGTTTTTCCTCTTCCTCCCCTTTGGGAACTCCTAGTCTTTATGAACATATTTATTTTCCTTCTACCCTGGGGTTTGTAATCAACATGAATTTAATCTGCCTAAACACACATACCACAAAAGCAAAGTTTCTTTTTTATCCAAAGAAGACTGTAATCAGGCATTCACACTCCTTCAGCCCTTTGGGTGTTTCTTTTAATCCTCTTTGAAATAAGCATTCTTGTAAAATAGTGCAACCTCAGAATGAAGATGAAGGGACAGAGCCTCACACTGTAGTTTTGTTCTCTCATGTTGAATTCAGCTGTGCTGAAGTTGGATGGCTGTTAGGTCTAAAGTCCAGCTTACTATCTACTTACTGTGTGCTTTTGCCAACTTACTTAGCCTCTCTGTGCTTTTGGTTTTTTGATTTAGTAGGAAACAGTTATTTGTTCCTTCCTGGAGCCAGTAGGGACCTTCCACGTACCTTCCACGGGCCAGGAAATGTATCAATCACAGATGACCTTAGTAAAAGCATTTTATCCTCTTCTGAAGAAAGGAGGCCAGGAAGGAAATGAATGGATATTAACTGCATACCTACATCTGCTTGTGGTTGCACGTGTGCTATGTCAGTTACTTCCAACATGATTCCCAAGAGGGAGGTATTTATCCTGTTCTGCAAGGAAGATGCCTGTAAGGTCGGGTCTTAACAAAGGGCACCGCGAAACAAAGGAAAGCTTCAAGTGAGCTTTATTAGGGAGCGCTCCCGGGCGAGGTTCACTGGTCCGAGAGAAAGGGGCCAGAGAAGTTGCGCCCAGTACTGAATGAGGGGGATTTTTATTGGGGTAAAAGCAGAAGGCGGCTTGCAAGGGGAGGGGGTGGTTTGCTATACAGGGTAATTCCTTATTTGGTGAGGATACAGCAGGGCCAGGTGTTGGTTGGTCTGTTGTGGGGCGTAAGCCCATTTCCCCTTCCCGTCAGCCCCATTGTTTTCTGGGCAGGAAGTTAGAGTCTCTTGTTGATTCCCAGAACAGGTGAGGTCGTTATGTCGCAATGCCTCTCCTACCTCATGCTGGTCGATGTTTTCTCTTACCCCCGGGCCTCCTTTCACCCGGGCCAACGGACCTTACGGTGCCAAGGGACACCCATGGTAACTTATACAATGACATCTGGCTGATGAGTGGAGACCCAGGTTGGGAGCCCTGTGAACTGCTGGATCCCAAGGTCCACACCAGCTTTACCCACCAAGGCTCGAGGCACTCGGAGACACTTGTGTTTCTCCCACAGCGTTTTTCTTCTCAAAGCTGCCACAGGCCTCTTGGCATCCATGTTAGGCCTCTTGGCTCTCCTGACCTGCTTTTCTGGATCATATTCACCTGTGATGAATCAATCCACAATTTTGAGCTCCATGCTGCCTCTCTAGCCCTCAGGTGCCCCTCACCCACCCAGCCAGACTTGTTGTTTCCATGGGCTTCCTTGTCTCTGGAGGATTCCTCTGAATCACCATTTGGTCACTCCCTCTTAATTGCTCACAATTACCCAAGTTCCTAGTCCTACAATAAGCAAGGGAAAGGGTAACATTTTCTAAGACATATGTGTTTAGCGTTGCTGGCAGATTTGTAAACTTATTACTGTCTCTGCATATCGTATAATTAAGATTGAATTATCCAAGACTTTAAAATAGTGGCTGCTGCTATAGTGCTACTGAAAATGTTAAGGAAAAGATTTTTGCCTTTTTTTTGTTTTTAACACGTGCAGCTCACCTCTCCCCTGTCTTCTCTGAAATCCCCATTCTCATTAGGGCCACAGGACTGAGTTTAGCTGGCCTGATGGAGAGGGTTCACTAAGCTGATATGCTTTGCTTTTGGAAATCCTGCCACATCAGAAGCATAGGGGCACATTCTAAGATATCTGCTGTGGCTTCTAGAAGGGACCTGCAGTGGCAGGCAGGTGAACTGACAGCAGGCTGGGAGGGGAATTCACGCGAAGGCAGAGGCTCAGACACTGGGCCCAATCTCGCTGAGACTAGACCAAAAACGGTTCAGGGCTGATACTCCAGAAGGAGAATGGTGCACAGCTCTGTAGTTTACTGATACTCGGTGCCCTGGATAAACAGATAAACACAAGAGTACATGCACTGTGGGAGCCCGGAGAGAAAGATGGGACAGAAAAGGACCAATCTGGGCACATGGATGAAGTGCCCACTCCAAGACACTCTTCTGGGCCCGTTCTCGTCTTGGAGAGAAAGCAGTGAGTGGTGGCGTGAAGCGAGATCTTACTTCCCTGCCCAGGAACTGAACCCAGGTAGCTTGGATGAAGACCAGGAATCCCGGCCACCACACCCCCTGGCTCTTGCCCCCCGGTGAAAAATGCATTTCTCACGGAGGCAAAAACTGTAAAAACAGGTACCAAATTTATTGTTAGAGACATAGCACGACAACAAGCGGGAGAGCACATAGAGTAACAGTTTGTTTAGTTAAGACAGAAGCGAGGCAGAGATGCACACCCGGAGAGAAAGGGTGTGGGCATCCTCTCTAATGAGGAGAAGCTCAGTAAAGAGACGGTTAAGTCATTTATATAGGGCAGTTCTTCCGGGTCTTTGTTTACCTTTGGCCAGTTACCTGGTTTCTTTTTCCACACCTGACCTGCCCTAAGACCCTCTCCAACATGCGTGTGCAACTTTTTTTCCAAGATGGATTTTAGCCCAGAGGCCTATGGGACGGCCTTAGCATCACATATTATGGGGTGGTGCCCCCTCCTTTTTGACCCCCAAGGAGCCTTTCTGCACATGTGCAATGTTTCCCTTGCCCCAAGGATGGGAAATGTATGACCTCTTGATCTTTTAACAGGGTTTAGCCCCTCTCTGTCCCTGCCATAAAAGTGTCCAGTGTCCAGTTATCTACCCTATTCCTGTTGTTGTTTTCTTATATCGAAGTGCGGGTCTTGAAATATAGACAGGAGTCCGGTCATACATATGCAGTCCAGAGCCCGTTTGTCTCTTGCCTCAGAAAATGTAAACAGGGGGCTGGTAATGAATGTCTGGGTTGGAGGCCATCTTCTTCTCACCCCAGGAAGTGTGAACAGGAGGCCAGTTGTAAATGTCTAGCTCGGAGCCCATCTATCTCCTGCCTCAGTCCCTGTACTTGGAGAGCTGGAAGTCTAGTGGGAGAGGCAGACAGAAAGGCAAAGAAGACACGCCAGTGTGATACGTGACGGATGCCTGAAAGCAGAGGGTGCTGGGCTGCGTGGGGGCAGAGGGACGGGAGGAAGGGTTGCAGGGAGAGCTAAAAGGAGTCTTGAAGACTGCTAGGAGGCGGCCAGAGAGTGAGGAAGGGCATCCCAGGGAGCAGAGGCAGCAGAGAGCAGATCGGCAAGTGGTTCTGCTGGGGAAGATAGAGGATCTCTAAATGGGATGCTTGGGTGGCAACAGCAGGTCACCTGGAGCTTGTTAGAAATGCCAGTTCTCAGGCCCCAACCCAGACCTGGTGGATCAGAAACCCCGGAGATGGGGCCCCACTCTCGTGTTTCAGCAAGCCCTCCAGGTGATGCTGGTGCCCGCAGGTCTAAAGGAGGCCCCTGCAGTGAACCAGGTGAACAAGGATCCAGTTAAACAAAAGACCAAGTCAGTGGTGGTAAGAATGTAGAAAAGGCCACAGATTGAGAAGGCATTTGGGTGGAATCCCTTTGTATCTCTTTTGTAACATTTTCCCACTTTCTTTATCGTCTCATCCTCCCCCTCTGGGTTTTGTGTCCTTGGCCTCTTGGGGGCAGAGACCTCATTTCCCCTCAGGCTCTCATAGCCCCCTACGTGGTCCCTGAACCCAAGTGGAGCTCAGGTGAGAGATGGCTGAGCAATTTCACACTGTCTCCTGTCATGACCGTTCCTGGGGTCCAGGGGTGGGACCGAATCTGTGAGCATCCTCCCAGAGAAGGGAACCTCCCAGGAGACACGTTCCCAGGAACCCAGACCTCCTGGAACACCTAGCAAGAGAGCCAGAGGAGAGGAGATCAAGGGAGAAATGGGCAAGGGAAGGTGGGGCTGAAGAAGGAAGAAGAGAGAGGAAATGGAAGGGGGACAGGAGTTCCGAGAAGGTGGACAGGTTTGAACAGGAACTCCCCTCTCTCCTCAATCCCAGTTCTCCCAGCTCTGGTGGGAGTTGTTCCCGCTGCTCCTGGTGTTACCATCCTGGAGGATTGGAGGGGCCCCTCCTCATGCCTCTGCACCCACGGATGCCCCCTACAGGCCCACAAGTCGCCACAGGCACTGGCCCAGTGCAACGAAGCCTCCTTCCTACCCGCATCCTCTGCCATTATGATTGTACACAGCCTCCACGGTCTATAAGCTGTCTGGACAACGTTTAGGAAGAAATAATGTCATTGCGGTGAAGAACATGGGCCCGGAGTCGAGTTCGTATTCTTGTTCTGTCACCTGCTGACACCTGGAACAGTGCAGGGCGTACGGTGGTGCAGAACTGAATGAGTGAGTCAATGAATGGCTGAGTACTAGCTGTGAAACCTGGAGCAAGTGAATGATTCTGAGCCTCAGTTTCCTCACCTGTGAAAAGGGGATAATAATAGTACCTATTACATAGGGTTGTTGGGAGAGTGATCCACTATGTCTAGTGCTTATCCAAGGCCAGTTGTTCTTGGGCAGTGGAAACAGGCTGGCTGCCTTGTGGGTGGAGTACCAGAGCATTTCCACACCCACCAAAGCCTTGCTTCTGAGCGGGGTGCCGGAACCACCTTTCTCAAAACTGTCTGGGATAAGGACTGAGTATAAGATGCCAGAAAGGGAGATTTTGTGGCCTTACTCCAAACCTACTGAAGTACTCCTGAAGAGTGAAGGCTTAAACCCTGCATTTCTATGAGCTCCCCAAGTGATTGCCAACTCACGCTAATGTTTAAGAGCTCTGTATTTAGGTTTCGGTTTATAAATTAAAATACAGAGTCAACACATGAATATAACCGTTCATAGGTGAGGACATCAGGCCCCAGGGTGGACCTCTCTAGAGTCGAATTTATATATGATGAAAGACCAGATGTTCTGTAATGGAGTAACAAACGCGGGCTCCTAACACCTGGCACCAGAATTCCTCTTTGGAGAGGAAACTCTCTTTGATAAGCTTGTTGACACTGGATGCTGATATCCAGGGGGCATCATAAACAAGAAAAGGAAATTCCCTGGCGGTCCAGTGGTTAGGACTCCATGCCTTCACTGCCAGGGTGAGGGCTCGATCCCTGATCGGGCAACTAAGATCCTGCAAGCTGCGTGGCACAGCCAAAAAAACAAAACAAAAGAACAAAAACAAACCCAGAAAACAGAACAAACAAACGAAAAATAATTGCTGAACTGTTCTGCATTTAAATCGTATAAGGGAGAAAGAAAAATGAGAAGGAATGAAGGATGGGGCTACAGAGAAATAGAGAGGGAGGTTGGAGCCATGGTTTAGAAATAACTTAGGGACTTTTGGGGAACTGGACTACATAAACTTGAACTTCGAGTGGTTTTCATTGTTGTAACTTAAAACCCCTGTCTTCCCAAGCCCACTGCAAGGGCTCCTACACCTACAAAGCTAAGCATAGGTATATCTGTGTCCTTTCCCCAGCAAAGTGCTGTGTAAGAAAACAGTACAACCTTCCGGCAGGGTTTAGTCATTGGCCGCCTTTTCTTCCTCCTACTCTCAGCCGTCTTGCGACTCAGTGAATTGCCAAATCTTGTCCTTATAGTTCAGTGATGTCGGTCAAATCCACGCCTTCTTCTCCATTCCCGTTGCTGTTGCTCTGTTTCAGAAATTTGCCACTGATGCTTTCCTAAGTCATCTCTCTGTCTGAATTTTCTCCCGTCACAGGCTCAAACCGCCCTCCTACTGCTGCCAAAGTTAACTTTCAAATGAAGATTTAATATTGAGAAGCAGCATATCACAGAAATAAAAATAGAGTCTATATAGACTCAAGGGCCAGACTTGTTGAGATCAGATTCTAAGACGTCCTATGAGCTGTGTCTTTGGTTTGGGTAAGTCACTTAACATCTCTTTGCCTTAGATTCCCCATCTGGTAAAATGGGATGATAACAGAACCTTCTCCCCCCTTGCCTTATTGCATGGTCTACAACAGCCGGGATGTGGAGTGGAAGTGATGGTTGTGGATAATCTCGCGTTGTTCCTCATTTGTCGTGGGGGTGGAGGGGGAGTTTCAAAAAAAAAAAGCTGGAGGGCTTACACTGCCGGTATTAAGACCTGTTGAAATCTGTAGTAATTAAGTCACATATGGTATTGGTGCAAGAATAGACAAGTAGACCACTGGGACAGAATAGAGAGACCAGAGATAGGCTTGTACATATATGGTCCCCTGAAATACAATAAAGGTGACACTGAAGTGGAGTGATCTTTTCTTTTTTTCTTTTTTTGTTCTGCGGTACACGGGCCTCTCACTGCTGTGGCCCCTCCCGCTGCGGAGCACAGGCTCCAGACGCGCAGGCTCAGCGGCCATGGCTCACGGGCCCAGCCGCTCCGCGGCATGTGGGATCTTCCCAGACCAGGGCACGAACCCGCGTCCCCTGCATCGGCAGGCAGACTCTCAACCACTGCGCCACCAGGGAAGCCCAGATCTTTTCTTTTTTAAAAAAAAAATTAATTTATTTATTTTAATTGTAGTCTAGTTGATTTACAATGTCATGTTACTTTCAGATGCACAGCATAGTGATGCAGTTATACATACATATATATGTACGTATATATGTATATGTGTGTGTATATATATATATATATATATATTCTTTTTCAGATTCTTTTCCCTTATAGCTTATTACAAAACATTGAGTATAGTTCCCTGTGCTATATAGTAGGACCTTGTTGGTTATCTATTTTATATATAGTAGTGTGTATATGTTAATCCCGTCCTCCCAATTTATCCCTCCCCTCCCCCTTCCCCTTTGGTAACCATAAGTTTGTTTTCTGTCTGTGGATCTATTTCTGTTTTGTAAATAAGTTCATTTGTATCGTTTTTGTTTGTTTTTTTAGATTCCACATATAAGCAATATCATATAATATTTGTCTTTCTCTGTCTGGCTTACTTCACTTAGTATGATAATCTCTAGGTCCATCCATGTTGCTGCAAATGGCATTATTTCATTCGTTTTTATGACTAATATTCCATTTTATATATATAATGGAATATTATATATAATATTATATAATATATAATATATATAATATAATACATATTATATAACATATAATATACAAAATATATAATATACCATATATTATATATGACATAAATTATATATAATATATTTAATATATTATATAATATATTTAATATATTATATATTATATATAATATATCACACATATATAACATGACATATCATATATAACGTGCGATATATGATATATATCATATATTATATATAATATGTCATATAATATATGATATATTACATATTATATATTTTGTATATTATATGTTATATAATATGTATCATATATAATAATATATATTATATATATATACTAATATTCCATTATATATATATATATAATGGAATATATATATACCATGACTGTACCATAATGGAATATATATATACCATAACATAATGGTGTATATATATACACCATATATATGGTGTATATATATACCATAACATATGCCATATAATGGTGTATATATATACCATAACTTCTTTATCCATTCATCTATCAATGGATAAAGTGATCTAACATTTAGATCACTTCCATGTCTTGGCTATTGTAAATAGTGCTGCAATGAACACTGGGGTGCATGTACCTTTTCTTATTATGCTTTTCTCTGCATATATGCCCAGGAGTGGGATTGAGGAATCATGTGGTAACTATTATTAGTGTTTTAAGGAACCTCCATACTGTTCTCCATAGTGGCTGTACCAATTTACATTCCCACCAACATTGTAGGAGGTTTCATTTTCTCCACACCATTTCTAGCATTTATTATTTGTAGACTTTTTGGTGATGGCCATTCTGATTGGAGTGAGGTGATACTTCATTGTAATTTTGATTTGTTTCTCTGATCATTAGGTGAGCTTTTCAATAGATGGTGCTGGATCAATTGGATCTCCATATGAGAGAAAATTAATCATGATCCTTACCTAACACCAAACAAAACAGCCATTCCCAATGGATTGAATATCTAAACATGAAAAGTAAAGCGCAGATTTTAGGAAAAAATGGGAGAACATTTTCATGACCTTGAAGTAGATAAAGATTTTTAAAACAGGTTACAAAAAGCAGTAGCCATAAAGGAAAAAAATAGATAAATTAGATTGCTTTAAAATTAAGAACTTCTGTTCATCAAACATCGCCATAAGAGAGTCAAATGTGACTCACAGAATGGGCGAAGACATTTGTAATATGTATACAAAACAAAAATTCTTATCTAGAATATATAGAAAACAATCCTACGAATCTATAAGAAATAAGAATATCACTCAATAGAAAAAATGCAGAAAAGACATGAACATTCACTTCAAAAGAAGGACATCCAAATGGCCAATAAACCCATGAAAAGGGCTAAAATTCATTTGCCATCAGGAAAATGCAAATTAAAACCAAAATGAGATGCCACCTTATCCCAACCAGAATGGCTGAAATGAAAAAGACAGAACATATTAAGTACTGGAGAAGATGTGGAACTGAAACTCTCATAGACTGTTGATAGGAGTGTATATTGGTACAACCACTTTGAAAAAAAACATTTCACATTATCTATAAAGCTGAACATGTACATAATCTATAACCCAGCATTTCTACTGCTAGGTGTATACTCTACATAAAAATGTACATGGGGCTTCCCTGGTGGCGCAGTGGTTAAGAGTCCGCCTGCCAATGCAGGGGACATGGGTTCAAGCCCTGGCCTGGGAAGATCCCACATGCCGCAGAGCAACTAAGCCTGTGTGCCACAACTACTGAGCCTGCACTCTAGAGCCTGCGAGCCACAACTACTGAAGCCCGCGTGCCTAGAGCATGTGCTCTGCAACAAGAGAAGCCACCACAATGAGAAGCCTGGGCCCTGCAACAAAGAGTAGCCCCGCCTCACTGCAACTAGAGAAAGCCCGCTTGCAGCAGCAAAGACCCAATGCAGCCAAAAATTAAATAAATGAATAAATTTATTTTTAAAAATGTACATGTATTCACCAAAAGACACAAGAATGTTCATAGCAGCACGAGTCATAGTAGCCAAACACTAGAACACAGTAGAATGAGTGTTTTGCTCTAGGGACTACTTTATGGTGATAAGAATGAACAAATACCGCCACATAACAACATGGAAAACTCTCTTGAGCATAAAGTTGAATAAAAAGAAGCCACACAGAAATAAGTACAAATTGTATGATTTCAATTATAGGTACAACAAATATCAGATCTCTAGAGCTAACTTATCTTGCATAATTGAAATTTGATACATGTTGACTAGCAACTTATTTCCTCTTCCCCCAGGCAACTACCTTTACATTTTTTGCTTCTATGTGTTTGACTTTTTATTTTATTTATTTTTTTGGCCACGCCACATGGCTTGTGGGATCTTAGTTCCCTGACTGGGGATTGAACCTGGGCCCTCAGCAGTGAGAGCGTGGAGCACCACCCACTGGACCACCAGGGAATTCCTGGGATTGACTATTTTAGATACTTAATATAACTGGAATCATGCATATTTTTTTTTAAACTCCCTAGAGTTGGCTGTATAGTCATGTTGAGGACTTTTGGCATAGTATTTTGCTCCTACCCCTGGTACAGTAACAATCATTTTGTATTAGGAATATTCCTTGCTGGTTTGCCTTCAGTAGCTGTAGGCTCATTAACAGAAGGAATGATATTCTGTTCACTTGGGTATCTTCAGTGCCCAGAAGAACACCTGGCACACAGTGAATAGTCCATATGTGTTTGTTGAATTGGAGTGACCCTTCCAATAATCATAGAGGGTAGGATTTACCATTGCCACCAGCCAGCCAAACTTCTTCAACATAGTTCTTCAATTCAACATACATTTTTAAAGAGTCTACTTTGAGTCAAACACTGGACTGGTGTGCCGGAGTTGTGAAGAAGAGGAAGGTCAGTTCTTGGAGCCAGATGCTCTGTCAGGCAGGGGCGACATCGGAGACTCCCGGGGGCAGGTCCATGCTTGGTGGAGGAGCCTCAGATGAAGTGATCAGCTCTGCTTGGATGGACCTGAGATATTTCCAAGAGTGAGTGATGCCTGAGCCACATCCCAGCGAGCGACTAGGAGTTTGCCAGGGGGGCAAGGAAGGCAAAAGCATTTCGGGAAGATAGAAAATCCATGTCCATGAGTAGAACAGCTTGACACCAGGTGGAGAGATGGAGGAGGGTGAAGGGTGAGAGGTGAATGGCTTGGTAAGGAGGTTGGATGCATCCTGCAACAATGGGAAGTCAGTGAAGGGTGAAACAGGAGAGTAGCAGGACCCAGTGTGCAGTTTTAGAGAGATCACTCTGGTTGCAGTGGGGAGGATGGATTATAAAGCAAAACTGAAGACCGAGGGACCAGTAGGAGAGGGTGGGGTGTTGTAATGATCCAGGCGTGAGAAGACAAGCGCTTGAGTTGGGCAAAGCCCGTGGGGATGGAGAGGTGGGGGCAGGTAAGGACCTGAGTAGGAAGATTCTCCACCTTCTCCTGTAAAAAGTTTGGGGAAAGGGAAGTGAGTAAGAGGTATATTATACAGGTAATATTCTCTTTTCAAATTTTCCTCCTTCGCGCCAGAAAAAGACAGAAAAGCAGAAAGAGGGGGTGGGATTCTGGAGGACAGGCCGTCCATATACTAATGTCACTGGGGAATGTAACCTGCTCACAACGTCCATCTATTATGTTAGGTGAAGATACATTTTCAGCTGAAAAGAATTATTTTAAAACATGGGCGTGAAACAAATGAGCACATGAAATCATGTTGTCCACAAGGCCTCAGCAGAACGTTTTCCTTAGATAGCAGCCTCGGGATAACACTGCCAGCATTCCCCAGTCCCAGAAAGAATCTGTGCTTTTGTCACTCAGTGATTTGTAACAGGAATAAAAAAACCCCTCTGCTTATATAAGAAATGCATCTGAAACTCCATGGCTGGCAGGTGCTTGAGATCGTTGAGCAGATGTCTGTGTGAAGCACCCAAAGTCCTATATGTACGTTGGAAAGCACACATACGCCAGCTCCCTGCTGCTGTCCTGGAGAAAATATTCCACACATGCAGCAAGGGGCTCTGTGCCTTTCCTCCCTGACTTCTCTCCTGTGGAGTATGAACCCAGGATAGTGTCTACTCAGAATCCTCTGTCCGTTGGCATTTGGAAAGGTCTTAACTGACTCCATCTATTTGGTACCTCCAAGCAAGACTGAACCCAGCTAACCAAGGATCTCTGTGCAGCTTCTGGAGTTGTCACCGAGTCTCACAAGCCTTCCTGGTGTTAATCCTGCAGCCTGGATGTCCTTCTCCCCAGACTCCCTCTCGTAGGTTTTGGGGCAGCTACCTGTCGCCTCTCCCTGTCTACCAAGCTCCCCCCCTCCCCCCATAGTGATGGGATCCTTACATTCTTTTTCAAGCTGACTACCACCTGCTCCCCTTTCCCTTTGACAGGTGGATGGTGCCTCTCCCTCCAGGGGAAAAGGAAAGCACAGGTGCACATTCCTGCTTTTCACAGGGTGGTGCACAGGGCAGCCTGGTGCCCTTGGAGGGGGGCTGGGAGCCAGGAAAATGTGGGGCTCCAATGACAGCTCTTTCTCTCCTCATTTCGGGGATCCTGGGCAGGTCATATATCCTCTCTACCGCTCTGTTTCTTCCTGCAGAAGAAACCTCCTGCAGAACCCTCCCTTAAGTAAGACAATCCTTTCCAGGGATCCAAACATGGAGGAGGGCACAAGGCAAATACTCAGCAGATGTGGGTTCCCTTCTGTGGGACGCACACAGTGATCCTAGCAAAGGGCATCACTAACTGTATTTCACATCGGAGGAAGCTGGGGGAGGGAATGACGTGAATTACTCAAAAAATCATGCAGCAGAAATTTCAGAATTTGAACGCAGATCTGCTTGGCTCCAAAGCAAACCTTCCCTCTGCCCTCCCCCGCCTTCCTCCAAGACCCTCACCCTTCTCATCTTCTGTCTTTCTTTACTGTTTTCTTTTCTTCTGCCTATAATATATTCAGGGCTGCGCCGTTATTAGAAATAAAAACCCAGTCTTAAAAAAGCGGGAAATTCTGATACAGGCTACAACATAAGTGAAACTTGAGGATGTTATGATAAGTGAAAGCAGCTACTCACCAAAGGACAAATACTGTATGTGCCCCTTACATGAGGTCCTACAGAAGTCAGATTCACAGAGACTGAGAGGAGGGTAGAGTTGCCAGGAGTTGGACAGAGGAGGAGACGGGGAGCTAGTTTTAATGGGTGCACAGTTTCAGTTTGGGAAGATGAAAAGAGTTCTGTGGATAGATGGCGTTGATGGTTCACAAGGTGAATGTGCTTAATGACATTTGAACTGGACACTTAAAAATGACTAAAATGGGGCTTTCCTGGTGGCCCAGTTGTTGAGATTCCGCCTGCCGATGCAGGGGACGCGGGTTCGTGCCCCGGTCCACGAAGATCCCACATGCCGCGGAGTGGCTGGGCCCGTGAGCCATGGCCACTGAGCCTGCGTGTCCGGAGCCTGTGCTCCTCAACGGGAGAGGCCACAACAGTGAGAGGCTTGCGTACCGCAAAAAAAAAAAAAAAAGACTAAAATGGTAAATTTTAGGTTATGTCTATTTAACCACAATTTAAAAATGAAATAAAGACAAATACAGTAAAATATCTGTGGCCTTGTTTATCTTTTGCTCCTCCTCCCCCAGGTAGATGCTTTAAGATGCTTGGTCATGTTTTAAGATGAGTGTAAATGAATTACCTCACAGCTGTTTGGTGGCTACTATGGACTGAATTGCATCCCCCCTCCCCAATTCATATGTTGAAGCCCTAACCCCCAATGCGACTATATTTGGAGATGAGGCCTTTAGGAAGGTAATTAAGGTGAAATGAAGTCATAAGGATGGGGCCATCATCCAGTAGGGCTGGTGTTCTTATAAAAATAGGAAGTGGGACTTCCCTGGCGGTCCAGCGGTTAAGACTCCACGCTTCCACTGCAGCGGGCGCGGATTCCATTCCTGGTCGGGGAACTAAGATCCCACATGCCGGGTGGCACAGCCAAAAAGTAAAAAAAAATTTAAAAATAGAAGATAAATAAAAATAAAAAGAGGAAGAGACACTGGCGCACTCTCTTTCTCCCAGCGCGCACACAGAGGAAAGGCTGTATGAAGACGGATCGGGAAGGTGGCCGTCTGCAAGCCAGGAAGAGTGCTCTCAACAGGATCTGAAGTTGTCAGCACCTTGACCTGGGACCTCCAGGCTCCAGAACTGAGAAAATAGATTTCCGCAATTTAAACCACGCAGTTTGTGGCATTTTGTGATGGGAACTCTCATAGCGGGGCTCGCCCCAAGGGAGTTTCTTCTGTCACCTGGCTTGGTGGTGGGCAGGTTGTGTGGCCCAGTGGTCAGTGACCCTTCCTTTGGGTCAGCACAGCCAGCCCAGCTCTGACCCCTCCTGACGCCTGTCCCTTCAGAGGTGGACATAGAGCCATTCCTCAAGGAGAACATCCTCACTGACAGTGACAGAGGGAGGAGCAAGACCGCTTCCCCCTGACCCAGGAGACTGGTATTGGGTAGGGAGGGCCAACAACTGGGCGGGCGAGTGTCTAAGATTTACCCTACTCACAAGGTAGTGAGTTAGCCTGCCAGTTTTCTGCTTGCTGGGAGGAGACGTGAGACTTCTGGGTCAGAGACAAAGGATCCTACTACTCAGAGCAACAGCAGGGTATCAGCATCTGTGCTTGTCTTCCCCCACCCCGTTCCCAGAGGGTGCTGTGATGGGGTCAGTGCTGCCTGCACAGGAACAGGTGACTTAACCGGGAAGGAGCTTCGTGAGCCCAAGTCATTTCCAAAGGGCAGGAAGCTGGTCTGAATTTTGCTCCCCAGGGCAAAATGTGAATCACTCTTACATTAGACAGCAAACACACCTGCCCTTGGCTGCAGAGGGCCACACCCCTCTCTCTCCAGGCAATCTGCCATACCAGCACCCTGGTAGGATACACAGCGAGATATAGAATCTAGTGGCTCTGCTGCACTGATTGAACCCTGCCTGGGACAGCCCCACACACAGCTTCAAGAAGCTGCACTATTTCTGATCCACAGTAGATACTCTACGTAGTAGAAGCAGTCCTGGAACCTACACTTGAACATGCATGGGTCTGATATCCTGCAACTTCACAATATGTCTGCTTTTAAAATGCGGGTTTTATAATGATTCGGGTATGGTAAGGCTAACAGGTCAGGAGAAGACGCAGCACTGACGCAGTAGTTTATGACTCACAGTTCTCAGGAGGAGGGGGCCACACCCACCGAACCACACGGGGAAGCGCCAGGGTCTGTCCGGAGGCAGAGGGAGTGAGGGGCAATCATGGTTGCCACAGGGAGGGGCAGGCAAAGCTGGGGAAGCAGGCTTAGGATAGGCTAGTCTGAATCATTTCAGCGGGCTCTGGGGCCCAAAGCTGTCCCTACTTGTCTAGTACCTGGGCCTCCGGTGATTAGGACAGGGGGACAGTGGCCCAGAGTGTGGGTGCTGGTTAAAGGAGGTGGCTGGGGAAGGGGGCTGGAATTGGTTGGTTTGCACATGAAAGGTGAGCACCTACCCCATTCCTTTACTTTGCCCAAGAACCGGCTGGCGCTGGGGGCAGGAGAGGGTCCTTCCTGGGTCAGCAAGGCCCCAGATGTCAACGCATCGGAGTAAAAAGACATACTTAATTCAGAGTCACATGAAAGCAATACGTGGCTCTGAAGGCGACGCCAGAAGAATGTGGAAATGAGGAGGCGTGTCAGCTAAGGCACTTCTAGAACTAAAACGCATTTCACCCTCAAGTTAGTCCATCAGTCCTAAGTGTTCTCTGAGTAGCTGCCACGAGCCAGGCACCGTGCTGGGTGCTGGGCGGACGGGGTGAACTAAACAGACCCGGCCCTGCCTCGTGGAGCCGGGGGTCAAGCCCTAGCAGGGACCGGCTACATGAAGTCCTCAGCAGCTCCCTGGGGAGCGTAATGACCGCCCCCCCAACCCACCCCGAGAACACTCAATTTGTTACCGAGTCCAAGCTCGCTCTACTTGCCGCACAACAGGCCAATAAATCGGAGATGGGGTGTTGAGGCAAGGAATACCACTTTATTCGGAAAGCCGGCATACCAAGAAGATGGCAGACTAAGGTCTCCAAATAACCATCTTATCGGGGTCTGGATGCCAGTTTCTTTTATAGAATCAGAGAGGGAGAGGGGGTGAGGAAGTAAGGTAAAAAGGGCCATCAGTCTTGAAAAACATCTCCTGGAATGGCCTGCCTGAGGGCGGAATTGTGTTAATTTCAGCCATTTACTGGTAAGCAGGGTCAGGTTGTCTCCCGGTGAGCGGAACAAAGGCACTTTAACAGTCAGGCAGAGGGGCCTGGTTCCCAGTCAGGCCATTCTGTATGATTATAATAACAAAAGCAACGAAAAGCAAAGGTTAAAGTCAAAGAAACAGATCCAACATGGAGTCCAGTTTAGCTCTTCCCTGTTACAATTTGTCATCTGAAATTGGAGGTGTGTCTCTCTGGGGCACATTTGGGCCCCAAGACATCATTCACCTCTCACTATATGGCGTGCTGGGCGGGAAGAAAGACCCTGCCTTTTGGAGCTCCTAGTCTCCACCAGAGGCATTTCCAAAGTTTTCTCAGCAGCCCGAGGACCTGTCTGAATCCTCGCATCCGGGCCTCAGCGTTATTTCTTTGTCAGACTGTGTAAGCTCTGTCTGCAGCAGGCCCAGTCCATCACTGCGGTTCTCTACTGTGCTCTTTTGGAAAAGAAATGTAAGTGTTTCTGTAGCTCAGAGGGGCATTTGTCGTAGTTCATTCGGGCTGCTGTAATAAAGTACCATAGACGGGTGGCTTATAAACAACAGAAATTTATTTCTCACAGTTATGGAGGCTGGGAAGTCCAAGATCAAGGTGCCAGCAGATTCGGTGTCTGGTGAGAGCCCGCTTCCTGGCTAATGGATGGCCGACTTCTCTGTGTCCCCACGTCGGAGAGGGAAAAGGGCTCCACCCTCCTGATCTAATCACCTCCCAGAGGGCCCATCTCCAAATACATTGGGAGTTAGGCTTTCAACATATGAATTTTAGGGGAACACAAACATTCAGTCTACAGAAGCATTCTTTTTTTTTTTAATTAGATAGTTGATTTACAATGTTGTGTTAGTTTCTGCTGTACAACAAAGTGAATCAGTTATACGTATATATATATATCCAGTCTTTTTATACATTTCCTTCCCATTTAGGTCACCACAGAGCATTGAGTAGAGTATAGCAGCATTCTTATTTGGGGGGTTTTCTCCACTGTTCTTCTCCCTCCCACCCTCTTCCACCTTCTCTGGAGGTGGGGAAGAGACTGTTTGAAGCATTTCCCTCTGTGATGGATGAAAACTAAATTTTTGTTGGTGCGCACGCTGTAGTGTACACAGAAGTATAATGTTTTACACATGAAACTCATAGAATGTTATAAACCAATGTGTCCTCAATAAAAAAGAAATTAAAAAAAAAGAATCTATCAGATGCTCTCTTAGCAGACTACGACATCCAGCACGGGGGCCAATGAAGAGATTCCAGAATTAAGTGAGGGATGGCACTTGCTGACATAAACTCTTCTCCAACTCTGATTCTAAAATGTCTTTTTTTCCCCACATTAGCCCATGGGTCACAAACTCCTTTGATAATATTTAATAAATGTTTGCAAATATTTTAGGCTTTGCTGGCCGGGGAGTCTCTGTCCCAGCTACGTAGCTCTGCCAGTACGGTGCAGAAGCTGTCAGAGAGCCATATAAAGAGCCACCGACATGAGCTACAAGGATGAACCTTGAAAACACGATGCTAAGTGAAAAAAAGCCTGGCACAAAAGTCTGTGTATTGTATGGTTACATTTATGTGAAATGTCCAGAATAAGCAAATCAATAGAGACAGAAAATAGATGAGCGGCGTCCAGGGGCTGGTGGGAGGGGAGAATGTATCAGCAAGCATACTCAGGATCTGAATGTACTAAAACCCAGCGAATTGTACACTGTAAAAGGGTGAATCTTATGGTATGTGAACTATATGTCAACAAAGCTAGTTTTTTAAAACAGCCATAGACAACAGGTAGATAAGTGGGTGTGGCTTTGTTCCGATGAAACTTTATTTACAAAATGAGGGTGGATGTGGCCCATGGGCTGTAGTTTGCTGAGCCCGGTGCTAGACTGTAAGAGTCATGTAGTCAGGGCTGTGTCTCGTTTATCATTAACTTCCAGGACCTAGTGTAATAGTGGTCAAATAAGTAAGAACCCAATAAATGTTTGCTGAATAAAAAAAAAAAAAAGCATTTCCCTCTGTAAGATTGGGCCCGATGCTAGGGCTGCTTCAAGCCTTTAACTAAGACACAGAGATAGACTTAAGAAATTGCAGGCTGGGCTTCCCTGGTGGCACAGTGGATAAGGATCCACCTGCCAATGCAGGGGACACGGGTTCCAATGCAGGGGACACGGGTTCGAGCCCTGGTCCGGGAAGATCCCACATGCTGCAGAGCAACTGAGCCCGTGTGCCACAACTACTGAGCCCGTGTGTCACAACTACTGAAGCCTACACGCCTAGAGCCCATGCTCCACAACAAAGAGAGGCCACCACAGTGAGGAGCCTGCACATCACAACGAAGAGTAGCCCCCACTCGCCGCAACTAGAGAAAGCCCGCGTGCAGCAGCGAAGACCCAACGCAGCTGAAAATAAATAAATATAAATAAAATAAAATATTAAAAAAAAAAGAAATTGCAGGCCACTCATTATTATGCAAATATGAGCTTCTGCTGAAATATACATCAATGCCCTAGTTTTTAAATTCTGATGCGGTAAAATGTTTCAATTTGGGTTCTGGCAACGACTGTGATCATCTTAAGAGATGTATAAATATATGTAAATAAGGTATTAACATCACAAGACTGTTTTAGACCATTTCCCCATCTGGTTTGGTCCTGTAATTGTGTGGGAAGGTACAGTTCTTGGAATCTGACCTGAAAAAAACATCACTTTCACTCTAGGTTCTCAGCAGCCTGCAAGGTGCTTACTTCCAAAGCCAATTTCAGATTAAGTTATAAGGTCTGTGTAGTACCCACAAACATTAGGTCAACATTTTATGGTGGTTGTTATAGGGAGACGGTTTTTCTGAACTTGGTTAGTTATCAGAGTGATCTGGAGAGTTTCTAAAAGTTCATATTCTAGGCTCTGCTCTTAGAGATTACGACGATACAGCTTTGCAGTGGGGCTGGGAAGCTGTAGTTTTCAAAAGTTGCTCAGATGCCTGTGATGATAAACCACAGATCTCGCCTGAGAGTTCTGCTGGCCTGGGTGTGCTCTCCTTGCCAGGGCCCTCACCAGGGAGCTTGTTAGAAACACCCACTCTGCATTTTCACAGGCTCCCCAGACGATTGGCAGGAAAACGTGGGAGGCATTGGTGTAGGGTGCTCACACGCCTGGGAAGTCTTTGGGAGACCATGATGCTCTCACTGTTGGCTGGTCAGGAAAGACTTTATGGAGAAGTTGGGCTGTTAAGAGGGTCAAAAAGGCAGAGTGAACCACTGCTTCTATTTGACCAACACAGAAGCAGAAGCAGCAAGAGAAAGCAGAGAGGATGCGGCAAATGGAACACAGGTGCTCTGTCCCCCCAGTATTACCAAAAGACGAAACGCAGACTCGATTTGTTGGCACGTTTTTGCTGTAATTCATCATTTACACTTGGCCTTCACTCTAGAGCATTGTCTTAGGTATTTGTCGAGGGTATTTGCAGAGCACGTTAATACTGTCTTTTTAGAGCTTTTACTCAACTGAGGCTGCTTACTGCCAAAGAAAGCCCTGGGGTACCAGGAGATTGTGCCTGGAACCAGCCCTGCCTGTAACCCACTGTGCACCCTAGCAGAGCCACTTGGGATCCCCGGGCCTCAGCTTCCTCATCTGTAAAACATCTGTGGCTCCTAGCCTCATCGATCCTATGTCCTGTTTTGTTTTTTATAATATTTATTTATTTAGGCTGCGCTGGGTCTTCGTTGAGACATGCAGGATCTTCGTTGTGGCTTGCGGACTTCTTAGTTGCGGCATGCGTGTGGGATCTAGTTCCCTGACCAGGGATTGAACTTGGGCCCCCAGGGAAGTCCCCTATGTCCTGCTTTGAAATAAACATTTGTAACATCTTCTTTGCTGTTCTAAAATGAAAATTGTAGCTCCAACCACCTATAGACATAATTTTTAAAAACCACTCTGATGCCCTAACTGTAATTTAAGTGGAAAATTCAAGTGAATACGTTGTAACCAATAATATGTATTTTAATCTGTAAAGGCTTGGCCAGTGTACTAAACCTGTCTTTTATTGTCTGTATTCTGATGCTTTGACATCTGGGGCCTTGCTGCTCCTGGAGAGACTACACCTCCCAGGGCTGCTAGCCTGTCCCTAGAGACAGTAAGCAACTTGCCCCAGAGCAGGAGTCCTAACCACTGGACCTCCAGAGAATTCCCAAGAGTAGGATTTTAAAATTCAAACCAACCAGTTCAGAGCCCACAACCCAGCCACCTCCTTTCTCAGGCTCTCACGTTCCCAGTAGGCCACTATCCCCCTATCCTAATCATCCCAGAGCCAGGTACCAGACCACTAGGGACAGCCCCCATGCCCCAGAGCCCACTGAATTTATCCAGACTAGCCAGTCCTAAGCCTGCTTCCCCTGCCTCACTTGTTCTTTCCCATAGAAACCACAGTGAAAACTCTTGCCCACATTTCCCCCTAGCTCCCTCTGCCTCCTGACCCACCCTGGTGCTTCCCTGTGTGTCCCACCCCCATGGCGTGGTGTACCCTGTCTTGGGAACTGTGGGTAACAAACTATCATTTCAATGGCAGTCATCTCTTGGCCTGTTGGCCTTTTACTATACTTCAAATTTTATATTAATACACTATATTTTTAACAGAACTAGACTACAAGACATTAGGAAATGGTTTATTGCCCCTACTTATAATGAATAAGTTTAGATTTAAGAAAAGTCAGGGACTTCCCTGGCGGTCCAGTGGTTAAGACCCTGCACTTCCACTGCAGGGGGCGTGGGTTCGATCCCTGGTCAGGGAACTAAGATCCTGCATGCCACACGGCACAGCCAAAAAGAAAAGTCAAAGATGGGAATTCCCTGGCAGTCCAGTGTTTAGGACTCGGCACTGTTACTGTCGGGGTCTGGGTTCCATCTGTGGTCAGGGAACTAAGATCCCACAAGCCTCACAGCACGGCCAAAAAAAAAAAAAAAGGTCAAAGATCAGGATTCATTTCCTAGAAGGACAGTGAACGAGAAAGTCAAAGAACAGCTAGACAAAGGGATAAAAGTTAGTGCTAAATATTAACAGAGCTGACTGATTTGTACGTGGCAGGAGAAAGAGGAAAATACCTTAAGTTAAATAGAGAGAAGATGCCGAGCTAAGTTATAGATTGCAGAGCAAATTAAGAAAGGATGACTTCTTTGCAAATCATCCAGGCCTTATGTGTAAGTGCAGTGTCAAAATAATTCCTTGTGATGACATGGGATGTGGGAGGGATGAAATATCACAGAAAACATTGCAGCACTATTTACAATAGCCAGGACATGGAAGAAACCTAAGTGTCCATCAACAGAGGAATGGATAAAGAAGATGTGGTACGTATATGCAAAGGAATATTACTCAGCCGTAAAAAAAGATGAAATAATGCCATTTGCTGCAGCATGGATGGACGTGGAGATTGTCATCCTGAGTGAAGTAAGTCAGACAGGGAAAGACAAGTATCATATGATATCGCTTACATGTGGTATCTAAAAAAAATGGTATAAATGAACTTATTTATAAAACAGAAATAGAGTCACTGATGTAGAAAACAAATTTATGGTTACCAAGGGGGAAAAGGGGGGGGAGGGATAAATTGGGAGATTGGGACTGACATACACACTACTATATATCGAGTAGATAACTAATAAGACCTACTGTGTAGTACAGGGAACTCTACTCAATACTCTGTAATGATCTATATGGGAAAAGAATCTAAAAAAGAGTGGATACATGTATACGTTTAGCTGATTCACTTTACGGTACAGCAGAAACTAACACAACATTTTAAATCAACTATACTCCAATAAAAAATTTTAAAAATGTCACAGAAAAATATCCCAGATCTTGAAATCCCATCACAGTTGAAGCAGATGTTCTAGCTCAGAATGTCTGGCAGGACGTTGGAAAGTCTTAAGGGACCTGGGTAAACTCCTTGTGTGACCTGCTCTAGGCATTGCAGGACATCCAGTGTCTCTCCCACTAAACATCAGTAGCCCCCTCCAAACACGTGACAACCAAAACTTCCTCCGGAGGTTTTCAAGATGCCCACCTTGTGAAACCACTAAACTGGATAACCCCAACCTGCTCCCAGGACCAGCTTGCTTCAACTCTGTGGTTCTGAGATTGCCGAGGCTTCACAGATGAGGTATATTGCTAATGTTCTTTGAAGTCTGAGAGTTACTATTGCTGGACACCAAAGTCCATTGCCATGAACTGGCCAGAACATGTTAAGACACAAAGGCAACAAGAATATATGAAGAAAGGAGTGACAAACCAAGCCACAGTGATTTTCTGAGAGCAAATCACAACCTTTAAGTGAACATCAAAAACTCCCACAATTGTGCAAGTAGCTATAGTTCTGGAAGCACAGTTTGGGGTAGGCACTCCTCAAGCGCCCAGGCTCTAAGATGTGGAGCTGGTAGCAAGTCAGTCCATGGCGGTTAACAGCTCAGGCTCTGGAATGAGACAAAACTGGATTCAATCCCAGCTTTGCCACTTGTTAGCTGGGTAGCTGTAGTTAATTTACTTGGCCTCTCTTAGTTCTATAATTGGTAAAATTGGAATCAGATGCCTAATTATAGTCATTTGTAAGGATGAGATAATGCCCGCAAAAGGCCTAGCCAGAAGCAGAGCACTTAATAAACAATGTAAACGTAAGCTGTCATTAATTTATATAGTATCTGAGCTTTCTATTTTCAAACTGTCCACCAGAGGGCGCGCCAAACACTGTCCTGGAACTTGAAAAAGCTGTTGTCCAGCGTTGCTCCCAAATTCTCAGTTTATAAAACATGCTCTAAAAATCCTAAGCACTGGTATCTGAGAAAAGGGATTCAGCGACTTTCCATTCGTTTTCCCCTTCCCCGCTGAGAGGTCCTATACCTAAAGTAAAAGCACTCAACTTCGAGACTGTTCGTTTAAATGAAGTCGGATGTGTAATCTTGCAGCACTGAGGCTGCCTCTCTAAATCAGCTGCAAACAAAGGGCAGAGCTGGGGAAGCCGCCTGTCCTGGTGCAGGCAGTAAGGGACACATCGTTTGTAATTCCACACAATAATACCGACCAGAAGTCACTTCATATTTTTAGATCACCACGTGCCAGCAATTCTGGTAAAATACTCCACACACACACACACAAAATAAATAATAAATCTCTCATTGTTTGAAGTTCTAAACAACTTCCGGCAGGTATGCTTGTGTTTTATTAATACATGTGTAAGCTTCAACTTGGTACATTTCCTTATTTATCCATTAATAACTGTATCCTATCTGGAAGTTAATCCAGAGAAATCCCCGTTGTGCTGAAGTTCCTGCTCCGTGGACTCAGCTTCATGCATTTTCCTTCCAGGGTAAGTTCCATTTGATGCAGAAACATTGAGAGCTTGGGGTTTAATTCTTGATTAATTCTTGAGCAGCAACTGTCTCCAACACCTGTTTAAATAGCAGGTTCAAAATGAACCATGATAACGCAGCGATTGCAAAGACAAAGGAACAGGCCTTGAGTTACTTCACTTTTGTCATTCTACATGATACAAACTTGGAGGTTTTGGTTGTGTTTAAAATTAAAAACAGTTCCAGCTATAGCATAAAAAAGTCCTGGGCATGTAAGGTACAGCATGGTGACTATAGTTAACAATACTGTTTTGTATATTTGAAAGATGTTAAGAGAGTGGATCTTAAAAGTTCTCATCACAAGAAAAAAGAATTGTAACTGTGGGTGGTGATGGTTGTTAACTAGTCTTATTGTGGTGACCATTTCTTAATATACACATATATCAATTGTTAGGTTGTACACCTAAAGCTAATACAATGTTATATTCAATTATATCTCAATAAAAATTTTTTTAAACAGTAAAATAGAGTGAGAACTGTGATATCTAATATTTTCCATTGGCAAGTGCAAATTTTGTTCATATGTGAAATATGTTCTAAACTTGAATAGCTACCGAATATTATTATACTGTTACTAAAAGTAATTTTGGAAGGGGAAGTGTTAAAAACCATCCACTCCAGGTGTTAATTATGCTAGGTCCGCCTTGGTCTTAAATCCCAAAGAATTTCCTTTCCACCTCCCTTTATGGGAGGTGTCCAGCTGCTGACAGCCATTCAAGAAAGGAAGGAAGGCTTTTCTATCAGGAAACTGGATCCTGCTTTAGAGAAGCTGGGAGAGCAGTGCTGGGCTGGGAGGAGAATCTCAGAGAAGGAGAGAAGGGTGGGCAGCTCCAGCCAAGGCAGCGCGCTCCTTCCCGCCCCCCTCCCGCCCTCAGGCCAGAGGAGACCAAGGTCCAGTTACCTAATCCTGTCCGAGGTCAAGCCCATCCCCCTCCTGAGCCTTCCCTTCTTTTAAGGAGGCCGTATTTGCGAGGATCTCAGAGCAACTGACAATGAGCAGCTTAGGCCTGGAGCTAGAGGGGCAGGCTCGGAGGGAAGACCCGTTGAAAGCCCGGCGGTGAGTGTGTTCTGGCCGCGACCGCGAGTGATACACGCGTCTTGTTAAATCTGCACACGTGCTTCAAAAATAAGTTATCATTTCATGCTCTGCGCTCCGTGGAACTTGGTCAGGTTTTACCCGTTGAGAGAAACTGACCACGTTTCTGTCTTCTTGTTGGCATTGCTACAATGTTTCTGCCCCTCTGGTTTGCTCTGGAAGCCGTGTTCCCGCCCCCGAATGAGGGGCTGTCTGGATACCACCCCTGCAGTTCGGCGGTGCGGGTCACTGGCGGCTGAGTCAACCCCGTTCCCAGATAGATTCCAGGCTAGTCACGACTATTACCGTTTATTAAGGCTGGGACTACGGTCTAACAGTTGTCTCTGCTTTATTTCTAATTCTCACAGTGATTTCAGTTTATGGGTGAGGAAACTGAAGCCCAGAGGGCAAGCAGAGTTGCTGACCCTCACCAGGTTGATGTGAACACGAGCCCCAGCAGAGGGCAAAGGGCGCAGGGGTGCCAGGTAGAAATGAGCTCTTTATTCCTCCTCCCCCTTTTTTTTTTTTTTTTTTTTTAGTTTTTATAAATTATTTTCAATTGTGGTAAAATACACATAACATAGAATTTGCCAAGTGAGCCATTTTAACTCTTGTCATCTTGCAAAACTGAAACTCCGTACCCATTAACTAACTCCTCCTCCTTTCCTCTCCTCCTGCCCCAAATCTTATAAAGCAGGTATTGTTATTACCACCAGCTCCACTTTACAGATGAGGAAACCGGGGTCATGGGCTCTTCTGACTGGTGTGGGGTGATACCTCATTGTTGTTTTGATTTGCATTTCTCTGATAATTAGTGATGTTGAGCATCTTTTCATGTGGCTATTGGCCATCTGTATGTCTTCTTTGGAGAAATGTCTGTTTAGGTCTTCTGCCATTTTTTTGATTGGGTTGTTTGTTATTGAGTTGTATGAGCTGTTTGTATATTTTGGAAATTAAGCTCTTGTTGGTCACATCATTTGCAAATAATTTCTCCCAGTCCATAGGTTGTCTTTCTGTTTTGTTTATGGTTTCCTTTGCTGTGCAAAAGCTTATAAATTAGGTTAGGTCCCATTTGTTTATTTTTGTTTTTATTTCTATTGCCTTGGGAGACTGACCTAAGAAAACATTGTTATGATTTATGTCAGACAGTGTTTTGCCTGTGTTCTCTTCTAGGAGTTTTAAAGTGTCCTGTCTTATATTTAGGTCTTTAAGCCATTTTGAGTTTATTTTTGTATATGGCGTGAGGGAGTGTTCTAACTTCACTGATTTATATGCGGCTGTCCAACTTTCCCAACACCACTTGTTGAAAAGACTGTCTTTTCTCCATTGTATATTCTTGCCTCCTTTGTCAAAGATTAACTGACTGAGAAACTAACACACCATTGTAAAGCAATTATACTCCAATAAAGATGTTAAAAAAAAAAAGATTAACTGACTGTAGGTGTGTGGGTTTCTTTCTGGGCTCTCTATTCTGTTCCATTCATCTATATGTCTGTTTTTGTTCCAATACACTGTTTTGATTACTGTGGCTTTGCAGTACTGTCTGAAGAATGGAAGGGTTATACCTCCAGCTTTGTTCTTTTTCCTCAGGATTGCTTTGGTAATTCTGTGTCTTTTGTGGTTCCATATAAATTTTAGGATTATTTATTCTAGCTCTGTGAAAAATGTCATGGGTAATTTTATAGGGATTACATTAAATCTATAGATTACTTTGGGTAGTATGGCCATTTAAACTACATTAATTCTTCCAATCTAAGAGCATGGATATCTTTCCATTACCTTGAATCATCTTCAGTTTCCTTTATTAATGTTTTATACTTCTGAGTGTATAAATCTTTCACCTCCTTGGTTAGTTTTATTCCTAGGTATTCTTTTAAATGTGATTTTAAAAGGGATTGTTTCTTTACGTTCTCTTTCTGATATTTCATTGTTAGTGTAAAGAAATGCAACTGATTTCTGTATACTAGTCTTGTATTCTGCTACCTTGCTGAATTCATCTGTCAGCTCTAATAGTTTTTGCATGGAGTTTTTAGGGTTTACTATATAGAGCATCATGTCATCTGCATATAATGACAACTTTACCTCTTTCCTTCCACTTCTGAAACATTTTATTTCTTTTTCTTGTCTGATGGCTGTGGCTAGGAATTCCAATACTGTGTTGAAGAGAAATAGTGAGAGTGGGCATCCTTGTCTTGTTCCAGATTTTAGCAGGAAGACTTTCAGCTTTTCACTGTCACGCATTATATTGACTATGGGTTTGTCATAAATAGCTTTTATTATTTTGAAATATGTTCCCTGTATACCCACTTTCATAAGGGTTTTTATCATGAATGGATGTTGAATTTTATCAAATGCTTTTTCTGCCTCTATTGAGATGATCATGTGGTTTCTGTCTTTTCTTTTGTTGATGTGGTGTATCACATTGATTGATTTGTGAATGTTGAACCATCCTTGTGACCTTGGAATGAGTCCAACTTGATCATGGTATATGATCCTTTTTATGTGTTGTTAGATTCTGTTTGCTGATATTTTGTTAAGGATTTTTGTATCTATATTCATCAAAGGTATTGGCCTATAATTTTCTTTTTTGCTACTATCTTTGTCTGGTTTTGGTATGAGGGTGATTGTGTCTTCATAGAATGACTTGGGGAGTGTTCCTTCTTCTTCCATCTTTTGGAAGCATTTGATAAGGATTGCTATAACTTCTTCTTTGTATGTTTGGTAGAATTCCCCAGTGAAGCCATTCAGTCCTGGACTTTAGTTTGCAGGCAGTTGTTTGTTTGTTTTTATTACACATTCTGTTTCACTTCTAGTGATTAGTCTGTTCAAATCGTCTTTTTCTTCTTGACTCAGTTTTGGTATGCTGTATGTTTCTAGAAACTTTTCCATTTCTTCTAGGTTGTCCTTTTTGTTGGCATATAACTTTATAATATTTTCTTTTCAGAATTTTATATTTCCTCAGTATCAATTGTTATTTCTCCTCTTTCGTTTCTTATTTTGTTTCGGTCTTCTCTCTTTTCTTCTTGGTGAGCCTAACTAGAGGTTTGTCAATATTGTTTATCCTCTCAAAAAAACAGCTCTTGGTTTTATTGATTTTTTTTCTATTATTTTTAATCTCTAATTTATTTCCTGTCTGATCTTTATGATTTCCTCCCTTCTGCTGACTTTAGATTTTGTTTGTTCTTCTTTTTCTAATTCTTCTAGGTGTTAGATTAGGTTGTTTATTTGGAAGTTTTCTTGTTTTTTTAAGAAGGCCTGTACCACTATGAACTTCCCTCTTAGAACTGCTTTTGCTGCATCCTGGAAATTTTGTATGGTTGTGTTTAGTAGTGTTTAAATATGACCCAGTGTGATCTACAGATACCTATCCAAAATCTCAACAGTGTTTTTTTGAAGAAATAGAAAAATCTCTCCTAAAATTTATATGGAATCTCAAGGGACTCTAGATAGCTAAAAGAATCTTAAAAAAGAAGAACAAAGCTAGAGGACTCACACTTCCTGACTTCAAAACTTACTACAAAGCCACAGTAATCAAAACAGTGTGGTACTGGTATAAAGACAGACATATAGACCAGTGGAGTAAAATAGAGAGGCAAAATAAACCATTGCATATATGGTCAAATGCCTTTTGACAAAAGTGCCAAGACCACTCAATCTTTTCAACAAATGATGTTGGGAAACTGGATATTGACATGCAAATCATGAAGTTGTACCCTTACCTTACACCATATCAAAAATAAAAAATTAATTGAAAATGAATCAAATACCTAAACATAAGAACTAAAACTATAAAACTCTTAGAGGAAAACAGGGGGAAAACTTCATGAAATCAGATATTTCTTGGATATCATACCAAAGGCAAGAAAAGAAAAAAATATAGATAATGGGTTACATCAAAATCTAAACCTGTGCATTGAAATATACAATCAACAGAGTGAAAGGACAACCCATGGATGGGAGAAAATATTTGTAAATCATATATCTGAGAAAAAGGTTAATAGCCATAATATATAAAGAACTCCTACAGTTCAATAACAACAACAACAACAAAATAATCCAATTAAAAACTGAGCAAAGGACTTGAATAGATATTTCTCCAAAGAAGACATACAAACAATCAATAAGTACATGAAAAGATGCTCAACATCACTAATCATTAGGGAAATACAAATCAAAACCACAATAAGATATCACCTCATACCTATTAGGGTGGATAATGGGTATGAGGTGATATCTCCCCCACACACACACACAAAAAACAGGAAATAAGTGTTCACAAGGATATGGAGAAATGAGAACACTTGTGCACTGCTTGTGGGAATGTAAAATGGTGCAGCCTTTGTAGAAAACTGTATGGCAGTTCTTCAAATAATTAAACGTGGGATTACCATATGATCCAGCAATTCCATTTCTGGGTATATACCCAAAAGAATTGAATACAGGATTCAAAGACGTATTTGTACATCCATGTTTATAGCAACATTATTCACAATAGCCAAAAGGTGGAAGCAACCCAAGTGTCCATCGATGGATGAATGGATAAACAAACTGTTGTCTACTTAGACAATGGAATATTATTCAGCCTTAAAAAGAAAAGAAATTCTGACACAGGCTACAACATGGATGAACCTTGAGGACATTATGCTAAGTGACATAAGCCAATCACTTAAGGACAGATACTGTAGATTCCACTTTTATGAGGTACATAGTATAGTTAAATTAATAAAGACAGAAAGTAGAATGGTTGTCACCAGTGGCTGGAGGGGTGGGGAGACTGGGGATTTGTTTAATAGATACAGAGTTTCAATTTTTCAAGAAGTAGAGAGTTCTGGAGGTGGATGGTGTGATGGTAGACAACAGTGTGAGCATACTGAACTGTACACTTAAGATGGTTACATTTTATGTGTATTTCACAAAAAAGAAACATCCATCAGACCATGTTGCATGTCTTCTCTGAGCCCCCCATGGTTTTCTACCTCATTCAGAATAAAATCCAAATCCCTTCCCCCGGCTGAGAGGGCCCTACACTCCAGCCCCACCGGCCCAGCGCATTCTGTCTCAGGACCTCTGCACTCGCTCTTTGTTCCCTCTGCATGGAAGGCTCTTCTCCCAGATGACTGCACTGCTCGTCCCTTTATTTCACTCAGGACTCTGCACAAACATCACTTCCTTTGGCCACTAGATCTACAATGGCACATCCCACAAACCCCATATCATACTTTATTTTTCTTTATAACTTTCCTCAGTACCTGGCATTCTCCTTACCAGTCATCAATCTCTTTATTGTTTGTCTCCATCACTAGAACGTGAACTCCACAAGTCCAGGGGTTTGCCTTCTTGTTTCCGTGTTCCCACTGCCTAGAATGGTGCTGACCCACGGCTGATGATCAGTCAGTATGTCACACGGACTAGTGAAGGAAGAACAGCACACAACAGACATGTTGGTGAAACTGGTGGATGGGGTAGAGCTGGGAGTGACTGGATGGTGGAATCGGGATCCCACAAGATCTCACGAGGTTGATAGGCTGGGCTCAAGTAATAAGGTGAAGCTTGGGACTTCCCTGGTGATCCAATGGTTAAGACTCTGAGCTTCCACTGAAGGGGGCACGAGTTCAATCCCTGGTCAGAGAACTAAGATCCTGCATGCCATGCAGAGCAGCCAAAAAGAAAAAAAGTTGAAGCTTAACAGGGATACGTGTGAAAGGTTATATATACTTAGGTCAATGGCACAAATGAGCACAGGATGTGGGGAAGATGTCTTAAGAGCAGCATCATAACCTGCAAAGACTTGGAAGATGTATGTCAACGGGAAGCTGGTGAGGGGATGGATGGGACCCTGCAGAAACAGCCTGTGATGGAAGGCTGCTGTGTTTTGCACAGAACATTCCATGGAGCAGTGCCATCCGTTCTGGGCCGGACAATTTAAGCAGACAGAGGTTATTCAAGAACATTCAGAGCATGTGACCAGGATGGCAACGGCATCCAAACTCACATCCTATAAGAAAAAATAGAAGGATCTGGAATGTTTAGCCATAGCTGGTAGATTTGGGAGCCAGACAGAACTGAATGAAATCCTGGTTCTGCCTTTTATTAGCTGCGGCACATGGACAAAATTCTTAACCTCCGTAATCCTTAGTTGTCTTATTGTCAAGGCCAGTGTTGTAAAGGGTAACATATAACTGCTTGATAACTACAAAGTTATCATACACAGGAACCCTTACAGTGTCGTCTAGAAAATTTGAAGAGCCATCCTTTTAAAATATATATCCGATTGTCTTCACTGCAATAGTCAATGAAAATCCTTGACATTATCTTTAATAGAGTCCAACCATCATGTGTGAATTTAGCATTTAATGCCCACTTTTTATGAATTTTTATCTGTGGGTGGGCATTCCAATTTGAGGCATTACACATGTGAGCAGAATTAAGACTAGATATAAGTGAGAGAATATCATGATAGTAGCAGCAGATGGAATATTAAGAACAGAAAAGCTCCAGACACAGAATATCGTTTGTGTCGCCTCTGTTAGGTTGTCTGTAACGTACAACAGCTCTGTTCTGGACCATCTGGGTCCAGCAACCTTGGTAGATCCTACGCTTGCACCCTGACGGAATTCACCTTGAAGAGGTTTGGTTTTAAATAACCTGAAGGTTGTGCCATTCAAGAGTCTTACCTTTGGGACACAGAGTTAACTTGCTCTCTGGTGGGTACTCACAGGTCTACTCCCTGTGCAGTTACTGCAGCACCTGAGCGTAGATTTAACGTGTCCTTCACTGGGATCTGAATGTTCTTTTTGCTGGGGGTACCTCCTGTCTCCAGTTTGTAGTTCATGGCGTGGCCCTCAGCGAGGGGTAAGGGGCCAGATAGTGGCAACTTGCTGGTGAGAGCACTGACCAGCTCAGTCTAGCTTTTACCGAAGTGGACAATGTCAGAATCTAACAGCTGAGAGGGATCATCAAAACTGGGACACTGTGGGGAGTAAAATGAGGGGTTGGTATGAATAGTTACACTGGGACAATGTATTAGACAGGGTTCTCCAGAAAAAAAAAATCAATAGGAATTATATACCTATATCTATCTATCTGTAAATTGGCTTATATTATTATGGAGGTTGAGAAGTCCCAAACTTGCAGTCATGAAGCTGTGGGGACCCAGGATTGGTGGAAATGTACTTTCAGTTCGAATCCAAAGGCCTGAGAACCAGGAGAGCAGACAGTGTAAGTTCCAGTCTGAAGGCAGAAGAAGACCGATGTCCAGCCAAAACAGTCAGAGAGAGACAGAGACAAATAGAGAGAGAGAGTGGGGGAGAACTGTGCCTTATTCACCTTTTTGTTGTGTTGAGGCCTTCAACTGATTGGATGAGATCCACCCACTTTAGAAAGGGCAGTCTGCTTTACTCAGTCTATAGACTCAAATGCTAATCTCATCCAGAAACACCGTCATAAACACACCAAAATAATGTTTAACTGAATATCTGGGCATCTTGTGGCCCAGTCAAGCTGACATATAAAATTAACCATTACAGACAACAAGCATAAACTGGGGCTGTCCTGGGAAAACAAGGATGTATGGTTACCCCGAGTGGAGTCCTCTAAAGAGGATATAATCCTAAAATGCAGAGGCCGTGCAGGAGCTATTTCATAAGGATTCAGTATTTTTCTCGTGCAGAGGAATGAATTCTCCTGATCATGAAAGACGAAAGACCCGAGACATGTCAGCTTCACAAACTAGATTAGCCAATTTGGTTTTGACAGTTCTATCAATCCGGATCACTGTTTCCAAGTTTGGAAATGTGGATATAGATATGGATAGTAAAATTGTTCAGTGGCCCCAGTAGCTTGCCTGACAGCTGAAAAGAACTTGTTCCATAAAGAGAGCCGTGTCTGTGGGATGCACTGAAGGTATTCTCCAGGCTGGAATGAACGACATACTGTACTAATGTCTTTGAAACAGGGTAAAGGGGTGCTCTGCGACAAGGAAGTGCCTTCACCCAGTGAAAATAACACCCTCTTGGAAGGACATATTCCATAAGTACAGGGGACCCGATTCACATGGCCCTAAGCAGTGCTGTTTGATGTCTTTGCCACACCTTTATAGATATTCTAGGGTTATGCTGGTTGCAGGTGAGACAACTATGTATATAAATGAAGATTTGGTACAATTTCCACACCAGTTTGTTTGTACCCAGGTGTTAATTCTCGCCTTTCCAGCCTGTGTATGTGCCCAGAGGGATATGTGTACTAATTGTCTAGGCGCCACCTAGTGGCCATTTTGGGAAAAATCAAAGATGGCGGGAATTCCAAAAAAACTCGACAGGTTCTCAATTTGGGGCTAAATCTTGGAAAGAGCAATTAAAACTAAACTAAAAAGTAGAGGAAGGGAGTTTTTAGGGCAACGAAACTATTCTGTATTATACAATAATGATGGACATATGTCATATGTTGTGTTGTACCCATAGACGGTACAACACAAAGAGTGACCTCTAATGTAAACTGTGGACTTTATTTTTAAAATAAATTTATTTATTTTTATTTATTTATTATTTTTTGCTGCACTGGGTCTTCGTTGCTGTGCGCGGGCTTTCTCTAGTTGCGGCGAGCGGGGGCTACTCTTTGTTGCGGAGTGCAGGCTCCTCTTTTTGCAGAGCACAGGCTTTAGGCGCACAGGCTTCAGTAGTTGGCACGTGCGCTCAGTAGTTGTGGCTCGCAGCCTTAGTTGCTCTGCGGCATGTAGGATCTTCCCGGACCTGTGTCCCCTGCGTTGTCAGGCAGATTCTTAACCACTGCACCACCAGGGGGAGCCCTAGCCTAATAGACGTCTGAAGGTAATATTACCACCACCATTAGGAATTTGCATAAAGTGGGGAGTATCCAAGAGCTGAATTCGAGTCTGTACAAACTTTAGCAGACCTTTCAAGAAGCCCGAGCACACCCCAGGGTATGCGGTAGGCATAGCGCACAGTGCATCACGTGTCACCGCGGGGCACAGGAGCCAGCGCGCGGCTGGGAGCGCGCAGTCCTCGGCTGGATCAGCCGCGTGCCGCTAACTCATTCATTGTGACGAAGTGGGTACCGTGCTCCGGGTGGACGCCACGCTCCCCTGAGAGGCCCCAGGGCTAGACCAGTACAGGTGCTGCGCCACTGCCACTGCAGCGGCAGGGACCCCTCCCTGCAGGCTCTGAGGGGCCATCACATCTTACTCCCCAGGGTTTCTCCATGCCTTGCTCCTAATGGCCTTGTACCCAAACAATGTTTAAAGGCCAACATTATTTAACCCTTTGAAACTCTAATTTTATCCACATAATCCATCTTACCTAGCATATTATTAGGCAATGTTTATAATCGATTTTTACTATCTTCATGAGTGTCACAAAGATATATGTGTTTATATGACAAGAATACATAAGCCAAAACCACATGAGCATGTACTTTACTTTCTCTTTACTTATAAATTTAAAATTCTTTCTTTGGAAAATTTCCAGATACGCAGCGATTACTCCCCAATTTCCTCAGTTGGCACTTAAAGGTCTCAGGTCAATTAGGGATCTTAGGAAATGTATTTTAGTTGACATTTAAAAAATATAATCACTGTTATTATTAAAAATTTGTCAGAGAAATACAACACTTGAAAACTTATCCAGGCAGACAGAAATGGAGTGATTCCATAGGTTCACATAATTTGCAGGGTTTTACATGAAGCCATTAGTTGTTGTAACTGTCATTAAATACTCATGCTTATATTTACAGTCTTAAATATTTCATGTAAGAAATGATAACCTGATAACTGTAAGGAATTTAGGATATTCTATTTAGTTAAGCTTGTGGTAGGATAATAATTTCAAAGTCTTGCATAGACTGTTATCTTTAAATTAAATTGCACACTGTGATAAAATCAGAGAGAAGATGTATAACTTTTTTTCTTTTTGCGGTACGCGGGCCTCTCACTGCTGTGGCCTCTCCCGTTGCGGAGCACAGGCTCCGGATGCGCAGGCTTAGCGTCCATGGCTCACGGGCCCAGCCGCTCCGCGGCATGTGGGATCTTCCCAGACCGGGGCACGAACCCGTATCCCCTGCATCTGCAGGCGGACTCTCAACCACCGCGCCACCAGGGAAATCCAGGTGTATAACTTTTTAAAATGAAAATTCATAATTGATTAGGAGTACTAAGTGAACTTGAAATGTAGATTTTTATATCATTTTCTTGTACTTATTTTTACTAAGTAATGTTAAAACTCTTATTTCACTTAAAATGTGAACACAGAAAGGAGTTTGTGGAATCATTATCTGATGAGTAGTTGTTGACCAAATGCTAATTTGCATTTATTTATTCCTTGTAATTTATCAACAGGAACTGCTATGTTATTAAACTAATCTGGCATTTTTCCTTTTCTGATCCAAACACTTTTTAGAGAGAAATGGTTTAGTATTAGAAAACAGGAATTTTTTTTTTTTTTTTCCCACGGTACGCGGGCCTCTCACTGCTGTGGCCTCTTCCGGACCGGGGCACGAACCCGTATTCCCTTCATCGACAGGCGGACTCTCAACCACTGCGCCACCAGGGAAGCCGACAGGAATATTTTTTACACTTTTATTAATGACTTATTTAGACATTATTTTTAAATTTTTAAAAATTTTTACTAGTTAGGGTAATATATACCTTTTTAAAAACCATGTTAGCGATTTTTAAGTGTACAGCTATAGATGTTAAGTATATTCACATTGCTTTGAAAAAATATACCTTTTGATCCATCTTTTAATAACTGTGTTAACTTTTTAAGTCTTCTTATTGGAGATTTCCCTTTCCAAAAAGGAAACTATTGGATGCTTCAGTTTCTAGAAGACCGATTTCTTTAAACTGTTTGAAATACACATATAGGTGGTTACAGTACATAATTTGCAGCTTGACTCTCTCCCGGAAATTGGACATTTTATTTTTCATGGCTGAAGAGCCTTTCTTAAAGGGCCAGCATGTTTAAAGCGTTAGGTGTTTTGACATAATTTCTTCAACGTTTTTGCTCTTTGGGGAGTCTTTGCGAGTCTTTATCTTGTTTATTTATGTTCTTTGTAACTCCCAGAAACCACCAAAATAGGAGCTGTATTGAATTTGAAAGACTTTCCCGCTGCACTTGCTAATGCTCTGGGGAGACAGGCTATCCAGGAGATTCCCACGTGCATTTCTGAACAATTCTGGGAGCTGTAGTAGGGGTGTAATTTGGAATTTGTTCACACATCTGGTACAGCATGGATTGACTAGTATTGTAGGTTTTATAAATTTAATACAAACTTTTTTTTTAATTTAAGGGCTCTTAATTAGATTTAAAAAATAGCTCCCAACTCTGCTCATGACCAAGGCTTATAGATTACAACTTGTTCTTTCACTAAAGGTGGGCTTCCAACGGGTATGTGTTAGTTGACAGCAGAGACCCATCTGTGTAAGCAATTTTTGAGAAAGGGTGTTGTTGGATCAGAGCCTGATTTCCTGTCACAGTTATAGAGGTTGGTGAGGGGCATTTCCTTTGTGTGGTATCTTAGTCCATTCGGGCTGCTATAACAAGGTACCACAGACTGGGTGGCTTACAAACAACAGACACTTACTGCACATATTTCTGCAAGCTGGAAGTCCAAGATCAGGGTGGCAACCTGGTCAGGTGAGGGCCCTCCTTCTGGTTCATGGCCAGTGCCTTTTTGCTGTGACCTCATGTGGTGGAAGAAACTTGGGTGTTCTCTGGGGTCTCTTTTATAAGAGCACTAATCCCATTCTTGAAAGCTTCACCCTCAGGACCTAATCACCTTCCAAAGGCCCACCTTCTCATACCATCACACTGGGCGTTAGAACACAACATGGGAATTTGGGTGACACATTCAGTCCATAGCAGGAGGCATGGTAAGGGGGACGGGAGTAGCTCTAGGCGGAACAGTAGTTCCTGATGTGACTTAAGGCACCTTCTGGACTTTGGGCATTTTCACACCTTTAAATTCAAATGCCTCTTGGAATTCAATTACTTTGGTCTTATGAAGTTATCCCTATGAAGGCCATGGCCTTCTGTATGGGCTAACTGGTACACTGGTTGCATTTTTCTGATTAGTTGTAAGAATCTTTCGCATAATGTATGATCATGTAAAAATCAGGAGTTTCTTTGGTGAGAGATTTGTTTCCTTAGAAGAGAACAACCCATCGTGCCAACATATACAGATTTGAAAATTCGGTTCCTTAGTCTCTCTAGACACATTTCAGTTGCTCAGTAGTCATATGTGGTTAGTGGAGAGCACAGAATATTTCCATCATCTCTGAAATTTCTACTGGACATGGAGGTTTAGACCATATTCTCTGAAACATGGCTTAATGCAGATTAAGCATTAACCCTACATTAATTTGCTTCTCTGCCCTTACCAGAAGCTTTTCTCTCTCTCTCCCTCTCCTCATAACAGTTTTGTTGAGATATAATTCACATGCCACACAAATCACTCATTTAAACTGTACGGTTCGCTGGGTTTTAGTATATTCACAGAGCTGTGCTACCATCACCATGATCGATTTTAGAACATTTTTACCACCTCAGAAAAGAAATTCCACATCCTTTAGCGATCGCCTCCAAGTCCTCCTATACCCCTGGCTCTAAGCAACCACCAAAATTATTTCCTGTCTCTATAGATTTCTCTATTCTGGACTTTTTGTTACCGAATCGGGTCCCGCTGCTTGCCGCTTACAAAATCAATACTCACAGATGTTGGTAGAAAGAAAGGTGCTTTTAATGAGAATGCTGGCAATCTGGGGAGATGGTGGACTCAACATCCCCCCCAAACCACCTCTCAAGATTCTGCTCAGCCATGAAAGCTTTTAAAGGGAAATAGGGAAGTAATATCAGTTAATGATTGAGATGGGGGTCAGAGTCCTCTTCATACCCCGCTGTGTGCAGGCTTCAGTGCAGGCTTGTCGACTCCTCATGATATTTCTTTAGATGCTGTCTTGTTCACACAGTTTCCCTGCGAGATTACTGAATGGGAAGCTAGAGAAGAGATCTGGTCATCTGTTACATACTTATTCTTCATTTCTACTTCTTTGATCTACGGAGATAACCAACAAGTTAGACGAAGTATTGCGTAATCAACAGATTTGAAAGCTGTGCTAGGGCCAGAGATGAGTAGGGCATGGGGGTGTCTGGTTTAAGATTAGTGACAAGACAAAGGGGTGCCTCCTGCAGAGACCTCTTTTCTGCCAAAAGCTTTTTCCTGCTAAAAGCTGCTTGCAAATTATAAATGGAATCACATAATATGTGGTCTTTTGTGACTTTCACTTAGTATGGTGTTTTGAAGGTTTATCCATGTTGTAGCGTGTATCAGTACTTCATTCCTCTTTATGGCTAAACAATATCCTATCCTACCCTACGTGTGGACTAAGAATGCGCCTGTCGTATCAGCAAAACAAAAGATGCTGCAGCCATCAAGCCATCAGCCACTAAAGCTGCCTGCTACGGTGAGCCCTGAGGGGACTCAGGGTAGGAAAGAACAGGAGACTTGCCCTAGATAGCTAAGGTGCAAGGTGCATATCAAAGGAATGGTTTCAGTGAGCCCAGACTCTTGCATCTTCCCATACAATTCATTAACTTGGGATGTCTGGTTTTCTTTAATTAACTGTCATCTTTTGATGTTCCGACCACCTGGTTTTTGTTGCAAAACCCCCTATATGTCCTGGCTCCCCGCCCTTACCTCTTTGGAACAGTCCCTCAGAGCCATATGAGAGGCTGCCTCCCGGGCTTGAGTCCTCAGAAAGTCCGCCAAATAAAACATAATTCTCAACTTTTAGGTTGTGCAGTTTTTTTTCAGTCGACATATGGATGTACCGCATTTTGTTTATCCATTCATTAGCTGATGGACATTTGGGTTTCCACCTTTTTGGCTAGTATGAATATTGCTGCTATAAACACTCTTATACAAGTTTTTGTGTGGATATATGTTTTCATTTCTGTAGGAGTGGATTGTAGGGTCAAATGGTAACTCTGTGTTTAGCTTTCTGGGAAACTGCCAGGATGTTTTCCAAAGTGGTTGTACCATTTTACATTCCAACCAGAAACGTATGAAGATTCTAATTTCTCTATATCCTCACACTTATTATCTGACTTTTTGACTCTAGCCATCTTAAGTATTATCTCATTGTGGTTTTGATTTACATTTATCTGATTTCAAGCATATTTTTATGTGCTTCTTGGCCATTTCTGTATCTTTGGAGAAGTGATATTTTTCAGATCCTTGATCATTTTAAATTGGATTGTCTTTTTATTCTTTATTGGTAAAAGGTTTTTAAAAAGTATATTCTGCATATAATCCCTTATCAAATACATGGTTTGCTAATATTTTCTTCCATTCTGTGGCTTGTCTGTTAAATTTCTTGATAGTGTCCCTTATAGCACAAAAGTATTTAATTCTGATGAGGTCCAATTGATCTCAGGTGGCCTCAGCCTGCAGTGGCTTGAAGCAGGGTTTTGGTTCTCGGCCAGAGATAGAGGTCGGGCCACGGCAGTGAAAGCACTGAATCCTAGCCACTAGACCACTGGCCAGTGACAAGGCCCTGGCCCTTCAGCTTTGCAGAAAAGAATTCCCACAAAGATGGAAAATAGTGAAACAAGTAAAGTGTTTATTAGGAGGAAAAAGAGTACAGTATGTGTGGATAGACACACGGGCGGACTCAGAGAGTTGTGCCCTCGTGGTAGTTTCAATCACTTATATGGGCATTTCTTCCAGATTTCCTTTGGCCAATCATTTTGATTTGACAGGTTCTGAGTCCGTATTTGGTATATTTCAGGACCTTCCCATGTGTGCACATGCATCTCTCACCCAAGATGGATTCCAGCGAAGAGGCCTATGGGTAGCTTGACATCACTCCCCTTTTGACCTCCAAGGACCTTTATAGACAGAAAGGTCTCCTTGACTTTGAGAATGAGAAATATGTGGTCTCTTATCTTTTATCTGGGCAAGGCCCAGCCTCCTCTCTCAATTATCCTGTTGTTATGGAGTTTCTGTCCACAGGGGACAAACTCCAGCTGTTCGGCCTGGGGCCCATCTATCTCCTGCCTCATAATTTATCTATATTTCATTGTTGTTGCTCATGTTCTTCATGTCATATCTAAGAATCCATTTCCAGATCCAATATCATGAAGTTCTGCTTCTATATTTTCTTCTAAGGGTTTTATAATTTTAGTTTTTTCCATTCAGGTCTGTGATTCATTTTGAGTTAATTTTTGTATATGGTGTGAGGTAAGTGTCCAACTTCATTCTTTTGCATTTGTCTATCCAGTTGTTCTAGCACTGTTTGTTTAAAAGAATATTCTTGGGCACTTCCCTGGTGGTCCAGTGGTTAAAACTCCATGCTTCCAATGCAGGGGGAGCAGGTTCGATCCCTGGTCAGGGAATTAAGATCCCACATGCCGTGTGTGGCCATAAATAAATAAATAAATAAATGAATGTATATTTTTCCCCACTGAATGGTCTTGGCACCCTTGTTGAAAATCAATTCACCATAGACACATGAGTTTAGCTTTGGACTCTCAGTTCTACTCCATTGATCTGTATATCTATCCTTGTGCCAATATCACACTGTCTTGATAACAGTTGCTTTGCAGTAACATTTGAATTTAGGAAGTGTGAACCCTCCAACTTTGTTCTTCTTTTCCAAGATTGTCTTCATTATTCTGAGTCCCTTGCATTTCCATATAAGTTTTATAACCAGATTGGCAATTTCTACAAAGAAGCTAGCTGGGATTTCAATAGGGATTACGTTGAACCTGATCACTTTGGGGAATGTTGCCTTTTTAACAATATTAAAGCTCTCAATCCATGAACATGAGATTCTTTCTATTTGTTTAGATCTTTAAAAATTTCTTTCAGCAATGTTTTACAGCTTTCAGAATACAAATTTTATACTTCTTTTGTTCAATTTATTCCTAAGTATTTTTTGATGCTATTGTAAATGGAATTGTTTATTTTATTTTCAGATTGTTCATGGCAAGCATATAGAAATACAAAAGATTTTTGTGTGTTTGATCTTATATCCTACAATCCTGGTGAACTTGTTTATTAGTTCTAATAGTTGTGGGGTTGTGTGTGTGTGTGTGTGTGAATTCTCTAGGATTTTCTCTATACGAGATTATGTCAAGTATAAACAGATGTAATTTTATTTCTTCCTTTCTAATCTGGATGATTTTATTTTGTTTTATTACCTAATTGCCTTACTAGAACCTTTCATTGAACAATGTTGAATAGAAGTGGCAAGAGCACTTTATATTATTCCTGATCTGTTGGAGCCATTAAGTATGATGTTAGCTGTGGGTTTTCCACAGATGCCCTTTATCAGGTTGAGGAAGTTTCTTTGTGTAGTTTGTTGAGTGGTTTTGTTTGTTTGTTTTTTGTCGTGGTTTTTTTTTCATCAAGAAAGGGTGGTGGGGCCTCCCTGGTGGCACAGTGGTTAAGAATCCACCTGCCAATGCAAGGGACATGGGTTTGAGCCCTGGTCCAGGAAGATCCCGCATGCCGCGGAGCAACTAAGCCTGTGCGCCACAACTACTGAGCCTGCACTCTAGAGCCCGTGAGCCACAACTACTGAAGCCCACATGCATACAGCCTGTGCTCCACAAGAGAAGCCACCACAATGAGAAGCCTGTGCACTGCAGCGAAGAGTAGCCCCTGCTTGCTGCAACCAGAGAAAAGCCTGTGCGCGGCAACAAAGACCCAACACAGCCAAAAATAAAATAAATAAAATAAATAAATTTATTAAAAAATAAGAAAGAAAAGAAAGGGTGTTGGATCTTGTCAAAAACTTTTTCTGCATCTATTGAGATAATCATTTGGGTTTTGTTTTTTATTCTATTGACATTGTGTATTACATTAATTGACTTCCAGGTGTTAAACCAACCTTGCATTCCTCAGATAAATCCTACGTGGTCATGGTGTGTAATTCTTTTTATATGTTGCTAGATTTGGTTTGCTAGCATTTTGTTGAGGGTGCATTTTTGCATTGATATTCACAAAGGAATTTCGTCTGTAGTTTTCTTTTCTTGTGATGTCTTTGTTTGATTTTGGTATCAGGGTAATGCTGGCCTCACAGAATGAGTTGGAAAGTATTCTATTGTATTTTTTGGAAGAGTTTGTGAAGATGTGGTATTAATTCTTTCTTAAATGTTTGGTAGAATTGACCAGTGAAACTATCTGGGCTTTAGCTTTTCTTTGTGGGTAGTTTTTTGATTACTAATTTAATCTCTTTATTTGATATGGGTCTATTCAAATTTTTAAATTTTCTCTTGAGTCATTTTCAGCACTCTGTGTCTTTCTAAGAACTTGCCCATTTCATATAAGTTATCTAATATATCGGCATACAATTGTTCATAGTTTTTCTTTATAATCCTTTTTATTTATGTAAGGTTGGTAGTAATATCCACTCTTTCATTCTGATCTTAGCAATTTGAATATTCTCTCTGTTTTTCTTTGTCAATTTTTGTTAATTTTGTAGATCTTCTAAAATAACCAACTTTCGGTTTTATTGATTTTTCTCTATTGTTTCTGTCTTCTTGATTTCTTTAATTTCTGCTGTAATATTTATTATTTCCTTCCTCCTTCTTGCTTCAGTTTTAGTTTGCTTTCTTCCTCCAGTGTCTTAGGATGGAAGGTTAGGTTATTGATTTGAGATCTGTTCTTTTTTCATATAGACATTTATAGCTATATATTTTCCTACAGACACTGCCTTAGCTGTATCTCCATTTTCATTCGTATCAAAATATTTTAAAATTTTCATTTTTATTTATACTTTGATCTATTGGTTATTTAGGATTATGTTATTTAATTTTCACATATTTGTGAATTTCCCAAATTACTTTATGTTATTGATTTCTAATTTAATTCCATTATGGTCAGAGAACATACTTGTTTATTTTAATCATTTTAACTTTATTAAGGCCTGTTTTATGTTATAACATACAGTATAGCCTGGAGAATATTCCATGTGCATTTATGAAGAATGTACAGTTTGGTGTTGTTGAGAGAAGTGTTCTATAGATGCAGCAGAATCTATTTTTTCAGTCTTTCTGGAAGTTTTCAAATGCATACAAAAGTAGAAACAGTATCTGATGAACTGTCATCTACTCACCATTCAGCTTCAACAATCTCATGGCCACCTGTAAGAGTTTTGACAAGTGATATAACTGAGTGGTTCCCAATCACTGCAACAACTTGGACTCTCCAGTTAGTAATGGTCTCTCAGGTGAGAAGGTTAAGAGGCACAGAGACCTTTTCTCATGCTGCCAAAATGTCCACTGGTCCAGAATTGAGGGGCAAGCTCTGGGTGATCTCTGTTGGACCTCCAAAAATGTTTAAAACAAAGGGGCAACAGAATCGAGCCTTGTCAAGATTTTATGGTATGTATAGCAGACAGTCAAATAACAGATTCCATGAGGATCTTGGGGGAAGGATTTTTAATGCAGAATTCGGTTGTTTACATGAGGTTGTTTGCTAAGGTGAGTGCATATAAAATGTTATATTGGTCTAAGCATTAAATAAGACTTTGTGGCCAGATCTTAGCATGTCTTTGTAGCCAATTGAGTAGATACTCTGTAGTTATCTGGGCACTAATTGTTAAGTACAGATTACAACAGATCTAAGTTATTGCTTGTAAAGCTTGCAAAATTCATTCTTATTTGATATTCTAAGGTCATACTTCTAATACCTCCTTTTATTTCTATAAACATATTAAAATATTTACTTTACTTTCTTTTCCAATATCTTCAGTCTTTTGTGAATGTTTCTACTGTTTCCTCTTTCTCCTAACTCCTGCTATTGTGACTTGTTTCCTCTTGTGTCTTATAAATTGTCATTGTGAGATTGTGTCCCATGGAAACCATCTGTAACATTTCTTTGACTTGAGTCGGAGGTGTATTCTTTGAGCAAATATTTACATTTGCTTTTTCAGGCACCTGACATATGAGCAATCCAGGATGTCTTAAAACTAAATTATCAGTTTGGTGTTCCCAGGATTCTCAGACAGTATACCTTCTGGCCCTAAACCTGTGTGAGGGTGAAGTGCAAACTCTTAAATATATTTGTCTCCCCATGACTCAGAGGTAAGGTCAAGAGAGACAAGTTTCTGGGCTTCCCTGGTGGTGAAGTGGTTAAGAATCTGCCTGCCAATGCAGGGGACGCGGATTCGAGCCGTGGTCTGGGAAGATCCCACATGCCGCGGAGCAACTAAGCCCGTGAGCCACACTACTGAAGCCCGCACGCCTAGAGACTGTGCTCTGCAACAAGAGAAGCCACCACAATGAGAAGCCCGCGCACCGCAACGAAGAGTAGCCACTGCTCGCCGCAACTGGAGAAAGACCGGGCGCAACAACAAAGACCAAAGCCAAAAATAAATAAATTAAAAAAAAAAAAAAAAAAGAGACAAGTTTCCTTACTATCTCCTTAAGAGAGGAAGGATTTTTTCCTGGATTACTGAATGAAATGTGGCTTTCAGGGTCCCAAATAATGAAGGTCTCCAGATGGTAGACTTACCACCTGTGTAGGCACTAGACTTTGTCTCCTTTTCCCTCAACCAAATTATTAAATGGAAACTCCAGGCCCCCAGATGTTCCTTGAACAGTAACTGCTTCTGATCCTTGCTCTCACATCGCTGAATTCATGATTTCCATTATTTTTGGCCTTTGAGAATTTTCTTTTACTTTTTTGCTAGGCCAGCTATACATTTAATAATATGTCCGGTTTTTAAAAAAATATTTTAAAATACTTGCTTTTTAAAAACAGTTAGACAATCATAGGTGTTTCACACAAAGTGTTGTTAGGGTTTGTAGTCTGCCATATTGCTAAAAATGGAAGGCAATAATTTTGTGGGTTTTTCTTTTTTTACGCTTAGAGCTTTATTTCAGCTAGAACTTATTTTTGTGATTAGCTTGAGATAGGGTTAAATTTTTTTTCCTGTAGATTCAAACAGCATAAAAGGAAGGTATAATGGAAAATGGCACTCAATGAGTGTGTTAGGAACTCTGGTGAGTTCAACTTTAGGGGCAAAGCAAATATCAAGTAATTAACAGATTGCTTTCATACCTTTGGTTAATGTCTGCTACCCACCCCAGCCCTGACTCCTTTTGATACAAAAGGTTCAAAATGACCCTTATTCTTTTTTATAGTGCTTTATTCACTGCATTTCCCCTGCTCTCATACACCAGCTTTTCCCCAGTGAGCTTCATCACTGAGGATCTACTATTTACCGTTCACTCTTTTATACCTGACTCTTCCAGGATGGTGGGACCTAAATAAAGATGGGTGATTAGGATGGTGGGTGGATTTTAGGATTTGGGTCCAGATAAAAGTAATCTGAGACTGCTAATAAGAGATTAAGTGTTAATAGTTGATTTGTAAATGCAACCCCATCTAAATACAGAAACTCAGAACCCAGGATGAATCCCATTCCTACCAACTGTGAGGAACCGTTCCAACTCTTTGAAATATCAAATGTATAAAATATAATATATGTAAATATATAAATAAATAAGCCATTTTCTAGAACTTAAAGATTGTTTTGATATAGAAAGATTTAAATTACAATGCACAGCCTTTTTAGAAATGAGAAAACACTAAATGAAGACTACGTTCTGTTTAACAATGAAAACGTCCGACTTTGGAAGACCTTCCTAACCTTTGATTGGAATAGAAAAGTTTGCTTTCTCTCCTTTTTTAGGACACTATTTATTACAATGTAAATATTATAATTAAGTTACATCTTTGTGATGGAAGTTCCAATGTTCTATTTTCTCTTTTTTCCTGCAGTGAAGCCTGGATATCCCTTTTCTTATTTTCTGACTCTCTACTCAGAAGATCCCTGTGTTTATTTATCTCCACCTTGCTGGTATTGTAAAGCATTTGTCTTTTTAAAACATTGATCTCCACCTTGCTTATATCATAGAGCATTTGTCTTTTTGAAACGTTTTAAATTTATGTTGGATATAGTTGATTTACAATGTTGTGTTAGTTTCAGGTATATAGCAGAGTGATTCAGTTATACATATACATACACCTATTGTTTTCCAGATTCTTTTCCCATTTAGGATATTACAGAATATTGAGTAGAGTTCCCTGTGCTATACAGTAGGTCCTTGTTGATTATCTATTTTATACATAGTAGTGTGTATATGTTAATCCCAAACTCCTAATTTATTCCTCACCCCTCCCCTTTGGTAACCATAAATTTGTTTTCTATGTCTGTGCGTCTGTCTCTGTTTTGTAAATAAGTTCATTTGTATCATTTTTTTTAGGTTCCACATGTAAGTGGTATTGTATATTTGTCTTTCTCTGTCTGATTTACTTCACTTAGTATGGTAATGTCTAGGTCCATCCGTGTTGCTGCAAATGGCATTATTTCATTCTTTTTTAAGGCTGAGTAATATTCCTTTGTATATATATACTGCATTGGAAGATCTAGAAATTGATTGGGTTTTTGTGCTCATACCCTAGTTGGACAAAAGTTTAGAGAAAAGGAAGCAAGCATAAAACCTCATAGCAGAGGATGGTTTCAATCCATCAACCTCTGGGTTATGGGCCCAGCATGCTTCCACTGCACCACTGTGCTGCTTTAAATGTGTGTTGTTTTAAGCCACTAAGTGTGTGGTAATGCGTTACAGCAGCCGTAGGAAACATACACAGTGTACAAGGGCTGGGCACATAGTAAATGTTCAGTGACTACCTTCGCCCCACCTTCACTGTTGGAGGAGTAGACAAGAGTAGCTTTATTACTTTGCCAGGCAAAGGGGGCCACAGAAGGCCAGCACCCTCAAGACTGTGCCCCCCTTCCTGGGAAATAGGAAGGGGTCTTATAGTTTCAGGGTGAAAAATGAGGCTGTAGATAAGGATTGGGGCTGATGTAGTCTTGCATTTTTCTTTCCTCCTGGAGACATTGAGATCATTAGGGCTGGTGTCAGGTGTTTACAGAACAGGTTCTGGTGGTCCTCGAGGTTATCATTCCATGACCTTCTTTCTGGAATGAAGGATGCTCACAAAGGAGTGTTAGGGAGTGTTGTCTTGGAGAAGTAAACATCAGGTGCATAATACAATTTTAGCTAGAGGGCAATCATTTTCAGAGTGCAATTAAGCAAGAAAGAGAGGGGGGTAAAAACATCTGTAGAAGACCAGTTGAATGAGCAGAAAGAATAAAGGCTGAATGAGGGTTAACATAATGGGGATGCCTCAACTAGTTTCTGCTACAGCATCACCTAAAGAACCACGATGGAGGAGTGAGGGAGACCAGAGTTGCCTGGGTTGACTGTGTCAATTCTTTCTTTCTTTTTCTTCTTTTTTTTTTTTTTTTTTTTTTAGGGCCTCTCATGGCTGCAGCCTCTCCCGTTGCAGAGCACAGGCTCCGGACACGCAGGCTCAGCGGCCATGGCTCACAGGCCCAGCCGCTCCGCAGCATGTGGGATCTTCCCGGACCGGGGCATGAACCCGTGTCCCCTGCACTGGCAGGCGGACTCTCAACCACTGCGCCACCAGGGAAGCCCCTCTTCTTTTATTAAAATAAATTTATTTATTTAATTTTGGCTGTGTTGGGTCTTCGTTGCTGAGCACAGGCTTTTCTCTAGTTGTGGCGAGCGGGGCTACTCTTTGCTGCAGTCGTGGGTTTCTCATTGTGGTGGCTTCTCTTGTTGTGGAGCACGGGCTCTAGGCACATAGGCTCAGCAGTTGTGGCACGTGGGCTCAGTCGTTGTGGTTCGCGGGCTCTAGAGTGCAGGCTCAGTAGTTGTGGCACATGGGCTTAGTTGCTCTGTGGCATGTGGGATCTTCCCGGACCAGGGCTTCAACCCGTGTCCCCTGCATTGGCAGGCGGATTCTCAACCACTGTGCCACCCGGGAAGCGCCCGTGTCAATTATTTCTTAATCTTTGGTTTTATACAGGTTTTTTAAAAAAAATAAATAGAAGACCATCTACATTAATTTGCTAGGGCTGCCATAACAAAGTACCACAGACAGAGAGACTTAAACAACAGAAACTTATTTTCTCGCAGCTCTGGAGGCTGGAAGTCCAAGATCAACGTGTCAGAGGGTTGGTTTCTCCTGAGACCTCTCTCTGGGGCTTGTAGACGGCTGTCTTCTCCCCATGTCTTCACATGGCCTCCCCTCTGTGTGTCTGTGTCCTAATATTCTCTCTCTCTTTATTTTTAAAAATTTTCAGCCGTTCCTCACAGCATGTGGGATCTTACCTCCCCGACCAGGGATTGAACCCGTGCCCCTTGCATTGGAAGTGTGGAGTCTTAACCACTGGATGGCCAGGGAAGTCCCTAATATTCTCTTCTTATAAAGGCTTTAGACATATCGGATTAGGGCCACCCTAAAGACCTTATTTAGCATTAATCATCTCTTGAAAGACCCTGTCTCTACAGACAGTCACATTCTGAGGTCCTGGGGGTTAGAACTTCAAAATATGAATTTTGGGGGACACAGTTCAGCCATCAGGCCACTGTGTCTGTTAGATGGCAATTACTATCAAGTTAGGATTGTATCCTCCCACAGACTGGCAGACAGGGGCCCTATCCTTCCTGAGGATTGCATTTCAAAGGAATGGCTTTCAGGTCCTTGACAAAGACACTCCTGAGTTGTAGGAGATACATATACATCTCAAAGGGACAGAGGAAGTGTTCACAGTTGCAGGCCCTTTTTAGTAAATGTTCTGTAAAGTCAGGTCACGGCCTATTGTCAGGTGTTGGGTAGAACAAATAGTAAATTCTTTTGGTAGGTTTGAGGTTTTTCAGGCAAGTGCTTCAAGGTGACTAGGTTCATCCTAGGGCTGTGGCCTTGAGCTGTTAGAGATCATGTTAGTGTTATTCAAGGCTTTTAAAATTTTATTTTTATTTTTATTTTGCGGTACGCGGGCCTCTCACTGCTGTGGCCTGTCCGGTTGCAGAGCACAGGCTCCGGACGCGCAGGCTCAGCGGCCATGGCTCACAGGCCCAGCCGCTCCGCGGCACGTGGGATCTTCGCGGACTGGGGCACGAACCCGCGTCCCCTGCATTGGCAGGCGGACTCCCAACCACTGCGCCACCAGGGAGGGAAGCCCCTCAAGGCTTTTAATGTGTGTGGGATAAGGAGAGGCGAGTGGATGAAGTCACTTATGCTAAAGGTTTGCAGTTATTAGCAGCCAAGGCTGAGCCTGATTAGAATTGGAAAGGAAGAAGTAACACTGTCACTGTTTGCAGATGACGTGATACTATACATAGAAAATCCTAAAGATGCTACCAGAAAGCTACTAGAGCTCATCAATGAATTTGATAAAGTTGCAGAATACAAAATTAGTATACAGAAATCTGTTGCATTTCTATACAGTAACTGTAAGGCCAACTGGCCCGAGGCAGGGGAACACAATCAGATTCACAGGTTGCATCAGACCGAAATTCTCCGGACCACCCAGTTCCAGAAACTGCCCTGGAGACATTCCGGACCACCCAGTTCCAGGAACTGACCTGAGGACTTTGAACCCAGCCCAGACTTCCCGCCTTTCGAGGGGCGGGACTAACGGTCCCCCAGGATACCCGAAAAGACCACCAAAGAAGGAATACCCTGCGCCCTCCCAGATTCACCACACCCCTTTCCCTTCTTCCCCTATAAAATCTTGCCCAACCGTCTCCCGGGTGCGACTTCTCTGGCCCCTTTCTCTCGGACCAGTGAACCTCGCCCGGGAGCGCTCCCTAATAAAGCTCACTTGAAGCTTTCCTCTGTTTCGCGGTGCCGTTTGTTAAGATCCGACCTTACACTAACAATGAAATATTAGAAAGAGAAATTAAGGAAATAATCTCATTCTCCCTTTAAAACACCCAGTCACCTTTGAACAAATCAAAGTTCAATTCACTCTGGACCCTCTTCCCTATTGCAATACTATATTACTGATTAAAATCTGCCCATACCACTTTAACTAGTATCTGGTTTTGTTTATCTTTGATACTGATGATGACAGAATTTCCTCTTTTTAAAAAAAATTTATTTATTTATTTTTGGCTGTATTGGGTCTTCGTTTCTGTGCGAGGGCTTTCTCTAATTGCATCAAGGGGGGGCCACTCTTCATCGCGGTGCGCGGGCCTCTCACTGTCACGACCTCTCTTGTTGCGGAGCGCAGGCTCCAGATGCGCAGGCTCAGTAGTTGTGGCTCACGGCCTTAGTGCTCCGCGGCATGTGGGATCTTCCCAGACCAGGGCTCGAACCCATGTCCCCTGCATTGGCAGGCAGATTCTCAACCACTGCACCACCAGGGAAGCCCCAGAATGTCCTCTTAAGTCTTAGGACAGGAGATGGTCTCAAATTGAGAGTTCAGAAAAATAGATGTTCATTGCTCCTTAAAAGTGAAAACCTGAGGGACACACACACACACACACACACACACTGAAACCAAGGAGAAAAAGTCAAAGTGAATCAAGGGACAAGAGACTTTTTGTCAGGGAGGAACTGATTAAAATGCAGCAGAAAACCAGCAGAGGAGAGAACTTCTTTCCTGTCTCTTGTCACATATACCTCTACTCCCCTGGGGATGAGGGATTGGAGGAAACACAGACCCAGAGGCCAGACTGTGGCAGATATATCCTGGTTCATTATTTGGTATTTGTAGACAAATTTGTTCTTCATTCTTTCCCTATTCCTCATTTATCTTATCTCAAAAAATAACAACTAAACTAGATTAAATAAGTGATGGCAAAGAAAGCATTGGCAGTAGAAAGAACATTGACCAGAAAGTTAAAAGAAAATGGATTTTGCAGCATTATTTACAATTGCCAAGACACAGAGGCAACCTAAGTGTCCATCAACAGATGAATGGATGAAGAAGATGTGGTATATCTATACAATGGAATATTACTCAGCTGTAAAAAAGAATGAAATTCTGCCATTTGCAAGAACATGGATGGACCTAAAGGGTATTATGCTAAGTGAAATAAGTCAGACAGAGAAAGACAAATACTGTATGATTTCACTTATATGTGGAATCTAAAAAACAAAGCAAATGAACAAACATAACAAAACAGAAACAGAGTTATAGATACAGAGAACAAACATGCCGGAGGGGAGGGGAGTAGGGGAGGAAAGAAATAAGTGAGGGAGGTTAGGAAGTACAAACTTCCAGTTGCAAAATAGATGAGTCATGGATATGAAACATACAGGGTGGGGAATATAGTCAATAACTATGCAATATCTCTGTATGGTGAAATAGAGTAACAGGACTTATCATGGTGATCATCTTGAAATGTACAGAAATATCGAATCACTATGTTGTGTAACTGGAACTAATGTAGTGCTGCAGACCAATTATACTTCAAAACAAAAGAAACAAACAAACTCACAGAAAAAGAAATCCGATTAGTGGTTATCAGAGGTGGGGGTGGGGGAAGAGGAATTGGATGAAGGTGGTCAGAAGGTATAAACTCCCAGTTATAAGATAAGTAAGTACTAGGAATATAATGTATAACATGATAAATATAATTAACACTGCTGTATGTGACATATAAAAGTTGTTAAGAGAATAAATCCTAAGAGTCCTCATCACAAGGGAAAATATTTCTTTCTTTTTTTTTTTTTTTGCAGTACGTGGGCCTCTCACTGTTGTGGCCTCTCCCGTTGCGGAGCACAGGCTCCGGACACGCAGGCTCAGCGGCCATGGCTCATGGGCCCAGCCGCTCCGCGGCATGTGGGATCTTCCCGGACTGGGGCACGAACCCGTGTCCCCTGCATCGGCAGGCGGACTCTCAACCACTGCGCCACAAGGGAAGCCCTTGGGAAAATATTTCTTTATTTCTTTGATTTTGTATCTATATGAGATGATGGATGTTCACTAAACTTATTGTGGTACTTACTTCATGATGTATGTAAGTCAAATCATTATGCTGCACAACTAAACTTCTAATAGTGCTGTAAATCAATTACATCTCAATAAAACTGGAAGAAAAAATGAAAATGGATTTTAGTCCCCAATCTGCCACTAACTAGCCATGTGATCTTAGATCAGTGATTTCAAATCTCTGAGCTTAATTTCCTCATCTGTGAAATGAGAGGGTTGGATTAGAAAATTCAATTTCATTCAGATGTATTTGTCAAATATTTATTGCATGCCCATCGCTGGAGCTACAAAGATAAAGGAAACGCAGTCCTTTCCTTCATGCAGGTGGAGTTAAGGCTGCTGGACAGTGTGGTGGAAATTATTGACCAGTGGATGGGGCCTGGGCAGGGAAGGAAGTGACACTAAGTAATGCTAGTAGAGACTTGAAGTCAACCTGAGCAGGGCAGATTTAGTGTGAGTGAAAGTCATGTAAAGGAAACTGTGGTCAGAAGTTGGATTTGGGGATTTGAAATTGTCAGATGTAGAGAAGTTCTGACTGATGAAGAGATTACATTGTGTGGGCTTTAAATTATGAATGTATGATTTAACAACTCATATTTGAATTCCTACAAGTAATCCCTTACAATGAAACAATAAAGCTCACAGCAGTAGTTAACTGTTGCCAAGTCTTTTGGTCTTTGGTGAGCTTTAGGAATCTAGACCTCCTCAGAAAGATCAGCAATTATGCTTCCCTGGGTCAGGGCACATTAAAATTGAATCGCCAATCCAGGCCACTCCAGACCACACATGATGCTAAACCACAGTTCCAAGTGTGTTCTTGTGTTTAGCTGTCAAATGCCAGAACTTGCCTTATTGCCCATTCTATTTCAGCGTGTCATAATTGGTTGGTTTTTTTTTTATTTTGATTTTTTTTCAATCTTAACTTTGAAAAAATTTCCAGGTATAGAAAAGTTGGAAAAACGGTATACTACACACTCTTAAACCCCTCACCCACATTAACCAATTATCAATAATAAATAAATACCACATTTTCATCCTGTGTGTGTGTGCATACTTCATGTGTATGTGTATATGTATCTATATGTATATATATACATGCATGTATACGTACACTTCATCTTTAAATATTTCAGCATGTATTTCTTGAGAAAAATGACATTTTCATCCTGTGTGTGTGTGTACATACTTCATGTGTATGTACATATGTATCTATATACATGTATGTATATGTACACTTCGTCTTTAAAATATTTCAGCACACATTTCTTGAGAAAAAGGACATTTTCCTGCACAACTACATAATCATTATCCCACCTAAGAAAACTAACATTAACTCAATAATATCATCTAGTATAAATTCCATATTCTCACTCCCCCCAAAATGCCTTTCGCAGTAATTTTTTCTTTGGATCGGGAGTTAATCGAGTTTTCTGCCTTGCATTTGGTTGTTATATCCCTTTCACCTCTGAATCTGGGATGGTTCTCTTGCCTTTTGCTTTTGTTTTCTGTGGCACTGAATTTTTAGGAGAATCCAGGGCAATTGCCTTGTAGAATATTCCACCCTGGGGATGTGTCTGATGTTTTCCTTTAGATTTGAGTTAAGTGTGTCTGGCAAGAACATGTCCCAGGTGATGCTGTGAACCTGACCTTGCCTTTCATCAGGAGGCACAGAATGTCTGGGTGTCGCACTGTTAATGCTTGGTCATGGTGGTGACCACCAGATCTCTCCAGTATAAGACATGCTGCTCTTTTTGTAATTACTGAGTCATCTTTGGGGGTGATACTTGCAGGTCTTCTTAAGGTGGTCATCTCTGAGAAGAAAGATTGGGGAGAGAAAAGCAGAATAAGATGAGAAAGGAAAAGACAGTGGAGTAAAGGCAAAGGAAGGAAAGTTAGGGACGACAGGAAGGGATATTGGAACAGGTATCATAGTCTATTAAACAAATTAAAGCGTTGAAAACAAAACTATATGTCGCACTTAAACTTGTGTACAAAGCTTCCCCTAAATCGTGTGGGGAAAGAAGGAATGGGAGGCTAGGGAAGTGTGACTTAAAGAGCTGAGAGCAGACTTGCTTCCCTACTTTATTGGACCTTGATCTCTATTTAGGTTCAGTGACAATAAAATAAACCCCAACAGTATTCACTGAATTTGCATTGTTAACATTCCCACCTAGTACATTTTTCTACTTCTTAATTATGCCTTAATTTTAGACGTGTCTCTTTCTTTTAATGATATCCAATTATATGTAATTGCAGATTCTTAGTTCACTTCATTATGGCTATGAGCAGAAAAGCACTTTATCGGAGTGTTCTCTCTTTCCAAATATTCTCTTTATTCCTCCTTCCAGCTGCCCGTGTGCACAAGGGGAGTTGAGTTCATACATATGTGTTTCCCACTATCAACTGCACCCCTGTGGCAGACGTTTTCTGACACCGCTCCTATTGAGAGATGGGATCCGTGTCCTCTCGCTTCGAAACTGAGTGGGTTTTGTGACTGTTTAAGATCCACAGAGGGCAGTGGAAATGACATTATGTGACATCCGAGTCTGGGTCATAAAAGTTGATGCAGCTCTGATTTGCTCTTGGGAATATTCACTCTTGACCTTCAGCTGCCATGTATGCAGCCCGCCTGTGCTAAGGCCGCTGTGTTACCGGGTCCAAGCTCGTATTGATGGCCTCATGACAGGCCAATAAATCGAGAGACGAGGTGTTGGGGCAAGGAATATCAACTTTATTAGAAAAGCCAGCAGACCAAGATGATGGTGGACGAGTGTCCCAAAGAACCATCTTTCCCCAGTTAAAATTCGGGCTTCTCTTATACTCAAAGGGGAGGAGGTATGGTTGATTGCTGCAAACTTCTTGGTGTCGGAATCCTCTGTTCTTGGAGCTGTCGCTGTAGGTTGATCACCATGTTCCTGTAAACCTCGACAAGACAAACGTTACTCTCTGTTCTACAACTTTTTATCTCTATACGAATAGAAAAGTGTACACCTTTAAAGGTCAGAGCCTTCAGAATGGGCTCTCCTGTATATTTCAGGGTATGGGCAACATTCTAACTTGTGGCAAAAGCAATAGAATACAAAGATTAAAGTAAAAGAAACAGAGCTAATATGGAGTCAGATTTATTCTTCCCTATTACAACTGTACTAGCAGGAATACAGAATCAACTCCCAAGGAGACCACAGGGAGAGAGCCTGAGACCACAGAAACAGATGACTGGGCAGCTCTCACTCCCCCTCCCATTCCCCTTCCCACTACTCCAGCTCTAGCTATCAACTACTGGGTGTTGTTTCAAGCAATTCTGTTTGGGCTGATTTATTTTATGTGCAATAAAATAAATCAGCTCCTCTTCCTTGCAGTTTGCCACTTTTTTCTAAAGCGCTGGGTTCCTGTGCTTCTGATTGGTCTAAAAAAATGAAGCAGCTCAGTGATTGAGGCACAGGAATGTGGCTATTAGAATGTAGTATCTGAACACAGACCTACGGACCATATCACTGTCACCGGAGGCTTCCTTTCGTTGCTGTGTGCAGTGAAACCTCAGCCCTCCTTTTCTTACTTAAGAATGGCTGTCTTCTCCCAACACCCACATTTCAGAATCTTAACAGATGAAAGCAATGCCAAGTGAGTCTAATTTAATTTAGCAAAGGCCTGGGTTTGGGACTCAGAATTGTTGCCTTTGGGTTTCTGCTTCTCTGCTTGGTTTGTCATTGAAAGGACATCGGCATCCTTTGAGCCTCCATTCTTCTCTGAGCTGGGACCAATACCTCTCCTATCTGCTTCGCCAGGGTACTGAGAGCCATATGTGACCGAATATTAGAAAACATGTAAATTGTAAAACAGTGACTAAACATAAGAGATGATAGATATCGTCGTCCCTGGGAAGTCATTCATCTGCTTTAATTTCCTCGTCTGCAAGGCGGGAACAGTATAACACCACCTTCCTCCTGCTCTCATCAAAATACCGCTTTAAGCATCCACAGTATTATCTAAAGTCACTCAGATTGGGGGGTGGAGGAGAGGTCAGGGTGGAATATGTTAAGTAAAATACAGAGTATGTATTCAACAAATATACATTGAGTGGCTACTATGTATTGGCACTAAGCTAGATGCTGGGCATATTGCAATCAAGAAATGGTCCTTCCTCTCAAGGAGCTTCCTGTCTAGTGGAATGTTGTTATGGACGCATAAGGAGTCTATTTCAAGACAGCTGAAGAGGGGAAATCAGAGAGAGTGACCAAGGTGGGCTCAGATCTCCTGGGTGGCCATGTAGCACGGTGATGAAGAGCACAGAGTCCGCACTTGACTCCTTGATTCCGAATCCTGCTTCCACCACTTATTGCTGTCTGACCTTGGAAACATTATTAAGATCTCTGGGCCCCCGTTTCCTCATCAGTAAAAGGAGAATACTAACCAACCTCAAAGAATTGTGGAGGGACTACATGAGCCAACGCTTGTGAAGCATTTATCACAATGTCTGGAACACAGAGTAAACACGCAAAAATGCGAACTGTTATTACTATTATTATTACATAGTGCTGTGGAACATTTATAACATGGAGCCCATAGTTTTGGAGGGGAAGTCAGAGAAGGCTTCCCAGAAGTAGTGACATCTGAGATGAAATCTGAAGGATGATAGGCATTAGCAGGTCAGAGACAAGGTACTGGGAGTGAGATGAGTATATACCAGGCAGAAAGAACAGTCAGATTTCATGTGCACAAAAATCGTCTAGGAGTCTTGTTAAAGTGGATTCTGATTCAGTAGCTCTGGAACAGAACATTTCTAATGAAGTTCCCAGGGAATGCTGATGACGCTGGTGCCTGTTCTACACTTCCACTTGGTAGCAAGGTTCTGAATGGGTGCAAAATCTCAAAAGGATACAGCAAGCTATTTAAGGATGGTTGGCATGAAAATGGGGGTTGGGGACTGTTGTGTTGAGTAGAGACAAGGAGGAGAGATGAGGTCTAGGATGCTGATCACAAAGGGGCTAAATCACAAAGGGACTTACAAGTTAAGAGAAGAAAAAAGCAATTTGGAGCAGCAAAGAGGGCTTTAACTGCCAAGTGGAAAGTGGGTTGGAGGAGAACCTCTCTAGAAGAAAGGTGACCAACTGAGAGGCTTCTCCTCTCAAGTAACAGTAGGTGAGAAATGATGGTACAAGCTATGGCGGTGGCCCTGGGGATGGAGAGAAGTGGAGGAATTCAAGAGCTGTTAGAAGATATGAGCAACAGTTTAGTGATTGACTTGCGTGGAGGGTGAAGGGAATAGAGAACACAAGAAAGGCACAGCACAAGGTTATCAGTTCGTCTCAGATGCCTACAGTCAACACATAATTACAAAGTACATGGAGAATAGCTGCTCATCGATGGCACATAGAGGCACTGTCTTCTCCACCTGAGATGCTCCTGCTACTTTCGGCAATCGTTGACCTACTGTTTTCAAAATACCTTCATTTCTGCTAACTCCTCAAGGCCTAATGGAGAAACACAAAACCAGGAACGTAAATCTGTACTTCATAATTTAGCACTTACTCTCTTATTTTATTCATTCCTTATGTGGGGTGTGTTGGCCTCCGCAAATTAGCTATTACTCTTTGTGGGCAAGGGCCGTGTCAGATCTATTGTTTCCATTCCCCACAGTGGCGATGACCAGGTAGGCAGTTAATACATGCTAGTTGACTAGTTGATAGAATAACATCTAGATGTTTACACGTCAGTGCCATTTATTACACATGAAATGATGACAATATCTGTCAGGTGCTGAGTGTTTTATATACATTATAAATGACATCATCTTATTTGGTTTATCAGAATCCTCTGAGACCCTTATATCCGGGCAGCTGGGGTAATAACTTGTTTGACTACAGCTTCACTTAATTATTTTAATAGAATGAAAGCCTATCCCATTACTGTTGAACTCTACTGCCATCTACTGTTCATGTGGTAAGTTAAGCTATTGTGCTGCCCACCTCCTTTCTTCTTTACTATTGAATGTATGTTTTCTTCAGATCTCAAGGGCTTTCCATGCTTGGAGTTTCAATCCAGAGAAGATGCAAATTTCTAATAGTTTCTGGCATTTCATTATAACAACCCAACATGATATTGACAATTTTTTTCTCATTGGCAAAAAGAGTTTATGCCTTTATGGAATCTTAACCATTTAAAAATGTAATGACATAATGGTCTTTTCATAGGCTTTTTTTTTTTTCCAGGAAAATTAAAAGAAAAAGGTCATGACATTTCTGAAGAATTTTTTCTCTACCTTTAGAAGACATCATTAAACTGGACAGCTACCTAGGCTAAACTTCACTCAGGGTGTAAATCTTAACTCATCCTTCAAGGTCCTCCTCTCAAATGATACCTTCTCCATAAAACATTCCCTAATTCTTCATTCTAGAAGTCAATTCTCCCCTACACAATTGGTAATTGTTATAATGAATCACATGGTGGAAGGACAACAAAAATTCCAAAATTAGGGCTTTCCTGGTGGCGCAGTGGTTGAGGGTCCGCCTGCCGATGCAGGGGACGCGGGTTCGTGCCCCGGTCAGAGCGGAGTGGCTGGGCCCGTGAGCCATGGCCGCTGAGCCTGCGCGTCCGGAGCCTGTACTCCGCAACGGGAGAGACCACTGCAGTGAGAGGCCCGCGTACCGCTAAAAAAAAAAAAAAGAAAAATTCCAAAATTAAAAACAAAACTTTATAAATCGTTTCCGCTCATTCTTTCTTCTCTGATGGTTCTTGTTTTTCTATTGTAGACAATCAACATAAAACTGGGCTCTCAGCTGTAACAATCTCATAAAGGGCTTTGTTTTAAGAAAGAAAACGTTTTAGGAAGGACAAGGACAGAAGCAGGGACACGTGTTGGGTGATCTGATGAGAATTCAGGCAATTTATTTTGTCTTTGCTCTGAGACTTAAGCCAACTCGCTGTTCTTAAGGTTCTAGATGGTGAAGATTTCAAAGGTTAATGAAGTGACAGTAGACCGGGTCTTAAACCCTTGCATATTTCCCCTCTAATGCCCTATTTTAGTATGAAAATGTTACTTTAAAAGGGGAGGGCGACACCAGGTAAATTTCTGGCATAGTTAAGGTGTCTGGAAGTAGTTCAGTTGGATTGTATTTAATGGGAAGGCCGTGCGCTGGTGACCAAGGCCCAATTCCTTGAATTTCATAGACCTAGACTGAAGCCAGTTCTGCTACATAAACTGTGTTTTAGCGCGTCACTTGAGTTTCCGCAAAGCATAGGACTGGTCACTTCCTCTTCGGTGCACTGTACGTATTTCTACCTAGGTCCCTTTCATAGATGTTTGTATGCTTTTCCTCTTTCTTGTTCCAGGTCACAGCACCTTGGCGCTCGCCCTCTGGGCGTCTGCGGCGTCCGGCCGTGCCCCTCCCTTACACCTGGCGCTTCTGTGTGGTCACAATCACCGCCTCAATCCCATGAGTCATCTCTTCACGGCCAATGGATAAAAATCGCCAAAAGTTACGGCAGCCCCACGCTCTGAAGAGGGATTACTGCTCAAGTGGAGGGAGGCAGGTCAGGGATCTCTTTTCGTCGTCCCTTTTTCCCCAGCCTTTTCTCAAACGGAATGTTTTTTTTTTGTTTGTTTGTTTTTTACTTTTTTTTTTTCAAACGGAATGTTTGTAGGGGTGGCGGGTGCGGCGGTTGGCTTGCAGGTAGAGCTTTTTCCTGCTAGGAACACAAATCTTCGATTCCCGCTGTGTTTCCGGAAGCATTCTCATCGGACCTAGGCGGGGACCGACTTCCGGATCGGACTCCCCTGTCTTCCGAGTTTCGAGCCCGCCGCTTCCGCCCGGAGTTGCTTTAGGCTTCGGCTGCGAGTAGCTACTTCCACTAGGAGTTTGTAGCGTCTCGGACGTGGAAAGTGGCCCTGGGTCGGCCTCCTTCTTGTTCCCTCAGCCGGCCCACCCCGAGGCCGGGTCCCCAGGTGGCGGCGGTGGCGGCTGGGCCTGTCGCGGAGCGTTCTGTCTGCCCGAGTCCTGGGCCTGGGGGAACAGCGGTGAGTGAGCGACGCCCGGCCTGGCCCAGCCCCGGTCCAGCTCCGGCTTTCCCGGGGCCTGTGACGCTGGCCACAGGCCTCGCCGCGCCCACCCCAGCCTGGGGCGGGGCACGACCTCCCCGCCCGCGTCCCCGCCCCTCCTGCCTGCCCAGCGCCTGGGCATTCCCTTCAGCCCAGCGGCGGCGTAACCGTCTCGCTCCTCCGGGACTCGGCAGTCCCCTGGTTCCGGCCGCTGGGGAACATGGAGTTTGCGGAGCTGATTAAGACGCCACGGGTGGACAATGTGGTGCTGCACCGGCCTTTCTACCCGGCCGTCGAGGGGACCTTGTGTCTTACTGGCCACCACCTGATCCTGTCCTCCCGGCAGGACAACACGGAGGAGCTGTGGCTCCTCCATTCAAACATCGACGCCATCGACAAGCGGTGAGTGCCTATCCCACCCCTTATTCCGCGGGGAACCTGGGGTCCTCAGGTGCAGGTCTGCGGAAACGCGTCCCATCGCCCAACCAGCTAGCAGATCGAGCCCCCTCTGGCCTAGATTGAGGATTTGAGTTTTAGAAAGCAGGAAACCATCCAAATGAGATCCCTGGTTTCCATTCAGTTTGGCTGGGTTATCACGTGGTTGTTATCGTGATTATCATTTTTGGTACATAACACCATGTGGGGGGATATGCAACGTTTTCTTTTAAAATTTCTTTTCCTTGCACCGTCATATTCCCTGAATGTTAATTGTCCATCAAGGTTTATGAAGTTGTGATTGAATGTGATTTAGGTAAAGTCTTTACTTGCCACTTTCGAGTATGTAGACTTTAGTATGTAGTGTCTAAATTCCACAAAACCTTTTCCCCTCCTCTCAAAAATGTTCAGTTTATCATATTTCTCCTTATTTCTTACCTTCTGGGTCATCAATTTAAGACTTCCCATTATGGGAGATTATAATGTCTTTTATTTATTTTTACTCTGTTTGGCTTTTGGAAAGGACAGAGTAGGCTCTTAAACAAAGGTATTAATTAATTAACCTCTTAATTTGCACCCCGGACTCTGTCTTTCCAGGGTAGTGCCTTAGAGACAAAAAGTTATACTTCCTTTGCAGTCAGAATTATCATTTCCCCAATGGCTTTGTACTTACTCTAGCCAGAAGAAGGTAAATTGGTTATCCAGTGAACACTAAAGTATAAATGAATGACAACCGTTTTTTCTATTACCTCTCAAGAGAATTTGGGTACAGTATTAAGAAGATTCCTAGAGAGGTTATGCCTTAAAAGAAAATACTTTGTAATAGTAGAAGTTAAACAAAACGGGTGAAGTGGTGGTAAATTTATTTTTTCAAGCAGAGGGCTCCTATTAGATTCCTGAGATCACCTTCTCCTGTGTAAAAGTTTTCAGCTGTTACTCATCTAGCAATATTCAGTTTAACCATTTCACTCTGCCACCCCTTTCACAGGTTCTTCTGTTAATCCCACAATGAGAAGTAATTCCCCTCACCTTGAAATCCTATAGCTCTTTAATTATACCTCTTTCATAAGTATATTTTACAATCTGTATTTTGATAGTTACGTATATGTTAGCTCCTTGAAGCCAGGACACAAATTTGGTTAATTTTTATCTCCTTCAAAACTGTGGCATGGGCAGATAGGCACATAGGAAATAAAAGGATTAACCACTGAATGGTCAGTGGTGCCGTAGAATACAAATTAGAGTTTCTTCATGCCACCAACTCTTTTCTTTCTTCCTTACCTCTTTCTGTGGTTGCTTTTCACTCTCTCATTTCATCGTATTTACCTAGCATTTACTACATGCTGGGCCTGGTTGGGCTAAACCAAGTATTTAAGATAAGCACTTTTTAATCTGTTAGGGGAGAAATGACAGACTGTACACATTTATCTTTTTCCTGGGAAGCAGCATGATGTAATGGAAAGAGCTAGCTAGCTAATGGTCAGATCAGAGTTTGTTGAGTTGTTGCTTTCAAAAGAGTTACTTCCATGTGGCTCCTATATGCTGAGCTCTGTCTGGGCTGTGCAGATGCGGTGGTGACTAAGACAGATGAGGAGCTTATGTACTAGTGGAGGAGATGGACATTCGCATAAGTCAACAAATAAATATATAACAACGTCAGGTAATAAATGCCAGGAAGGAAAATAAAGGAAGATGTTAGGATAGAGAGTGCCTGGAGTCAGTTCAAGAAGACAAGTGACGTTTGAATTAATGAAGGGAGGAAGCCTGCAGTGTGAATATTGGAGGAAGGAGCGTTCCAGCCAAAGGGAATGCAAAAGCAGAGACTTGAGACAGGACCATGCCTGGCTTGTAGGAGGAAGAACAAAGAGGCAGGTGTGGCAGGAGGGCAGTGAGCATGGGGTAGAAGCTAGGGGGGGACTAGGGAGACGTCAGAAACGTGGTTGGAGGGATAAGCAGGGGCCAGATGGTGTAGGGCCTGTTACGCCATTGGGATGGTTTTCATGGGAAGCCTTGGAGAGTTGAAAGCGTGGAAGTAGCAATCGCTAGACTTCTAGAAGATGATTCTGGTAGCTAGCAGAAAATGGATTGTAGAAGGGCAGTGATTTGTTAGCAAATCATTAAAAAATTTTTCCCCTTTCTGTGGATTGCCTGTGAATTTCCTTGGTGTTTCTTTCTTTCTTTTCTTCTTTTTTTTTTTTTGTGGTATGCGGGCCTCTCACTGTTGTGGCCTCTCCCGTTGCGGAGCACAGGCTCCGGACCCTCTCCTGTTGCGGAGCACAGGCTCCGGAC